>NC_071530.1:100936895-101246270 GCF_026979565.1 Vidua chalybeata
AAACAGAGAGAGATGGACTATTATTGCTCTATCTTTGGGAATATTCAGTACTGCTTTCAAATAAAACGATTTGTTTTTCTTGAAGTTGCTTTGATTGAATGTCTCATTTATTAACATTCTTTGATTTCAAACCCTCAGTAGTCCCTCAGCCAGTTTTACAGCTGCCTGCTCTGTGCTTCTGACTCACACAGAGCAAAGAAAAGGAAGGGGAAGGAGAAGCAATTGAGCCTTCCTCTAGCTGTTGGCCCTAGCTGAACATAAAAGCTGCTAGAATTTGCTTTTCTAAAAAGAGGAGATGATACAAAAATGCAGGAAGGCAGTGCACGAGTGTGAGGAAAGCAAACAGAGCTGATTCCAAGAGAAGCCCCCAGTGGTGTGTAGAGAGGGTGAAGGAGGTTGCCACTTCATCTGCAGAGGAAAGGAAGCTTGGGGAGGAGGGAGCACAGAGAGGTCAGCATTAGGAAGGGCTGGTAGGGAAGCCAGAAAAAAGAGAGAAAGAAGCAGAATAATGGGAAGTGGAAAACTGAGCTTATTTGATTGAATTTTTTATTTTTAAGTTGCAATATTGCCAGTGGGATCTGGATATTCTTTCAGTGGGGTGTCCTGTTGAGATCCTCATGTGGTATAATTTTATGAGGAGAGGGAATGAACCATTTGTGATTTTTGTCATTTACTCTGAGCAGAAAACATAAACATTAGCCTGATAGACTTTGAAGCATCTGTTTTATGATATTGCTGTAAAAAAACCCTGAATATACCAATATGAAGACAAATCACCATGAGGCATGGTGCTGGGAGGGTGGTTCATATGGGTTTGGGGGGCAGATTTCTTCCCTTTGAGCCCACACAGCTCTGCAGTGAGCAGCATACTGCCGTGGGAGGTGCTGTGTGTGTCAGGAGATGTGTTAAAACCAAGGTCTCACAGCTTCATCAGAATTCCATGGCTCTTTTCACGGCGCTGGGTGTTAACTCTGTAAACTGGCCAAATGTGTATTTGAATAATTATACTCTGCCTTCTGCAGAACACGTTCCAGGTAGTCTGAATTAGAAAATATTTTTCTGTTTTGTTTTATTGAGTGGGGGTTTCTAAAAGAGCCCTGTAAAAATTGGTTATTAAAAATCTGTTCTAACTCAGTTCTACCCCTGTTCCATAGATAGGTAAATGACCAGTCTCAGCTTTCTTTTATACCATTATTGATGTACTTTTGATGAAACTCTGTTTAATTCTTGTTTTCCTTGTCCTCCTCAAATGGGCAATATTGGAAATCCCCAAGCTATAGTTTAGGAGCTGTACAGATTTGGTCAAAATCAAAATTAGAAATGCAGTTAACATTAAAAATGCATTCAAATATGTAATATTCAAGAAAACTAGGAATAAGTGAATAAATGTTATAGAACTACTGTATCACAACACATGATGGAATCCAGGAGAACTTGCTTGAGCAGAGACTTCAGGATTTAATCTCTTAATTGCTTTCAACAGCATTGTCAACATGTCTCGCACTTTTCATACAAAAAATACACCTTTGTCCTTTGGAGCTAAGACAATTTCATTTTAACTTGACTGCTATTATGTCTCAGGATATGCCTGAAATAAGTTACAGTAATTTCTGGAAACAAAATGCCTCCCACACCATAAGCCTCTCAGGGTTTTCTAGATTTAGAATAAATTCCAAATCGTGTCCACATGTTCTTTGAATGGAGATAACATCTTAGAAAGATGTGTATAATAGAGTATGCTGAAGTCTGCCGTGTCTTTTAGTAGTGTTTTTAGGGCTGAGGACAAGGTTTATAGCTAACTAATCTGCAGGCTATCTGCACTGCTTATCTGTTGGGGTATCTCTTAGCAAACTGCTGCACTTAGGGGTAAATCCTCCAGCATGACTGCAGTTTGCTCAGGACAGATGATTTCCAGTCTGGTTGGGCTGTGGCTTTCCATGCCTGGTGAGCTGTTTTCCTGCATGCCTTTGTGCTGGTGTCTGACAGCAGTAGAAAACAGATGCCAGGCAGACAAAAACCCAGCACCATTTCTTGAAAGGCTGTGGTGTTGTCTTCAGGAAAGGAAAATAAACACCCAGTGAGCACATCGATCCAGGCTGGCTGCAGGGCAAATAAGAACTTGGAAGCAGAGTTTTGGGAAAGGTGTATTTTTAGGTTCCTCCTGGCAGCTACCAGATCAAATACAGCATAGATGTAGACTGGGAAGTTATAACGCAGCTTTCACAAGAAATAGGATTTTTGCCCACACTTTGAAGTTTTTTCTCATTATACCATAGAAGCCTCTTGAGAAGTAATGCAATGAATTCTGTATTCTATTTCCCCTTGTTTTTCTCTTAAATGTTGAACAATGTGCAGCATTTGCTTGTTGATGCAGTGGTGGTTTGAATTCCAGATAATTAAAGAGTTACTGTGAACTCAGAAGGTATTGTCAAGTCTGGCTATTCACATGTAACACTCCTGGAAATTTAGCCATAGCTGCTTTTGCAATCTCAAAAAATGACTAGACCACTTCTTCAGTCCCTTAAAGTTGAACTTTTAGAAGACAAGGAGCCTCAGAAAGTCTAAAAAATTGCTCTATGTTGCCCTTTAAAGATGTAATTTTAACCATTGTATGGTCTACACCTGCGCCTATCTGCTAGTGAACTCTGCTAGTGAACTACCTTTGGCAATATGTGCATGTTCTCTACGAAAAGGCTTGGCTTCCTCAACTGAAAGTAAGTAGTAAAATAGTAAAAGCTGAAATTTTACTTAAAAAATAATGCTATTTTTGCATGGGACAAAATTATATAATGGCCTTAAAGCTTAACAAAGAACAAAAGATTCAATTAAGAAGAATTTTATGAAATTAGTTGAAGTCTAAATAATTGACATAAGTTTCCAGAAACATGATACTAACAGAAATATTTTCTAACTTTAGGCCATTCTTTTGCATATTTTAATACAGGAATTGTATTTAGCAGGAAGATTTCAGACTGATACTCAGGTTGCTATGCTTAACTATCAGGGACTGTTCTCTCATTATGTGCCACTGTACAAATGCCAACTGATTTGAGGCTTCAGCTGCTATGGTCTCCCTAACCACAGGGAATGCATAAAAGTCATAACTTCTGGTAGCTGTTGTGCTGTAGTGAAAAGAAATAAAGATAGATGCTATAATAGAGAGAAAAATACACTGACAGGTATGGAAGATTACATATTTAAGGAGGGGTGTGTGTAATTGATTTAGCCAAGGAATAATTTGGAGCACAGCAGCCCCAGTTTTGGAGGTAGCAGACCTCCCTGAGGAGGAGGAGAGTGCATTGGTCTCCTCACTGCCACCTCTGGGCAGCACCCTGAGGCACACTGTTCCCCCAGAGCCACACAGGGCAGGACAGGCAGGACTTGCATCTCTGCTCTCATTTCAACCTGCAGAGGTGCCAGGGGAGAACTGCTGTTTGCAATTTAATTCCTAAGCATAGATAACTTGTGCTTATGAGCTTGTCTTCAAAATCTTGTGAACCTTCCTATATTTCCCCATGCTGTAACTTCATCTGTGTGACACACTTTGAGACAGCGAGTTTTTATAAAAAACAAAGGCTCTTCATTTGAGAAGTGTTAATGAGGCTTTAACTCTCTATTTACCCTCTGTCAATACATTATACTATCCTCAGGAGAGGTGTGTTATCACCTAAAGCTCCCCCCTTTTCCCAGCACATTGAAAACATTTGCCAAGCATAATTTTGTGGATATCAGCATCACAGGCATGGGTTAAATGGCTAAGAAATAAGCTTTATATAATTTCTTTTTCGCTCATTGTGTTTGCACAGCACAGGTGGCCTGCAGCTGTGGTAAATCTGATCCTGCAGTGACACGTAGTTCATGCTCAGGCAGCAGGAGCACAGTAAGTCCGGTGCTTCCAAGAGAGTACGTGGTGTGCAGTCTGAGGTTTTCCTGAACAAATTGCATTTATGGGGTCTGTGCACTACAACCCCAGGCATGCCAGAGTGTGTGGTAACAGGCAGGAGTTACTGGGCTTACCTACTGATCTGATTAGGCTATGAAATGTAAGGAAACCATAAGAACCCCCTGGACAGGATTTACAAGGTTCCATCCAGGAAAATAATACAAGAAAATCCCCTGGAGGCTACACTGAGAATCATCATGGATCTCTTTGTACTTTCTGTTTCATGCTATTCTGCAATTAGCAGCACCTAAGATTTGATATGCTGATTGAAAGAAATGCGTCCTAGTTACCTGTTCAGGAATCAGAAAACAAAAAGAACGTCAACTTCCTTATTATGTCTTGTGCTTTTGGAAGGAGCTTTGCTCTGACTGTCAAAGGTGTAGGATGTGAAATGGAATAGAATCCAAGCTTACTTAGAAAATGGCTGAAATGTTACCTTTATGCATATGTATGTATTAATGAGGATGTAGTATAACCTTGAAAATGGCAATGGAAAACAGGGGGAGAGGACATGCAGAAAATATTTTGTTTCTGATGGATTCATACCTCTAGAGCTTGACTTTTTGGTTGTTCTAAATCCTTGCAAAGCCCATTAGTTTGCATATACTTAGTTCTAAGTTTCTTCCCAGCAGCTGAGTGAAGAAAAAGGTCCTTTGCTTCAAATTCCATTTTAGGATGTATTTTTTTTCAACAGCACTGCTTATCAGTGTCTGTACTTCCTTCCTCAGTTGCATTTGCCTTGAAATAAGCTTTGAATTAACTCAGAATTTGAAATGTACCAAAGGAAGCCCTTTGTTTACTACCAAGGCTTTTGTGAATCAGTATGCTGGTGGTCTTTTATGCAGAGACTCAAAAGGGCTTTTATGCAGGACTCAAACAGGCTTTGAACTTGACTCCCCTTTTCTTTGCCACTAATTGATATTTCACCTGTAAAATGTACAGGTTGTGATGATTTATGTGACACTCATATGGCAGTTGTACCAGGGGCCATTGACAGATTCTACTTTAGTGTAGTACACAGATAAGAGGTAGGTATGTCCTCAAGCATTTATGTGCACTAAAATAATCTCAAGGTGTTCCTGAAGAAGCACAGTAACCCTTTGTTTCAGCAAATTAACTCGGGGTCTTGGAGCATGTGATTAACTTAATGTAGCTCTGTTGTGTGAGCATTTCTTCTTCTCTCCCTGTACCCCGTGGGACAGTGTTTAGTAGCACTGTGTCAAAATAGTTTCAAACACATCAGGATCACTGGTCCTCTTTCCAGCCTTTTGAGCTTATTGTCTTTAAATCCATTGCTGCCACCGGAGCAGTGGGAGCTGGCAGTGCTGGAGCACGCGGAGCCAGGTGGAATCTGCCAGCGCAATGCAGGAGGATGATGAATCGGCTCAGCAAATGCCTGCATGTCAAAAGCCAATATCCCCTCTAGACAAACCCATTAAGCTGCTTAGGAAATACTGTCAAACTAAATAGTTTCTGGGTTTGTTTTAACCCTGATTGCTTTAACACTGCCCATGGAATCTTTTGCAGTCTACTGGGGTTGTCTCAAACTAGTTGAAGAGGAAGTTTTAACCACATTGCTTTAATTTCTTTTACTTTGACTTTTTAGGCTAACATTTGCAAATGTGCTTTTGGAATCTTCACACATACACTTGAGAGATCATTATTCCTAGGAAAATCTTTGGGGGTCAAATGAATTTTCCATGTGAGGATTCTAGTCCCTAGAACCATCCCAAGAAATAAGAACTGTCAACCTAAAGAGACTGTACATTTAAAATATTTTTCTCACTTAAAAGGTGAACAAGTGCTACTTCCTGACAGCACCTTGCATGTTGAAGATGTTGTGCTGTGTTTGTTCTGACTTCTTTGAAATTAAATCAGCTGAGCAGTTTCTGGTATGGAAAGGTTTGTTTGAAGCTTCTTAAAAGTGAGTGATAAAAATTTGCTATAAAAGTCATGATGAAGTCTTTACTCCAGTGAAAAAGACACTGAGTCTGGAAATACAGCAAGAAAAACAAATTTGTGAGATTTGTGGAAACCAACCTTCAATCACTTGTTCACATCTTTCTCTTGCATCCTGTCATAGAGGTAGCACAATGTACTTCCAAGTTCAATATTATCTTAGTGGGTAAAATGACAGCAATACGTGTCCTTTTCTAGCTGTAAAAGCAGATACCTTGACAAAGAGAGAAAGAGATTCTACACAAGGAATAACTTTTTCTCTTTTTATCTTCCTGAATTTTGTTGTGATGCCCTGTAAATGGCTAGACAGTTCTTCCATTTTAGTCCTGCTGTGTATCAAATATACATTTCTATGCTTTAGACAATATCTTATCTTCTTACCCAGACTCTTCTCAGAGAAGAGAAAGGAATAATAATACTGGGGGGCAAAGTTGTCTCACACAAACACTCAAATTGACCAGATATATCGTGTTCCAGGATGTTGTATTTCTCTTCATTAAAAATGAAAATAGACAACTAGATGATAAGGAAACTTCTACTACGGAGGTTTAAAATTAGGTACAATAAAGTCTTATTCTATGAATTTCAATAGGGTTATAGGAATTAATATGCTAACATGGACCTTTCCTGGTAAACATCTAAACATTGAGGTAGGGACAAAAACCCCATAATTTAGATGTAAGTTTTGGTGGTGACTCTAACAGAATTTGTGTTTTGCTTTTCCTCATTTCTCCTACTGGAAGATTTCATTTTGATGAAAAGAACCTACTAGTCTCTATTTTATCTATTTTCATGGATTGTTTATTATCCATTTTCTCTTAGAAAAAATTCTTCTTTACATGATATCTTCTCTCTTTAACATCTACGCGCTCTATTTAACATCCTTCAAACCTCCTTTGTCATTTTGTATTTGTTGCCAGCCTTCATTTTTCTGGACTAAGCCAGGCTCTTTTTGTAGGTGTTATTCTGGTGTACCATAATGCCTGATTTCCTAACATGCCTTTCTATATTCCAACAGCTATCCTGAAGCTGGCTACTTAGTGGATCCAGTGAGCATTTATCTTCTTTTACTGTGTTTGTTCCTGGTAAGGAGATATTATTTCATAACACAAATGGTTGCCATTATTTACTAAATTTTATTGGATTTCTCTAGCTTAATTTCTCAAGTCTGTATTTTAATGTAATTTTGCAGTCCTGCCCTATGTTTGCACTAAAGGTTAACTTTCTAATGAGTACATTTAACTAGCTTTTAATTTTTTTTTGCCAGAGTGATTACTGCAAATATGAAATAACCAGGTCCAGAAGGCCATTCATAATGTCCTCACATTTTAAGAGTTTTTGCTTTCAGCACAGTTCATTACTCTTTTCCCTTTAATTAGTTTCAAATGCATTCCAAGTGCTATTAATTCTTCAATTTTCTATTGTTTTTAGCTCTCCATGCAGACTGAATTTTGTCAGTCTTATCAGGTGCAGTTATCTCAACAGTTTTACAGTTGTAGTTGACTCTATTTTTCTTTTTTCCATATTTTTATTGCACTTCTTTTCTGCCTACATATTATGTCCCATTAGCAGGCCTGCTGTTGAAATTAACCAGCTTTCCTTTCTTTTTCAGTACATTTACTTGAATATTTTAATTCTTTCTAGAGACCTTCATGGCTCTTAAGAGGATGATAGCTTGCAACATTGTTATAAGATAACCAAACTGCAAAAATGGCAGATAAAGAGAGAGAAGCAAAAGATTACTTGGAGGCTGCCTATTGTACAGGGTTTAAGAAACACCATTTGTATGAAATAAAACTTTTGTTAGTGTGTTTGTATTTCAACTTCTTTCAATTATTTGTCAAAGAGCTCTCTGAGGCAGGATCATATCATGAATGTATGAACAGATTTTTTTTAATGATCTGTATTTTTTAAATTTACTGCTTAGTTAAAGCTGTTCTTCATTCCTCTTGGAGGCTGTGCCATTATCTAATGTGCAAAAATGTCTTTTTTACTATTGATGAAAGCACCTGGTGTGCTTTTAAAGTGCTGTCAGGCGTATGAATGCAGCCTTACAACATGAGGTATTTATGAATAAGCCAAATTATTATCTACAGAATTTTACTGCAGGACAATTATATTTATATGGTATAAAAATATGTATCACTGCAGCCTGGCTTCTGCTTCCAATTCTCAAAAATGAAATTGCATCAAATGTTGGAAAGAGTTAGACTTTTTTCTTTCTGCCTTCAGTCACTTTCTCCAATGAGTTGGATAAGTACTCTGTAACTGGACTCTTTTGGCTTCTTTTACTACTGAACTAAAGCCAGATCTATGAATTAATTCAGTTTTTACCTCTTTTAAAATGGATGAAATTCCTATGAAAGTCCCTTAACATAGAATTATTTCATAAATAGCAGATTTAGAGGCAATATAAATACAATTATTTGGATGATTACATCTCTTCTTGGTAAAAGAAAAGAAAATATTTTAAAGTGAATCACTACCTGCCCTTTACAGCTATCCATGTGGAGCCCATTGTTAATAGTCAATGACACTTGGAAAGACAGCAGAGTTGGATAAAAATCATAGCAATTAAATATAAAAGCTCTTTGAGTAGTCTTGTCATTCATCAGTTAAAACCAATTAGAAAAAGAGGAAAATACCTGCCAGCAATAATGTTTGACCCAATCATTAATGTGGTAGTCTTTGATTGATCTGACCTGTGCAATAAGACCATTCATGAAAATCACATATGTACTTAAAATATAATGGAATGAAGGAGACTGGAAGGGAATAAATGTTCAAATTGCTTTCAAGGACTGGCGCCTTCACAATTAAAGCTTTTTGGAAGATGCACTAAACCAAAGGATATTGTGCTTATAACTCCTCCATTAACTTGTGAGCATATGGAAATACAAACAGATGAATGAAGTAATTCTACTGAAATCACTTTGAGACTTTATGACATTTAGATAAAATTTGCTTCTGGTGTCATAACATTCATTCTGTTCTGGAGTGCTTTATCACCTATAATTTGATCACTCTATATTTTGTTTTTAATGGAGGGCAACTAACTATGAAAACTTAGATAAAAACAAATTCACTGCAAGGTGACTTGCCAGTCAGGATGTAATTGATTGTATACTTGTTCTGTAGTCATCACAGGCCTCTTGCTGAGCTGCTGTGATGAATTTTAGCTAACATTGTTTTCACTGCTATAAATTCATACTGAGTATTAGATTTTTATTTTGATATCACTGTTTAAGTCAGTGTTAGTCATTCAAAAAACAATAAATGTGTATTTCAAGAAGGGTGCTTTACTTCAAACTAGCATTGGAAGTTATTTAAAAGCCCATTAGCCAAAGCCAAAAGGGCTTACTTTAAAACTTCCAATAAGCATGTATCTGATAAAAAAAAAACAGATGCAGAACTTACCCCTCACCCCCTCCACTTAAACAATAAGTTAAACACATGATGTGATGCTGCTGAAAATGTTAGCTGCAAGGTACTGCTTAACCATTGATACGTTCCTCAGGACAATGTTTTCAAAATCTTATTGAAAAATGTATTTCATACCAATTTAAATTTCTGTCTAGACCAATGATAAGAATGTGCATGGGCCAAACCAGAAGGGACAGTCAGTAAAGGGGGCTTCAATCTCGCAGTCCTGGAATATCAGGCATGGAAGGTGTTAGATCTGCTTCATGAAGTTCTTCTTTCCAATGTGCACTGCCTTCTGCTGCCCTGGATATGGATTTCCTAGTCTGTGGACAGTCTTCCTGTGCTTGGACTACTGAGACAGGTTAAGCAGTTGATGGCTCAACCCTTTCCTTGATAACCTCTTAGCTACAATTCCCCTGAAACTGCAAGGCTGTTCTTTCCATCTCAATTGCTTTGTCCAGGGTGAATGCACAGGTTAAAGGGTTGAGATGCTAGTGTTGCCTTGGAGAGGCTTTCCCACCTTTGTACAGCTTCTTGTCAAAAGCATTGCCCCCAGTTTTTCTCCATCCTGATTTCTAATTATTCTTACTTACACTTCACTGAAAAAATGGTTCTCCTCAAAGACTGTCATTATTCTTTTTACATCCTAGTAATTTGCATTCAGAAAACCTAATTGTATCTGTTTTTCTTTGCTATGTTCTTCTTTAGTCATTTTCTATGACCCTTTCTACTTGATTTTGTTTTCAAATGTTAAAAAATTCTATCCTTCACCTTTTCAAAATTTTTGTTTCTGCACAACTTTCTGGTGTTTTAAAACTTAAAAAAAATGTTTTTTTAATTAAAGAGCCATTTAGTTCTGAAAATTATTTTCCAGAGTCAGAAAGAGAGCATGACAGAGAGAGGCAAAGATTAAATGTGTAGATCACAAGAATCCTTTATACAGAGAAGACTGAACTAATTTTTTCTTACCTTATTTAATTACAAATTAATGTCTAACTTACTGCTTTGTTGATTCCTCTAGAATTGTTTTGCAGATTTTTAAATTTCTTTTTTCATTTATTACCTTTATTTCAGGTAAAGTTATTTTCCCCTGATAATGTTACATTTTCCCCTCATAATGTTGCATGTATCTATTTGCATGTTTCCATGTTAAAATTTTCCTTTGCTTGTTCTACCCTGCACAACATTTATATAGACCCCACCTCTCTCATGCACTTTAAGGAAACATACCAGAAAGTTCTAACTAAAAGTTAATGGTAACTGCTTTAAAAAAACACGAGAAGACAGAAAGACCTCTGATTCTGTTCAAAATGTGGAGGAGATGATTAGGATCTCAAACAGGAACCCAGTTTCCAGTTGGAGGGTCATCAAAATGAGAGCCTGGTGACTGGCCAACCTAAACACGAAGGAGGGTTTTGTAAGACAAAAGTAGCACAAACAATTACTAATAGGAAATTAAAAAAAAAAATCTAAGCATTCTTCCGTTGATTTTCATTTATACAGGATTAAGTTCTGTAATTATTGTTTCTCATTTCATCTCCTTTCCTTGCAGTCAGTGTTCTTGTAACTTGGGAATCACTCAGATGGTGCCATACTGCTGTTTCATATGGTGTTTTCCTCACTGGCCCCATCTTGTACTGTCCTAGATGAAATCACTCATGTTTTTTGCAGGAACAGCAGGTTTTTGCTTCTCCTCAGACAAGAGGCAATATTTTATAAAATAGTTGATCCATACAGGGCAAAAATGCCTTTTTTTTTTTTTTTTTAATAATGTCATTTTAAGCTCCACTTATCCCTGCTGCAGTGAGAGGGTTCATTTTACAAATACACTGGCTTTGAGAAAATGTGTAATTTGGATTTCATTAATTCTAAATATATATTTTTAACCTTTTGTAGAGGTTTTGGTTTGGGATTTAGAGTGAATTATGCCTAAATTGGATGATATAACTTTAATAAAGGGAAATACAGCCAAGCTACATGAGAGTGTCATTAACACATCCATGATGTCCCTGAGAACTGAAAAAGAACCCCCAAGAGACTTCAGAAGTTAGGAACAGAGCTAACTTATTTAAAAGATCTGTGTCTGTATAACTATGCTTATTTAACTACAATCTTGAGATCCAGACTGTGTGAAAAGAGATTTTTATTCTTGTAAGTCTAAAAATAACACCAAGTATGAGTGAAAAGTTAAGTTTCTTTAAAACATTTTCTTTAGTCATCAATAAACGTGTCTAATTTCCTTGTCTCCCTCTTCCAAGCTTTGAGCAATGAAGAGTTATTAACTCTTGGGCTAGCAACATTTACATGGAGATAGGGGTGTTTTTTATCGTGCTGGGATCAATTTCACCTGCAAAAGGTCTAAATGTTGGAAATGTTCGGCTTAAAGCCTATTTAGGAGCATAACTCCTACTATTTTAGCTGGATGAGGGGCTGTTCTAGAGACCCTGCAAGACTCTTTATCAGGGAGTGTAGGGATGTGTCAGGGTAGGAGTTTTGAACTGAAAGTGGGTAGATGTAGATTGGTTACTAGTCCCTGGAAGTGTTCAAGGCCAGGTTAGATGGAGCTCTGAGCAACCTGGTCTAGTGGAAAGTTTCCCTGCCCACAGCAAGATAGCTAGAATTAGATTACCTTTAGGGTCCCTTCCGACTCAAACCATTCCATGGTTCTATGATTCTGTGACTCTATAACTCATGGAGTAACACTCACATTCCCTTTCAAACTCAATTTTTTATAATTCTTACGTTTTATTATTGACTGGATCTTGTCTAGAAAAATATTTGATAAAAATTGTCAGTTGTCCTTTACTCAGCTTATTTTACATAATACCTCTGCAGTTCCATCTAAGATTTGCTTACAGATAACTCCAGACATTCCTCTTTCCTGTAACTAAATCTCTGGGTTTCAGAATGCATCTTTAAAAGTCTTTAAACTTGAATGGCTATAAGCTAAATCACCGCCTCATCTTTTTTCCTCTCTTCCCAAAAGATGTGGTGTAAGTTAAACATTCATGGATAAAAATTCCCTCCATCAGTTTCAGATTGATCTAAATATTCTTACAGTGCAAATTTATTATGAAATAAATTTTTATATCCCCGCACTTCTGTATTTCAACATTCAAAAAGAGGCTTCAGCCTTTTTAGTAATTTCTAGAATAAAAGTTATTAGAAAAGGCTAATCTACTGAATATGTTCTTGTTAAATGTCAGAAAACTGATCTAGAGTCTTTGTGAAGTAGATAATTTTTTAAAGGACAGCTTGAGAATGAAATATGGGTTTAAAACGAAAGTGTTTCCCTTGAAAAGGTGACAGATATTGCTTATAACTTGGTGAATGCCCTAAAATCTTAGCGAATGCTAACAACCAAATGCCATAATGGGCCAAGATCTATGCAGTAATAGCCCATCTATGTGCATTTTATGCTACAGGCTTGGTTCACTGCTTTGGAATAATTGAAGGGTGTCTTCAATCTCTCTCTTCTGGACAAAATAGACTGTAAAAACTATGCTATGCTCTGTAAAACTATACAGACATATATAGATAACGTGTATATACTTTTAATATACCTTGGATAGTATTTTACTAGTGCATAATGTCATAGATATTATTTAGATAACGATGCCCCTTAATGATCTGTAAGAAATTTTGTAGACTCATAGAATGGTTTGGGTTGGAAAGGGCCCTAAAAATCATCTAGTTCCAACCCCCTGCCATGGGCAGCAACACCTTCCACAGGGACACCTCCCCTAGACCAGGTTGCTCAAAGCCTCATCCAGCCTGGTCTTGAACATTTCCAGGGATGGAGCATCCACAGCTTCTCTGGGAAGCCTGTTCCTATGCCTCAACACCCTCACAGTGAAACATTTATTTGGAATCTCTAATGTAAACCTGCCCTCTTTCAGTTTGAATCCTTTCCCCCTTCTTCTGTCACTACATGCCCTTGTAAGAGTTCCCCCCCATCTTTCTTGTAGGCTCCCTTCAGGTACTGGAGGGTTGCAATTAGGTCACCCTGAAGCCTTTTCTTCTCCAGTCTGAACATTCCCAATTTTCTCAGCCTTTTCTCACAGGAGAGGTGCTCCAGCCCACTGATCATTTTGGTGGCCTTCTCTGGACTGTCTCCAACAGGTCAATGTCCTTTAAGTGCTGGGGACCCCAGAGCTGGATGCAGCACTCCAGCTGGGGTCTCACCAGAACAATGTGGAGGGACAGAATCTCCTCCCTCAGCTGCTGCTGCTGATTATTTGGCAGTAGCCCAGGACATGTTTGGCTTTCTGGGCTGCAAGCTCACATGGCTGGCCGATGTCCAGCATCATCCTCTCACCCACCAGCACCCTCAATCCTTCTCAGCAGGGCTGCTCTTGATCTGTTCATCCCCCAGCCTGTATTGATACTGGAGGTTCCCCAACCCAGATAAAGCCACATGCATTGGGTCTTGTTGAACCTCATGAGATTCCCTTAGGCGTACTTGTCGAGCTTGTTCAGGTCCCTCTGGATTCCATCCTGCCCTTCAGGTGTGTCAGCTGCACTGCTCAGATTGGTGTCATCTGCCAACCTGCTGAGAGTGCACTTGATCCCTTCCTCTGTCTTCATTTCAAGAGGGATTTGCCAGTTGCCTGGAGTCACATTCTCCCTGTTGCTACTTAACAACATCTGCTGTGAGGTTTGTTCCTCATGAGTCCTCCCAGAGCACCTTTGGAAAACAGTGGGCAAGAGGGTTTGCCACCTGTTAATGTCAAACATTTTCTTATTGACCTCAAGAGAATTGAATTCATCTATAAACTTTCTGAGATCTTGATTTATTAGAGCCAGCACTGAAGATGTTTCTTATTTCTCAGTATTTCTTTACATTCAGCTTCTAATGAACGTTCTGTCAGCTATCAGAAAGTATATAGTTTATTAACTATACTCATCACATTGGGAAACAAACCAAAAGATCTCTTTTTACTTCATGGCACAGTGGAGCACATTTTTCTTACATGCAATTCATATATGAAGAAATACCGCATAACAATTTACACTCATATTCTAAATGTGAAATCAATGTCTCTACTGTCTTTGGAGAGCAATGGAGCAAACAAAAACAGTGTCTCTACCATGAATCCTAATGTACTACCAAATGTAAAATAGGTTCACAATTTGAATACTTTCACCAACAACGACAACATCTCCTAGACCAATCTCAATCAATGTCTGCCAGGCAGCCTGGACACAAATACAGTGGTGCTGCTCACTCTCTACCTGTTCTAGCAACAACGTGGGAATTCACTTCCCAAGTATATAACCTAGTACCACATTAACTAGTCAGGAGGAAATAGAGACAAAGATTGAGCCAAATCCAATCTGTAGGAAGTCTATTATGTTTTTAACATGTTACAGGATGACTCAGGAAGAATAGTAAAAATCATTGCTTATTTGGTAACAGATGTATTACAAGAGATTCTCATCTAATTATTGCTTGGTTTAGATTATTCTGGTTTTTTATGTTTTGAGGTCTCATGACTTCAAAAGAAGTTTGTCGTGTTCATGTATTTCTAAAACAAATCTTATATACATATACCAGACTTTAGTGGGAAGATTATAGAGGACTTCAGAAGAGAACTACCTAAAAACTGGCTTCTGCATATATTTCTTGGCTTAAAATAGGAAGTTAAATATCTTTCATAATATGGAATCAGATTAAAAGACTAGTAGTTTTCCTAAACTCTCTCAGAAAAAGAAAAAGGTGTATTTTAAAGGCTAACCAAAGAAAACCTCCCTAACTGTAAATCTGCCTATTTTCCTGCTGATAGTATATTTTTCAATATTTAAATATTAATGTCCTTTGGCAAGTGCATTAGGACTCAAGTGATAAATCTAAAACATACAGTTGCTTGTCTCAAACATTAAAGTTAGCCTGATGGTCTCCTGAGAATTGGGGATTGACCATATATACATTATTCATCCAAGATGGTTACATGTCATTAAGTCCAGACTCATTTTTATTTCACTTCCTCATATGCTGAAGGCAGCAAGACTAGGTATATATTGACATTTGCAAAGTATATTGCAGATCAATATGATACACTTTAAGGTAATTGTCCCTACAGAAGGTGCTTACAAACTTGTGAGAAAAAGCTGCCTTTTATGAAGAGGTTAGTTTCAGCATTTTGCCTGCACATATACTCTGAGTTCTGCCCTTTCTGTGGTAAAATAAGCAACCCTCTTTTCACAGCTGTCTATTTTGAAAGAAGGGATTAAACAATTTTTCTTTATTTCTCTTGTGCATGGTAGCACCTTTGGGCTTTCTGAAATCAGATTGCCCTTCTTAGGTACAGCTAATCAGTTTGCTACTCCATCAATCTGTTGCATATTTCACCTCATGCAGCATGTTGTGATGCTAGCATTTTGTTTATAAAATAAATATATGACTTAGATCTGCTTTCAGAAAAGTAAGTAGATGACTGGCTTTCTATCAGCATGAGGGGAGGAGGAGTGGGTTGAAATTCCCACAACAGAAAATATATAACACTTCCTTTTATTTCTCCCAGGTACTCTAAACATTCATTTTTTCTTTAGAAAAAGAATGCTTTGGTTTATAGGACTAGCAATGTCAAGAAAATTTCCCGGGAAAATGTACTGATTTTATTATTTTTGAATTGTACTATAAGTTCTGCTGGAAGCCTCTGTAAAGATCTGGAACCATGAATATGTATTAACAGAGCCTGTTCCACAGAATTAAAAATCTAATGAAACAAAACAGATGGTGGATCTGGAGAACTGGAGGAGTGAGAGATGAAGGTGTTTTTGTAATGTAACCTTCCAGTTGATTAATAATGGTGGGAATGGAGCTAAAAAGTCCAGTCCTGCCACTTCAAAGCAGCAGAACCCACCAAATCCTGTTGCTGGTACCTCTCGGCATCTTGACTCATTCATTCAAATGCCTGAATCCTACAGGCACTTTTTAAATTTCTGATTAGAAGCCATTCAAGAGAAAGGCTATCTGCATTAATTATTTCTGCAGAACAAGTTTTGCCTCTCCCTACTGGGCAGTTCACCCATGCAGCAAAAGTTCCTCTATCTGTAACACATCTCCTAAGAACCACCTGAGTGCTGAAATGCAGGGGTTAGTGAAGAAATTATTTTAGAAATAGTTAAAAAAAAATCAAACCTGTTTATATATTTTTTCCAGTTGTAACTCATGCTGTGTTGCTGGAAAGCCACAGCTGAAAACTGTAATAATTATATTTATAGGAAAAGCTTCACAATTTTGGAACATTTTTATTTAGAAATAAATAACTTTAACAAGGAAGGATCCATTCCTATGCCCTCTCTAGGAAGTCAGTTTGTCCAGTCATCAAAGGAAAATGATGAATAAATAAGATTTCATAATTATGAGAAGATTAGGTGGGACACTTGAGAACACTGATAAATGTGTAGGGAACGGAATTCAATGACTGGGCAAGTAATGAGCATCTGAGATTTCTAGGTTCTTTTGGTGATATGCAATTGGGCTTATGCATTACACTGTGGACCATTTTCCAGGGTAAAATATTCATTGGCCTTGAGGCCATAAACTGTGCCCAATTTTCTAAGCCTTTACCATCCATTATGTCATGGGGCTCCTATCATGTGAATAATATTCTAGTTAAATATAAAATAAATCATTTTTTAAAGTCCCTGAACACCAATTTACATGACATATTGTAAAAGCTCCAAAAGAGCCTCTTTCTGAATCGTTACAGTCAATTGCAGTCTTAACTGGTCTAGTAGGGAGCTGAGAATCTGAGAATTAAACTGCTCCCAATTAGGCTGTAAAAAGTATTTTATAAATGAGAAACACACTAGTGATTTGAAGCCAATTTAGAAACAGAGCACTACTGTTTCATATACAGGACTGAGATGGGAGGGCAAAGGGCAATTTCAAGAATACCAATTTTATATTTCATATACTTCTATGTTCAAATAAACCATTATGCTATTTAAAATCCACTATGGTGATTGAATTTGAATTGGGTAAGAACATGACAACCCACTTTAGCCACAAATGTTCAAATACACTCAGTACCTGGCTTATTTCTGAGAAAAGTACATCCAGACTTTGCCTTTCTCAGGGCAACTCTCTCATTTCCAGTCTTGCTAACAACTCTCTGAACTCTAAGTACAAGACGCCCAAATTATTTCAGTAAATTGTGCCTTCTTGAGTATTTGTTCTCAGTGCCTATTGCTCACCTGTAAATCAAGAGCCAAAGCCAGCTAAATTGGTTAGGAATGTGCTCAGATATCCAGGTTCAAAGGTCTTTGAAACAGCTAGAAGGTCTCTGAGCTCAGAGATGTGCCTTGCTTAAGAGACGTAATGCTGAAGGACAGGAAAAGTCTCCAGTGATGCAGCTGTTCCTCTGGCTCAGAGCTGATGACTGGGCCCATGACAGCAAACAAGGCATGAAAAAGATAGAGCTTAACTAAACTAAGGCTATGGCCTCCAGTCTGCCCTTCACTTAGTAGCAGGAGTGCATTTTCTGTGCTCCTGAATGGATCTCTCTGCATAGTTTTATCCTGAAAAAACCCAATTCTGTGTGCTTCAGGAGGGCTTTGTAACATGATCCGAAGATTTGTCTTATTTTGTAATCTTCTTTTCCCATCATGCCCTGTCATCACTAATCTTTTATTTGATAGAGCCAGGAACCTGCTGACACAACATTATGTTTTATAATAGGTCTCCAATTACTCAACACTACAGATAAGTGGTCTTATTCAGAAAAATAAATAAAAAAGCACAGCAAAAAATGCAGAAATTATCCATCTCCGTCAAAAAAGAACATCAAAAGAGCTGCATTTTCCTCCACTACGTATTAAAAAGCATAGACATCAGAAAATTTTCCTTCTGTCTTCTACTCCCTTTTGTAGTCTGCATTATCACTTAAATACTCATAACCTCATTCTGCCAGCAGGTAGGCACATTACCAGCCTATTTATGCTGTTGTGCAGGTTGAACTGTTTCTTCTGCCCTTGTGATGGATTTAATTTCTCTGTGCTCCAGACCAAACTTTTTTGGAATGACTGCCTCTTGCAGCGGCCACAGCAAAAGGCATTAACTTGACTCTTTTTTTTTGACTGAAGATGGTTTGTAATTCGTGTTTGTATTTCCACAGTGCTTCAGGAGAACAAGAAGATGTTGGCTTTGACAGCCTCAGCCCTGTAGTGTAGTCCTTGTCCATGGGAACTCTCACAGGCAGTGCAGCTTTGTCCAGTGGCCTGTGCTGCCAGTCTTGGGATGCTCTCAAACTGAGTTAGGAAGCCACTGAGGAAATAGGCACCCACTGGGACTAAAGGGCACATGAGGATGCTTCATTTGCTTTGATAGTGCATTTGGACAGTTTTATGACCCAGAGAATTGCACTGAGAAGTACAGTTAACGAAATAGTCAATTAAATGTGGCTACAGCAAAAGAGTGTTAGAAATGATGAGCATTAGCTTAGTACCCTTGCCCCCTGTGATTTGGAAATTGCTGACCTCCATAACCGTGACAAAAGACTAATTTTCAGCATTACAGAGATGTGTTCCCTGAGTACACACACTCTGTTCTTTAATACTTGATGTGGTTTGACATCAGCTATGAACAAGTACTTCTCAAATCGCTGGAATGTAAAATGAAACAATCATTGTTATCTGCTTTCAACATCTATCACTTATTTTTCATTTATTAATGGTAGTGAGCAAAGATCATAAAACCACACCACCAGAAAACACAGATGTCTATGGATGAAGACTTAAAAATATTCACATTGTTGTCTAGAAAAATATTCAACTTTGCACGTTGGCGGAATTGACTGACACAATAGAATTTAATGATTATACATTTAAATACTTTTAAAATATAGTGGCTAGTGTTGATTTTTAAATTACTAAAGATTTATATACACAAAAACTTTTATCAGGTGTCTGTGTCTGATTTCTTTCACTTTTGAAAACTAGGGCTGAGAAATATCTTTCAAGCAGCAGAGATAATTATAATTTATTAAAATTCTCAAATATTATATTAATATCCTGTTTTTTCCCATTGAGCTTGAGAATACCGATAAGTAGAATAGAAAGTAAAAATACCAAGTCTGAATTTTCATTGAGAAAACAAGAGGTTCTGAGATTTGGAGTTGTGTAAAACAGAATTTCCCAAAAGGTTAATACATTTTTGGTTTACAGTATAGTAGATATTCTGACTTGGCTGTAATGATTTAAGTGATTTAGATCATAAAGACAAATGCTTTGATGCCACTGAGAGAGGTGCATTAGTAATACCTCTTTATAACTCTGTTGGTTCAGTAGCAGTTGCTGGATTATTGACATCTTCTTGGCAAGACCAGTGCTAATGCAATATATTAAAAAAACCAAACCTTTTTCTGCCTCGTCTGCATCAAAGGCAAGCTGAAAGAGGCACCTGTTCACAGCAAAGGAAAAATGAGGACATGAAATGACCTTGAAGTCATTTTTAAAATCTTCTGGAAGCAGCCACTTTATGAAGGTTTGCCTAGAAGTTCTGTGTTTAAAACTGCCTCTGTGTTCCTACAGGGAAGTCCATGAAGACATTTAACCATTAGTGTGGCTGTCTACCTTAACAGCAACATCTTTTACCTGGATGCTAGGACTGAATTAAGGGGACAGGAGAGACGACTCCACTCTCATCCTCTTAACTCTTAGCCATGACCTACAGAGGACAACAGCCTCTTTTTGTGCAGAGCCTTTCACTATCTCAGCACAAACTACAATCAGTTCTGAAGGTTTACATCAAATACTTCTAAGCGTGTTTCAATTTCAGAGAATGTAAAAACCAGCTTGGGGTGTGATAGTCACTTGTGAAATATGGTGGCTCTTTAGGGACTTACACATGAAATTTTCAACTTGTAACAGAACCATTCAAAATAAATATAAATGTGTTTCAGGTGAGAGAAATAAACTTTTTTCCTGCAGTAGTTCTTGTAACAAGAGACCCAAATAATGTGAATCAATGTTCATTCTGAAGTGGAAGTGTTAACCAAAATATGTTCATATTCTTATGTTTGTTGACCAGAGAATTCCAAAAATGAAAGGGTCACTTATGTGTCAGGGTGCTGTACTTGGGATGTTCTTGGATGTAAAGTATTTACTCATGTGATTGTCAGTCTATATGAGCTGCCATTTAGAGAAAGATTCTTCTGCTGAATTTGTCTCTGGGTTACAGCCATGCAGTCATACCTACCCTGAGAAGGGGGACTCAAATATTTCTGTCAGAGAAAAAGATGAGGCAGAAACTTTTGACCCTGCTGATTTCACTGAGTTTTTTCAACCTGTTCCAAGATTTGTCCCAGAAAACGTGCAGGAAATTCTTGAGGGCATCTTTTTATATAGATTATGATCCATAACAGTATGTGTCACTTGGAGTAGGGGGAATTTCTGGAATATTATCCGCGTAGTTTTCTCCTACTAAGTTAACTGGAAGTAATAAAGCTGACCTAAAATCCTCATGGTAAAATAGATAAGTGGAAATACTTTAAAAGTTTATTTATTAAAACAAAAATAAGAATATTAGAAACTGTTATTGAAATAAACTTTTGCCACGTCTTTGAAATCGGAAGTTATTGTTTCCACATGAGATGTCGAATAGTTCCTTTCCTTTCGACCTTAAAATAAAAGCACACTTGAAATAAGTGGTTTTAAATTGAGATATCTTAGAAAGACAGGTATTAAACCTCATTTATTGATCCATTTCCTAACAATTGGTTGTTTATGCGCCCAGCCGGTCGGTGTATGACAGCTAGAGACACGGATGAGGGTCAGATAAATCTGTTTCACAGCTCTCGAGTTGTGTCTCCTGCGGGGCCCCGCGGAGCACCAGCAGAGGGTGCGAGTGCCCTGCGAGGAGCGCCCGGATCTGCCCGTGACATTGGCCGGGAATGGCTTCTCCGTGAGACGGAGGGAGCGGAGCGACTGAGGGCCGAGGAAGTGCATCAGACACGAGGGTGGCAGCCTCAGCTTGCTCCCCGCTGTTGGTGAGGCGAGGGCGGTCGGCACACGCCCTGTGCCTGCAGGGGGACGCGTCCCCAGGGAAGGGCTGCTGCTTGTGGGGTTTGTATCCAGAGACCCGCTATAAGAGGAGAGAGACTTTTTGACCCTGGAACTTTATGGGTGAATGAGAATAGAAAAAAAAGGCTCGAACTGATCCAATTTCTTGGACTTTGTCCTGCTGGAGGCAGTGCCCAGCGGGTGTGTAACCCTGCTGGAAGGACATTTTGACCCACAGCACTATAGGAGAGCTATTCTGCTGAGACAGCCAAAGCTAACACTGATGGGGAAAGCGTTTCCTACTCAAGAGTCCAGCAGTTTCTCGGCTATCCCTCAGTTTTTTTGTTGTTTCACGTACGAGAAGCAACCAAGAGAAGCGACGTCCAAGCCGGGAGGCGCCGGGCTCTCCTGGTCGGATCCTGGCGCTTCGGGGAGCCGCGCTCAGCGGTACCGCGGCCTCTGCCCCAGGGTGAGCAAAGCCTCCCCGGCCTTGCAGGAAACGAGCCCAGGCATCAGTTTTCTATTGTCCCTATTTTTAAAGTATTTTGGATTTTTTTTTTTTTTTTTTTAATTGGAGCAGTTTTTCTATTTTCTAAGCACTTCATTTTCTCATGCCACCCTTCAGCTCTAATTTCTTTTACAAAATAAATATCCAAGTTCACTCTTGCTGGGTTTAACGTTGATAAAGCCAGGAATACATCAAGCTGGAAGTCTGAGGGAGAGGCAGGGATAAAACCATGAGCTTGGGAACAAACTCTAAACTAGGCAATGGCTTTTGTGTGTCACGTTCTCAAACCCTGTCCTCTCTGAAAGCAGAGCCAATATTCCTTCCCAGCTTTTAATACATTCCATTTATTCACATTTTTGCAGATTTGCTTCCTCTCTGGTCTATAGAAAGAGTTTTTCTCTATCCACTCTTTGACACCTCAGAACTTTTCCTCTGAAATACTGATAAATCAGTTAGTAAGAAATGTGTCTCTAATGTGATATTGTTAATCTGTGAATCTAAACACCATACAAGAGCAAGTCCTTTATGTGGCATGCCTGGAAAGGGCCAATTTTAATCCAGGCAGAAAATAAACTATTTAAGAGCTTTGATTTTGGTGGAGTGATTAAAATGTTTCTTTAAAAACAATGGGAGAGCTCTGGGAAGTGTTTGAAGATGGCTGCAGCTGACATTTTATCTGATGAGAAATCCTGCTGCTTAATTTACTCAATAAATACATGGAAGGAAGGGGTTTTCCTTGTCACTACAAGGAAAGGTCAGAAAAATGAAGGAACTGTGTAATGCAGATTCAGAAACGGCTAGTATTTCCTTTTTAACAAACGAAACAGTTCATTTAATTGTTGAAGTTTCTACATTAAACAAATATTGAATCCAACATAGACTTGATCATGGTCTATTGAATAGCCACAAAAATAGAAATATTACAACTATACTGTTTCAAAATTCCATCCTGATCATCAAAATGCTGTTGCATACATTCTGTGGGCATTTTTATGTGAATATTGTAAATTTCTTTTTTTGGGGGCACTTAGAAGTTCCCACAAAAAACAAATGTAATCTGAAGTCAAGGTCTGTATGTAAATGGGTGAATAATGAGTTTTCCAGAATTCAAAGGCTTTAAAAATAGCTGTAAACATAGATTTAAATATTACAGTAATATTTTCTCCCTAATGTTGCCTTTACCTCACTTTTAGTCCATATCTACCAGCACTTGCCATTAATTTTGTTACGATACTTTGTTTTTATTTCTTTGATTGTGGCTTTACTTTATTAATGGACCCGTTGTGATGCTCAGGACTTGCAAAGTCATGAGATTCTCCATATTGACAAATCCAGACCTCATTATATGCTTTCCACTAAATCACCCACAATATTATGCATCTGGAAAATATTTACTGGTTGAAGAAGTGTGGGGTAAGACTACATGCATAACTGCCAAAAATGTTCCTTCTTGCATGTGGAAATTATGATGATGACAGTGATGATACACTCCTTTTTCAAAGATGTTTTAGGTATATAGGCCTAATTTTACTGTAAAAAATTACATTACATAATGACTGCTTATTCAGAACTCTCTAAAGAAATAATTAGATTCACCACAGAGGTTTTACTAAACTGAAGCCTGTCAGACCTCTCCTACGGTCCAGACTTGGATGACTGTGTGGCTGTGCACATGCACACAAAGGTGTTAAACATGCGTGAATTTGCTTCACCTTGTCATCACATCATTGACAGATGAATAAACCTATTGGGGGCTGCACTTGAAAAAGTGAAGTACCAATGCAGACGTGTAGACTGAGTAGATGTGTGATGTGTAGTTGTATGAATATTCAATCCTTTTGTATCCTGGCTAAATGTGTACATTAACATGAAACCACTCATCTGTACGTAGGTTTTTTAACACCTGTAGAAATGTGGTAAGTTCATGCAGCTGTCTAGTTATGTTCTATTTCAATTTATCTGAGGATGTAACTTCCTGAAGCATGCTCTTCCTCCTTGTAACTCAACTTGTCTGTTACTTTGGGGTAATTTCTCCAATTGTTTTAAGATAGGCTTCAGTTATTGTTAACATTTTCCAGTGTTTTTGCTTCCTTCCTTCAGGTCACTCAATGGTTTTGTCTTAATTCGTTTGTGCTCTACCAGCTCTCCACTCCTATAATTTATAGCCTTGATTTCCAATTATGCTTTTTTAAAAGCCATTGAAGCAATGGAAACCTAAAACCAGCCATCACTTTGTGAAAAGAAAGGCATATTATAAATATTTCTAGAAATCTGTTACTTTTCTGTTAATGCTTCAAAATGCACATAAAATTACATATTTCTATATTATATACCAGGAATCCTGGTAGACTATTTTTTGAATTTTGGTGGGGATTTGTATACTGAGAGAAAATGCTCTGGCCACAAGGCATATGATTTCTTACTGATAAACTTGGAGAAAAATAACAGAAAGAAGAGAGAGAGAATGGAAGAGTAACCCATGTGATTTGAATCCCTGAATTTAGAGAAGTCAGACATCTGGAAATACGGAGCTTGGGCTTAGGTACGGAAAGAAATTAAGGAATATGGAAGTGGTGATAAGAGTGGGACCAAAAAATTGATCTTGTGGTGAATCAGAAGTTCCTCGAGCACTGCAATGGAGAAAGCATTAATGTAATTTTTAGATGCAAAGGCAGGTGGATAATGCAGCATTTGGGAAGCTTTTTGACTTGCATTTGGCTTTTAGCATAGTATAACTGGCATCCCGTCTATGGTTTTGATATCCACATTCAAAGGAAGGCTATTAGTAGCTATAGGATTTATTAAAGAATTGGAAAACATGCTTTATAATAGCAATTTTAAGATGAGCCTGCCTATCAAGTTGTTCTTTCTCACTGAAAGAAAAAAATATTTAAAAATATAGATATAAAGGGAAGATTTTGGAAGGTATATGAGAAATAGAAATTTAACAATGGTCTCTTCTGACCAGCAGGCCAAACTGCAACAGGATCCAGCAGCGGGAAAAAGGAAGCAGTCTAATTCTAACTAGAAATAAATATTATACACCTTCAGAAGAGTTAAAAACACTTGAAGTGGCCCAGACTCCGACTGGTTGTACAAGATGACATTTTATAGTTAGTATACCACCACCATGTTCAACAATACCACTATTTTCTACAGGGTCCCAGAGTTTTGAAGAGTGCTTGGGCATGCCCAGAATACTCTTTTGAAGCTCACTCCACTGCCCCTTGGTGGCTGCAGTTGCTTATGGTCCTTTGGAGCAGTCTGTGCTTGGCATTTTTCCCTTATTCCAACTTCATTTATACCAGTGAAGCTGACAGCTTCTCAGAGGTGGCCATTCTGAGATGACAGCTTGATAAAATTATTAAGAAAGACCTGCCTCCTGTTTTAAAATTAACATGTGCTCCATCTCTGCTTATTTGGATTTCATTTACTAGCTTTGTAATTTCTCATGCTTTCTGAAAAGTAAAAATACTTTACAGAAAAAAAAATAGATTTATATAGAAAAGGAAGTAATCTCAGAGACATTTTCCATGTAATTCAGAACATTTTCTAAAATTTAATACTTGCTTTAAATGAAACAAGGACTTTATACTAGCTCCTCAACAGTTATTTGGCACAGAGATACGGCTCAGGAGACAGCTCATATATGTGTTACAATTGAGGGCATTAGCTTTTGGGAGTCTCAAGAGGCAGAAACAGTGGACAATTGAACACGTGGAAATAGAACTCAGAAAAAACCAAATAGAAATTGAAGAAATGCATAATGAAAAAGTTTTCCTTCCTGTTTTCCTATTAAAAAAACTCAAAACCCTGCAGTCTGAAGTGCATGGGTATGACTTCACTCAGTATTCAAATGGCTATAGATTATAGCGCACACTTTACTAATTTTGCACAATTAAATGGCAAAATTCACTAAGTTACGACAAAAATGTTGAAAACAGTGGCAGTATCAGAAGAACAAGGTGAAAAATGTGGGTTCTAAAAAGTTTCAGGACTATGGATTCAGGAATTCTTCCCAAAGCCTTCATTGAGGCATATAAGGACGTAGAGCATTCATCTTTTTGTTGCAGGTTCTCAGCATTAGACGAATAGTACAGTGCTCTATGCAGCAAGAAATACTAAGGCTTCTTTTCTTTTTTTTTTTTTTTTTTGTGAGTAGTGAAATAAAACACCATCTTAAGCATTTCAAAATTTTGACAGACAACTGCAGAATGAGAAAATGTGTTACAATTCACTGTGAAATACTCTTATCCTATCTTTAAGGAAGTATAGTAACAAAGCATGCAAAAAAAGACCTTTTTTTATAAATACGTGATGGTATTTCTCGCAGTTAATACATTTGAACATTCACTGGGGATATTCAGAATGTTGAGGGTGCTTCCTTAGGAAACATCTGGTGCTAACTACTACTTGAAGCAGCTCTCTAGAACAGATGGACCAGTGGTGTACAATGATGTCTTTGTTCTCAGTGAGTAAATTTAGGCAGATGAAACAGAGTGAACACAGGGTGAGGTCAGGAAGCAGCACATCTCAGAAAAGTGTCCACTTGCTGGACAGAAAGTTGCTGTTGCAAGATATGAATCAAAGATAACTGAAAACACATAGAGGAGAAGTGGCCTCCAGTTTTGTACTAATGTGTGAACAAAATGATTCCCATGCTGTTCTCATGGATCCCTATCATCTGCTTTGCAGGGGATGATGCAGCATTCTGTCACTGGTTCTCTCCCCAACATATAATCTAGTCCCATCTGTGACCACAAATGCAGCTACATTTCCACCTCTTTGTGGAAAACCTTTGGGCACACCTCTGTGCTGCAGCCTTGCCATTGTCCATCCGTGGATTTCTCCACCATTCCCACTGGCTGTTTGGCTGTCAGTCTGAGATCAGCGTGACTAAATAGGGCTCTCCATCAGAGCTTAGACAGATCTAATACACTCCTAGGGCTCTTTGTGTTGTGGTTATGGGCACAGTTTCATCTCCTCAGGTTTTTCCTGTGGGACTGTGCAGCATTCTTACTCATTTTTGGTGTTGCAGCCCTGGGCAGGTCTTAAACTTTATGTTAACTTGAGCATGCCATCAGTCTGGGCCAACTTATAGCTTATGGGGAGATGCAGGGAGAGGTCTTAACTTAGAGGCCTCGGTAGGAGGGAGCGTTTTAGCTTGTTATTACTAACCCTTGCACTTAGCTACTGTCTTCCCCAAGAGCATAAAAAAATTGGCTGCAAACCTGTTCAATTTGCTTTTTATAAAAATGTATGTAATTTTGGAAGAGTTTTGAAAGGTGTTGCAGGTTAAAAAGTTGTTGATTGAAGTGCTGTAATGGGGGTTCAAAAGACAAACAGATTGTTTTCAGGCAGTGATGAGTGAAAAATCTAGATTTGAGTTTACAGCTATTACAGACCTTCATTATATTAATGTGCTGAGCAAGCATCAGAGAGAAGAGCTTCTCCAGGAGAGAAGAGGCCTCTGTATTTAAGTGCATGGCCCACCCCAAGCATGTGTTGAGTGCATCAAAGATTTCCACTTTTAAAAGGCCAGTTGTTACTGCTTTATTTTATTTTTCTGAAAAAAACACAACATTGTATATTTCTCAGTCAGCTTACTTCATCACTTGGATCTCAAAATCCTTTCAGGGTTTATTGTCTACTCTGTTCTCCTTGGTCTTTTCTTTCCTGCTGTCTAATCCATGGGATCTCATGTGGCATGCTTTTTTTTCTAGTGTTTTTGGCAAACAAAAAGGACAGGTGTCTTTTTTATTCTTTTGTAGGAGACACTTTTGTGCCTCTGTATTAAATTGCCTTTGATTTAAGAAGCAAGAGAAAACTTTACTAGAAATAATATTTTCTCTTTGGTGGTGTTCTGCAGTGATATAGATGTACGTTCTATGAAAAATTTTACTTTTTTTTTTTTTTTTTCTTACAATATGCATTCTGTTTCTTACAAAAAAGGATTCTAAGCATTTTGGGAAAAAATAATGCAGTAACCAATGAAAATCTCGATTTTTTAGCTTTTAATTTGTTCATTCAACATCTTAGCACCAACTTGAGGTTGCAAATTTAGCCACTGTCTTCTCTAATAATTCTGTTGCTGGTTAGTGAGAATAATAATAATAAAGAATCTAGAAGAATATAGAGATGAAATTGATGCTATGGTTGTACTGAAGATCGACCAAAGAGGTAGGTTATCCTATAGCTTCCTCTACTGGGCATTTTTTTGTGTTTTAAAAACATATTTATGGGTAAAACCAAAGCAAACTCATTGGCATTTAAAGTGGGATTCAGTAATATTTTACTGTACATATCTATTATTGAGACTGTCTTCTTGATTTCCAAGGTGAACTGGAAGAAGCTGTCTTAATTTAAATCACGATTAAAATATCTACTTTAAGTCAAGATGTTATGTCTAGAAGTACCCATCTTTTGAGATGCCCACTTTTAAGCAGGTTAATCTTACTGAATGTCTGACATTTTCAACAGTAGAAAAGATATTTTGTGAGATTACTACATTCCTAACTTTG
The DNA here is from genome assembly GCF_026979565.1 of Vidua chalybeata. Lineage (NCBI taxonomy): Eukaryota > Metazoa > Chordata > Aves > Passeriformes > Viduidae > Vidua > Vidua chalybeata. The sequence goes on from NC_071530.1 coordinate 100,965,259, forward strand.
GGGAATTTTTTTTCATTACATTCAATTTGTGAAGAGGAACAATTTCTTTGCTATCTTCTGTGGTCTGTCGACCATGCCTGGATGTTCCTCCCTGCCACCAAAGTTGCTCTATCACTTCTCTCCTCATCTGGACAGGAGAGACTAAATATGAGACAGGCTCATGGGCTGACATAAGGACGGGGAGAGATCACTCAGCAACTACTTTCACAGGCAAATCAAACCTTATTTGGGAAAATTAATTAATTTAATTTATTAAGAATCAAATTAGGGTAAGGTAATGAGAAATAGGGTAGGGTAGTGAGAAATAAAACTATTAATGAACCTTGACAATTTCCTGGGTAGGGGCCTCCACTATGTTTCCTGCATCAGGTTTCTCTTCAACCATTGTTCACAAAAATCCTGCAGATAATGTTCTGTTCTCACACTGAAACGTCGTAAATATTTAAAGAAAAATTTAAATGTCATTGTGTGATGCTATTCTTTGTTGGTGACAAGAAACTTACAACTTATGTTTAATCAATTTTTGGAATTCCCAAGTACCTGGTGCTCTGTGAAACTCATTTTGCAGCAGTTGTTCCAAGTATTGCATTGCTAAAGTCATTGTGTGTTGCAGTTTCCTATACAGTCATCCTATATTTTTAACTTAATATTTTCTCTTGTTATTTTTATGCATATTATCAGATTACCTGAGAAATAATGCACATCCCAATAGTATTCCCAGAATCACATTGCCTAAGTTTGAAGCCATAAAAATTACTGTCTTGGTGATTCCATTAGGCACAGCAGCCATTAAGGAATGAAGACTCATTATGACAAAATTTATTTAAATGAAAATAATTGCTAGTGATAATAAAAAAAACATCTCCTGTAAGCAACTTTGTTCACCAGCCATATTCCCTTCTTCATACAGTAAAATGGAGTGGATCAGAGCACTTGATCTTTAATAATGCTGAGCTGGATGGAACTACCATTATGGTGTTCAATGAGATGGGAAATACTTTCAGTATTTTGTTGCTGTTATCACCTCTTTTAATCCATTATATCACATACCTTGATCAGGTCATGTTGGCATTTTTAGCTCCCACAGTCTTATTGTTAGAGGTATGGGAATAGTGCTATGGATTGATGACCTTGCATTTTAGAAGGCTCTTTATTGCTATCAAAACAAGAAACAACTTAGAGTGTAAACTTCAAGAAGGGAAGCTTAAAATCTGAGGCTGGTTACCAATCCCACATACCCACCAATAATTTGCTGCTAAATTAGCTGTTACTATCAAGGTACTTTTCTGATTATGCTTTTAACTTGTGGGGGTTTCCTCCATTTTTAGGATGGCAGGTGACTTCTGCACAATTTCTGGAAAGCAGCTGTGAGTCTTTGGCTGTGCTGTGTCTTCCTAACTTCAAGATATTTCTTAGACTAAGAAAATTTACCATGGTAGTCACAGACCTCAAGTTAGATCATGACTAAATTCAGGCTTCTTCCTAGGGTGCATAAAATGCAATTTAGTAACCTTTCAGGATCTTAGAACCACTGCTTCTACCTAGACTATGTATTGCATATTGAAAAATTGGAAAATACCCAGTTGCACCTCTTTAATGCATATTTATCTGTATTTTATGTTCCTGCTGTGCAACTTAACTCATAGAGTTTACATTTGCATATGTAGTTCTCAGCTTCCAGTTTCATCAGGTCCTAATAGGGCCAGAACTCTAGGCAGTGATTAATAGCATTAATAAGTGAAACCAGGGGTCTTTGGGCAAGATGTAAAGACTCTCAAAATAGAGTTTAGATATTCCAAGGGCATGGTCAGCTAAACATGATTTTTAGATTTTACATGCATGATATTCAAAGCTAAGGCAAAGGAAATTGTCTACTAAAAATAACTCAACGGTTAATATTGCAGCTGTATTAATGCTGTGCTGCCTGACCAACCTGATCTACTATTTAAAAAAAATTCCCTATGACTATTTTTATTATTATTTTGTAGGCAGGAATAGGGAAAAAAAGAATTATGTTCAGTGAAGTGGGAATTAATATGGGGTATCTTTTCTTGTTAGTTTTATTAGATGTTATATGTATTATTGAAAAAACTCAAGGGGTCACCTGAAGTGGAATTTTCTGTTCCTTAATATCCTGCTGCAGGGTCCCTGGGCTCTGGCAGGAAAAGGCTTGTCACAGAAGAGACACATTCATTAGAATTTCATATTTTATTGTCCTGAGGGAGCTCAAGACTTTTCCCTTAAAGCAAGATCCCTTCATCCCTTCATTGTTCCGGCGCCCGGTGCTGTTTAACGTCTAACAACACTGACAGTGGGACTGGGAGCACCCTCAGCAGGATTGCACAGGACACCAAGGGAGTGACGCAGTGGATTCACTGGAGGGACGGGATGCCATCCACTGGGACCTTAACAGGAGTGAAAGGTGGCCCCATGGCAATCTCATGAGGGTCAGCAAGGCCACGTGCAAGGTCCTACACATGGGTCAGGGCAATCCACAATATCAGTGCAGACAGGGGAATAAATAGATTGACTGCAGCCCTGTGGAGGAGGGTTTGGGGATACTGGGGAATGATAAATTGAGCATGCACTGGCACTGCGCACTTGTGGCCCAGGAAACCCATCTATGCCCTGTGTGGCCAGCAGAGCAAGGGAGGTGATTCTTTCTGTCTGGTAGGTTGTATGGCAGAGAAGTTCTTTTCCTTGAGTCTAGCTGCCAGTCTCTTGAGTATGAGACCTCTGAACTTAAATTCACATTGCACATGTTTCTTTTTAAAATTTCTCTACAATTAAAAATAATGTTGATTTACAATTAGTAACTTTACTGCTCTCATGTAGCTTGAATTCCCATTCTCCATTTAAAAAAGTCAATTAAGCTGTCATTTACCACTTCTCAGACAAGATGGCATCAGTTCAATTTTTTCAGGTCTGGGGAATATGCAATAGCTGTAATTGCTGGCTGCAAGTGTTTACATCAGCCAAAGAGCTATTAGCCTCCTTGAATTGCTGGTAGCAACTCAGTTTCCCTATTGCAGACAATTAATACAGTCTGTTCTCACCCCACAGCAGTCTGTGACCCACTTTGAACTTTTTCATGGGCCATTAGGGGCTGTGCTTGTGAAACACAGAGATTGATAGGAGTGAAAATGTTATTAGGGAAGAAAAAAAGAATATGTGTGTTCATGCAAGGAAAGAGGTATCCCAAACTTCTGCAACCCTTGTCTCATTTTCACTAGCTAGAATTAGGACAGTCCAAATAAAAGCTTTAAAATTTCCTCCCTCGGTGTGAGTAGAGGACTCAGGACCTTGTGTGATGTATCAGAAATTCTTTTCTCTCAGCTCTTACGCTAACTTCACCAGTGATCATATTTGAATGAAATTCTTTTGTGAAATACATTGCTTTTTTTTTTTTTTTTTCTTTCTATTTTTGTTTCTTATTCTTTTTTTTCCTCTAGTTGTCTGGACTGGACCAATTTGCAAATCCTGAATTAATTCCATAATGATCCATAATGATCATCCTGCCAGTGCTGACAGGATGATGCAGGAGTAAGTTCTGGTCCCACCAACATATGTTTGACTTGTGCAAATATACTGGAGAAGGGAGGGGGAAATGAAATTGGCTTTACTGTTGTTTTCTTCAGCTGCTGGTCTGTCACTATGCTGTCCTCTGTAACACCTCAGCATCATCAACTTGCTAAGTGCCACCTTTATTTCTCAGACTCTGAAGTGCTTTTGTTCAGACTATATGGATGACATTTTTATCTGCAATAGGGCACAAACCATTTTTTTTTTTCATTCATGCTCCATTTATTCTAAGAACTGGTAATGTACTGTCATATTTCTTGCTCTTTGATGTTGGTTTGGGGGTAATGGAGGTAATGGGAATATATTGTAGTGTTTTTTAATGGCAATTTCATGACAAGGTTCTAATTCACAGTTTCTTTTTGAATTTGCTTTACTTTTCTGGTACCTGCTTAAAAGTAATGGATATAAAGGTAAAAAACAATATCCATATTCTTCTGTATCTTATCCTGTCAGAGGCAGGAATAAATCTCTGCTCCTTAGCTTGTACCTTTGATAATAATACAACATAGACATAAAAGTGGCTTGATCTCTTACTGCTTTCCTGTCTCTGTCTAGCTTTCCATCTGGAAAAATACTGAATAATTTTCAAAACAGTTGATAGTCTCCCTTGATTCCCTTCTACAGGTGAGAGAACTTACAGATGAACTTGTCAGACTGACGCACCCTAGTGCTGCTATCAAAAAAATTAATCTGATGCAGCAAAGTGCCAAAGTGTTTTGGCTACACATGGGGAGAAGCTTTTGTATTTTTCTTGTGAGTCTTAAGGGATTATTGGCCCAGATTTGAGAACCAGAAAGGGAGAATTTCTATATTCTGGATAAATGTCAAAATAGAAGCAAATCTCTTTACAACATACTATAGATTCCTAGTTACTGCTGCTGGCTTCTACTGAAGCTAATTTTATTTCACTATGACCTAGAAATGATTCCAACAATAATCTAATGCCTCCTTCATGCTCCACATGTGCACCCCGGAAGTCAAAGGAAATTGTTTGCTTTCTGTGACAGCAGACCATTTTCCATGCATAGACTTTTAGCTAATGATCCTAGATTCTGTGTGGGAAAAATATCCAGTGCAAATTACTTTAAAAATGGATATTTATATTCAAGTAAGAAATTCTGTTGAACGTTTATGCATTGGATTTGCTGTATTGTGACTTAGTAGCAGGAATGCACTCAAACTTCAGAGGAAAAACTCATGATATACCTAGAGCTGCACATTAATATTAATTAATATTAATATTAATCAAAGTCTCCATCCTGGTATAGAATCATCGTGTCAGGGAATGTCCAGAGCTGGAAGGGACCCACAAGGATCAGGCTCCAGCTTCTGGGTCTACTGTGTTGTATCAACTTACATGGACTTGCTTCGCGAATCAAGATACAAAGTGTCTCCCACTATGATGTGGTGTTTAAATGTGGGGCAGTTATAAAGGTCTTGAAAATATGATCTGAGGATGGAAACAGGTCTCAAGAAAATCAGTAACTCTCTGGCAGTCAAGCATTGCTCACTGAGAGTGCTCTTAACAGCTAGGAGGTAACAAGACAAAAAATGCAACAGTGAAACCAGAAAATGTAACTGAGCAGTAGGACAAGTAGGTGCAGCTTGGGAAAGCAGCATTTTCATGCATCAGGCAGCAGGTGGATAAGTGGATGGAAGTGTCCAGAAGCTGAAACACATTATGGAGAGACGAGACTTCAAAGGATGTGGGAAATGATTCTCCCTGGAGGAGTGGGCTGCCTAGTCTGTCTGGCTGCTTGTAGGATCCTGGGGCTCCTTCTGTCTGCCTGCCCACCCCAGGAACCCTGACTCTTTGAGGTCCATTTTGACCTGTCAGCTGATTGTTTGTTGTGTACAACAGCATTATGGTGCTTCTGCACTTGTGTATTTTTCCACAGATTCTGCTCTGTAATAGTCTAACCCCTCAATAAACTTCCTTTATTGCTGCATTTAAAGTTCCTTTTCCTAGTTACTGTTAACCATGATTTGGGTCCACACAAGGGAAATAGCAGTGGTGGCAGTATGTGCACAGTGCTATTCAAAACACTACATATACTGTATGTTATGTTTTCTTCTTTTGTTTTAATAAACTCCAAGAGTTGTCTTTGCCACTATGAAAGGGACTTTTAAGTGATTGATTCTAACTCATCTATGGCACAGGCTCTGCAAGCTTTATCCTGAACGCTGATTTGGTTAAGAGTCTGGAAAAGATCAACACTGAAAAGAAAGACAATATGACTAAACATATTTGCACAAACCTTATCAATTTTCAGTAGGGATGCTACAGGTGTGAAACATAATTTCTCATTTTTAGTTGATTTTTTTGTGTGTGTGTTTTGTTGTACTTATGTCACCACCCAGCAATATCTAATTGAAACCAGTGCTCACACAGGAAACGTATCTCTGATTTCCCTAAAAGGAATTCTGTGTTCTGAGACACCAGACAGTTTTGGAGCCACAATTTTTTAATGCAAAATGAGATTTGTAAATAAGTAATTTGTATAAACAAGACAAAACCTTCCAGTTTGAGAAATTAATTTCATAGGAAAGTATTTTAAAATAAATTAAAAAAAAATATATTGTTCTAAAACTTTCATAAGTGCGAAAACAGTTTAGATGGCTACAATGCAAATTATTAAGATTAATATCTGACTACTTCAGTAGCTGTGAACAGCAGGCATTTTTCCAGGTGGACAATATAGTAGATTTGGCATGTCTCTAATAAAAGGAAGTCATGAATAAATCTGAATAGCAGTTGTGGTAGAAATCTAAAGAGTAGGAAGGATAACTTTATTAATAGTTTGGGTTCACGGTTTAAAAACTTTGTTGGACAAAGTATTTGCTTTCCAATAATGTCCTATGCACTAACAGTGACCATCTCTGTTCATATTTAAGGAAAAAAATCCAGGAGGAAATTCAAAATTATAGAACATCTTTTTGCCAGATTATATAATTTCATTAGAAACAAAGAATTTACCTCCCCATGTCTCCCGTCTGGATAAAATTTGGATCAGACAGATGAGTAGTCCTCATTTGTAGCAGTCTTGGTGTTGTGATTATAAAAGCACAACCAAGTGCCCCACCATTCAAGATTAGACCAAAAAAAAAAAAAAAAAAAACCAAACAAAAAAAACCACAACAAAAACACCACTACATACACATTGGGTTTAAATGCCAGAGTTAGTTTCTTGGCTAATAATCAAAGGCATATGTATGTAATGAAGATTATTTTTTGCTTTAGGAAGCTGGCATGACATTTGTGCCATATACAATATACTTTTTACCAAATTATTTTGAATTTCTATCAACCATTCCCATGCTATGTGGCTTGTTGGCCGAGAGTTTAAGCAATATGGTAAAACAATCATGTTCTATACCTAGGTACCAAAACTGGAGAACTGCAGTCCAAATTTCTTATGTTCAAGTATGGAAAAAGTGTGTGGCATTGTATACTCGGGTGTCTTCTAGCAAAATTGTGGTTTGGCTTCTACTTTCTTCTATGGCTGGCTCAGCCTTCTGATTTTAAGATGGTATTTAAAAATAGTTTTTACTATATTTTAATTAGGTTGGTTAAAGATGTTTTTACTTTGTGCTTGAATTTTTAGGTGGGCTTTTTTTTTTTATAATAGTTTTACATTTGAGTTTCTCAGTATTTATTTTAGCTTGCGTACTGTTAAGAAAGTTGGTTTCCAAAAGCCAGGCCAAGTTTCCAAAAGTGTTCGATAGTTTCATGTGACACAATTTTTGGGTGACTTATCTGAGATACTTTGTTCTCAGAAGCATTTAGGAGCCTTAGCTGCTCTTGAAACCAAGTATTAAAGAAACGTGTTAGACCCAAGTTTGTCAGCTCCCTTTGGATGTCAGAGGGGTTCCTTTAATTTGTTGCTCAACAATAATCTACTCCCAATCCTGTTCCTTGACTGCGTTACAATGATTCCAAGATCCTGATAATACTTGACTACTTATGAAGCTCCCAAAGATTCAGTTTTATGTCAACAGATCATCTCAGCAAATACAGAACCCTCCTTGTTTGATTTGTTCCTCATCCTTTTATTTTTCCTTTCACCTCCCTGCATATCTACTAGAGATCAGTAGACACTGAACTATTAACTGTTACTTAGATTATGGAACAGACACTAACTTTTAAAATTCATTGCCAGCAGAAGTAAGGAATGTGCCAACACTGGGGACTTTTAAATCTAAATTTAGGAGCTACTTATTTCATTCACCATTTTTAAAATATTTGTTTTGGGTCTAGCCTGTGGCTTGGCAGTTGCATGTGGCATGCTTCAGTGTGAGGAAATCGAATCTCAGAAAGACTAAAATTTACTGGATCCACAGAATTCAGATTGAGAGCTGAACTTGGGTTCTAATTTAGGATCCTCATCTTGCTCCTTTCTTGGATTGCAGAGAGCTCATATAGCCCTGAGGTCTGGGGACCCTGGAGAAGCCCTGGAGAAGCCCTGGAGAGTGGCTTCACTTAGGGAAGCCACCTTTCTCCCCTGAAGCAAGAAATGCATTTTCAGAGTGTGTAAATCCTCACCCGTGGTCAGTTTTCTTGACAGCACATTGAATATGCTTTTGAATTTTCTATTGGGTAAATTGGACTGAATATGCAAAAGAAAGGGGAGGGAGAAGAAAGGTGGAAAACTGCCTTCTGGGTAATTCTGAAACGACCAAACCTTCCTACCGGAACCAACCCACCTTCTTTATTGTGAGCAGCTGCTGTATTAGGAACAGTGATGTGTAAAATGGATGCCCTAAGATTAAATACAAAGGCTATTTCCATAAGCTATTAGAGGACACACTACAATGATCACAAAATGACGAAATATTTAATAGATGGTTTTGAGCCCTGTATAACAGCAGTACTAAACCTATCTCTTCATATATACTTAATGCTACAAATAGTGATATGTATGACATTGAAAATTCTTTAACACGCAACATGCAATATATATTAATTAACATTTCTTCTAAGTCTTGAAATTTTATTACAATTCTGACTGACATACATTCTGTTCTTCTGCTACTGACTTTCCTTTTGATCTTTTTCTCTCTCCTAAACTGTTGGAAGTCAGTTCAGTTATATTGGGTTATATGCCCTTCATGAGGCTTTGCTGAGCAGTTGGAGTAAGGGGGTGTTATGGCTCTTTGAATCAGTCATATCAGTCCCTCCCATATTTAGCTGCATGGTGAATGTATGTCAGTGATCATGGGTGAGTAGGACAATGGTGTCCATCTGTCCTGACAGAAGCTGAAATAGCCCAGGAACGAGAAGCAATTTACAGAGTTCAGAATGATGTAATGTTTTTTATATTTTGTACAATGTACAATGCGCAGTTTTGTACAATGCTATTGTAATGTTTAGCACATGTTCTGTGATCACTCGCATTCACATCAGAGTGTATCACTGGCTAGGAAGGAAGCACATGCTTGTTTTCATTAGGCTTTGAAATGGTTCATTCCCAGGGTGCTGTCAGGTTCTAATACAATGAAAAAGTAGTAGTCAGCTCTCCTGGGACACACTGATCTCTTAGGTGAAAACAGGGCATCTGGAAGGGGAACATCTGAACAAGGAGCAGGTGCTCTTTAGCTGATGCAGCAGGATTTTGCTGGTCAATAGAGGCCTTGACACACTTCCCTCCTGGGCTGCTGGGTTATGGCCTTGCTGCCGGATGCCACCAGATAACGTCACTCTTGGCTCTAGCTGGAGATAAGGGTAAGAAGTCTGTCTGACAAAACCCATGAGGAGCTGGTGCATGAGGGAGGGGAAGACATGACCAACCATGTCATTAACAGCAGTCCTAAAGAAATCCAACCCAAACCAAAAACCTTCAGCAGGGAAAGCATGATTATCACTTTCTTAAATTCATGGTCTGTGAATCTATAGTATGGAATTAATTGCTTGATATTTTTCACCAAGGACATTTTCATGTACTCCTGGAATTATTTTTTTTTTAAACCCACTCTTTAATAGATGTGGTTTTCTAAAGAGAGTAATATTGAAAATTGAATTGACAGGTCTTGATTCTCTTCCTGAAGTCATCACCCATGTTCTAGAGGGAATTTCTACAGTTTGGCTAAACATTAGACATTAAATATTTAATACAGAAGAGAAGCAATTCAGAAATACTTGGAAACAGTCTTGTACCTTATAGCAATTATGATGTCCCTGAGCTACCCTTAAACAAAGAGCTTTGTTCTTTTAAAGCAATTACCAGAAATTTTTAAAAAAACAAAACCAAGAGAAAAAAACAATGCAACACAAGAGCAAACCTAATGCCAGTAAAATTTAAAAGGGCACACTTTTCTCCAGAAGCACTACATGAGTATCTGGTTATCTTACATGTGAGATACATTACAAAAGGAATGGCAAGTTTTGAAGCGGTTTTCTTGAACTTTTAAAAAATATTTTTTCTCTTACATATGAAATAACACAGGAAGAAGAAAATTATAAATGAGTATAATTTGTTTGCTCTGGAATAGAAGACATTTAGGTGTTTTTGTTTTGTAAATACACATAAGGTGAAATTACTGACAGATTTTGGTGCTGCAGAAAAGGAGTGTGTCAGCGGAGAGAAACAAAGGGAGAGATTAAATAGTTAAAGCTAAGTGGTCATTAAAGCTGTTGTCTGAATAGCCATCACATGAGGTTTTTCATTTGGTCAGGAAAGACAGCTGAAGAAGGGATCTGGGAGTCAAGTGCAGTTGAATCTCTGCTTGAATTTGTGGATGTAAATATTTGCAAGAGCAAGATCTTAATGGCTTCTGTATGAAACAGATCGGGTTTTTTTTGGCTTATATTACACATCTGATCATTGAAGTTCCAATAGGAAATTAAAATTATTCCACTTGACTTGTTTTTTGATTCAGATATATACATATATACATTTATTCAAACCTTAAAGTTTCTGAAATTATATTCTATTCGTATTTATCCAAAATGATGTACTATTGGGAAGCAAAAAGATCAACTCTAATTTTCTCAGGGGTGGGTTGGTTATTATTCAGGTTTACTAAATAGAATTATTCAGTCTGTTTCCATGGTATAAAAGTTACCTGTTTTTGATTGTTTTGGTTCAGGATTGTCTGGGTAATCAAGTGAAGTTAATTATGTAGAAACATTAAATTTTGCAGTGTTGACAGTACAATTCTAAATTCCTTCCTCACATGCCAACATAATCACCATATTATTATAATTTCCTCATGTTTTCTAACCTGCTTAACCCTCCCTTTCATATATTTGAACATGAGGTAGATATCCAATTATACAACTATACAATTAATGTTAGATATCAGGCATGCTGGTAAAGGGTATGCAGAATCATATAAAGAATAGAAGAAAAAAATACAGACAGGAGTGAGTAAAAGCCAGTCATAAAACAAAGTGAGACCAATTAACTGAAGGGGAAACCTATCTTCTCCTTTCCTATTATAAGCCCTTGCTCTGGATTTTTCAGAATAGCTCAGTGGATGAAATCTAAACTGATTTTGCTTCTTTGAGTTCAGGGAAGAAAATTTGACTAAAACAGTGACCTTTACCTACAGCATAGACCCAGCTACTTTCTGGGGATTTAGTAAAGGGAAACTGTATTGATTATGACATTTACAGACAGAACTCTCTGTAAGATTTTAATACTGGCAGTCTACCTCTAAGCAGCTACCAAGTATGATCTGCTTAAAACTGCTTCCATGAGGACAGCAGCATTATTATTGAGCAGACTGCCCTGCATCAGGACCAAGGGCTCATTTTATCATTGCAAAATAAGCTGAAGATGGATAGAACTTCAAAAATAAGAGGTATTTCTGAGCTGCCTATTTAGAGGAGCCCTATGAAATATTACACTATTCATGCTTCAAAAAGTGTGGTAGCTTTATTGGAAAAGCTGAGCTGCAGCACAACTGCTCTTGCACTATATAAATGTGGGACTCCACAAGTTGTGTTTGAAACCAAAAGGGAGACAGCCGACTCAAATTAAGAACTTAGCAGCAACTCAAGAGTTTTCCAAAAAGCATTTCAGATATGTTCTCAGAGAACTTTTCCCAGAAATGCTGGCTTATATATCACTGCTGTGAAGGACCAAGAGTAACTTCCAATAGCATGTTGCTGGCACAACTTTAATATATTCTGATTTTGTAATGATATCCACAGTACATTACATCTTCATTTTGAAAATCCATTATGTTCACTGGAACAGAGAGTCAGGACAAGTAAAGAATAAGATATTAGTGATTTTCCTTTATACCTGTAAGTTTACTTTGAAACAAAGCTTGAAAACTTTCATCACTTTCTTACAATAAAAATGAGAACATTTCTTACTTTAAACTTGCTGGAAAAAATGGGGGAGAGCAAGTGCTCTCATCAGTATCAAAACCTGGATATGTGGAGTGTCCACATTTGCAATATAGCGCAGTGCTCATGGCAAGAAATGTGGTACCGAGGCAATGACCTATCAAAGCCATAGTTAAGTTTCTCAGGTAGAAGATAATGGATTTCCTTGTTCCCCACTTTGTCCTTCAAGAGAGGAGGTTATTGGTGGGAGAGGAGTTGGGAGGGGACACAGCTGGGACAGCTGATCCAAACTGACTGAGAGGTTATTTCATGCTAACACCACGCTCAGCAACAAAACTCAGGGCTTTGGGGGAAGTAGCCATTGCTTTGGGGCTAGCTGAGCATTTGTCTGCTTGTGGGAGGTGATGAGTGCCTTCACATTTGTTTTCCTTCTATCTTTCATTCACTTGTTGAACTGTCTTTATCTTGTCCCATTAGTTTCTTTGCATCTGCTATTGCTTTTGGCTAGCTGAGGGACTGAAGTATTGCCTAAAAGGCAGGAAGAGTCTTCCTGGAGCCAGCAGTAGCTCTCGTACTTTCTGTCATTATGTAAAGGATGAAATTTTTCAGGAGCATCACATACCCTGTCAGTTGCTGAAGTGAATAAGACCTTCCAGGTGGCTGGCTGGTTAGGCTATATATCTTCCTTTCAGAAATGAGTTTTAGTATATAGTTTCCCTTCTGACTTGATAGATATCTCCTCAAGCTAGTTCAACTGTACTCAAGACACATTCCATTTACACAGGCTCTGGAAACATCTTTGCAACTGGAATATCAGGGCAGTTTCTCAGCATGGATTACTGCATGCCCATCATGTTTTTAGTGGTCTCACTTCCCCACAGGCCAGAATAAGGTGCAGCACAGTGCTTTGTTTTGATACTTGTAAAATGCCAGCATATGTCAGCTCAATGCCCAGCTCTGTACTTGCTTCACATCCTGTTTGCAGAAGACAATCAGCTGTATTAAAAGCCTACCTCAAATCAGCTGGGGAAGGCAAGGTTATACAAATTACTATAAAAATCATGCACAATGTGCTAGGACACTGTTCTGCTGGCTTATTTTCTAATCAAAGCAAATAAAATCTAATTTTTTTATGTCATTTTTCTGGGCATGACAATTTGGTTGGTATTTTATGGTTAAATTCTTAGAATTAGATTTAATTTCTTTATGACTTTAACATTACATTGAATCACAGTTCTGTCATTTTTTTGACCATTGAGCCTGGGGCTTCTGGTCCTGTTCAACTGCAAACTGCAGAGGCAAACCTCATTACACCACTGTTTTTCAATAAAACATATTTTTAACAGAGTCATTAAAATATGTTTTATGGAAAAAGCCATCAAACAGTTTATATGTTGTAAAGAACCAGAAGTATTACATGTTGTCTGCATGTTCCATATGTAACTATCTGGCTCTTCAAAAGAAAACACACAGGCACCAAAGTTTTTATGTTCAAATTACTTGTATGTCTTGTGAATACTAGAAATAATATGTTTTCTAATAACCTTTTCACTATCATATTTTGACCCAGCCATGGTGAACTCTGATACTTTCACTGTATCTTAAAATCAGACAAAACCCCTTATTTAAATTGTATTTTGTCACCAGGTCCTGATTCTGGAAATGACATTAACTTCTATTCTGCTCCATGCCTCTCATTAGACAACTTATCCTTTATCTATTAGTCATAGGCTTTTTGTAGATTATTTTACCAATACAAAAGTTTTCCAGATACTCTGTAACAGCCTTTTTTTCTGGCATTAAGAACATAACCCTTGAAAAAATTGCTCTGCTATGGAACTGAATGAATGGATTTTGTATGGAAAGAAGAACAAATGCCTTAAAAAATATTAATAATTTGTTGTCCAATGTTGGAGGAATTCTGGAAGGCTAAGTATTATTTTATGTTTGAAAAGTGCAAATTTAATTCAACTTGCCAGCAGAGTGTGCAGGATGTCCAAGTTCTTAATTCACCCCTGGATATGATATGTAACAGTAGGAAAATTACAACCTCCAAACCAGAAGTGAACTTGGGTTTGAGTTTCAAATTAAAATTTGCCAGTTTTCAGCATGGCTTTGGATAGAAAGCTGTGTGCTGACTGACAGAACATCAGCTATGCCTCTTGTTATCACACTCTGCTGCTATCACACTCCAGTCAAGACTACCTTATCCATCCATCCAACACTCCCTGCTGTAACCAGCTAGGAAAAAAAAAAATCCTGTCATGCTTTCTCTTTGCACACTTTCTGTATCAAATTTTCAATCCTGTCCTGAAACAAATTTTATCCTGTTGAATGTCATTCAATGAGATTTGTTTTTCCATGTACATGTGAAGGTTATCAGACAATGAAATGCTTTGCCTTCTTCCGTGTGATATCCAGGAATGGTCAGTGTTTGGCTAAGAACTGTTCCAACTAGCTCACATTCCACCATTAAGTCTGAAACTTCTACTCTTCAAATTTAATGTTCTACAATTTAACACAAAATAAAAGTTGTATTTTATTAACATAGTCTTTATGAGGTTTGCCTCTGAAATGGCTGCCTTCTGTGGGAAAAGCTGAGTTGCTCAACATGTTGTCCCGATCCTTTCAGCTGCATGACTGAAATTGATTTTTCTCTACTCATGTAGAGCCCTAGAAACAAGACATTATTCTGGTAACATTCAGTTTCTTCTTGTGCCTGTCACTCTGTACTTTGTGGCAAAGGCTTGTTTCTGCATTCTGAGTAGTTTGAGAACTTAAATATAAATACTTTTACTAAAAAATAGAGGTCACGATAGTCAAATAGTGTGAGGAAAATGGGAAGATAATTATAGTGAATGTCTGCTTGTATAAAACATATGCCAACAATGTAAACATCTCCTGAATTCGTACAAAAAATTGCTACTATTATTTTAACATTAGCATTTGAGTTCTCTAATTTTTAGCAAAATGTTCACTTGTCCTTTGAAAGAACTTTCATTAACACCCTTTATAACCATGCATTATTTAACATTTGGAACGAGACTAACCCTTGCAAATGTGCTTGCTACTGTGCTAAAATATGGAACTCAAACAGGTAAAGTTTCAAGAACTTGGCAGTGAGGACAATGGTGGGAGTTAGAATGGAAAAATTAGCTCTCCTTGAAACCAATGGTATAATAAGAAATGCTAATGAAGACAATTGCATTAACAATGGGACACAGAGTTTGAAAGGACATTCATTCCCGTATCTGACTGAGACAGTTCATATGGTTGTGCAAGTACGCACTGGTGAGGAGAACTTGGAAGTCTGCTCACCCTGTCATATTTTTTATCAGCTAATATTATGTTGGGACATTTCTTAGTCTCAATTTAACGAAATAATTGTGCCTCATGAGCATAACATCCATGTCATGCTTAACAGCTTTGGAGAATCCGAAGGATTCAGCATTGTTCACTGATCACAGGATGGAAGCATTTTCCAGGACAGCAGAAATTTTACACAAGTATTTAATATATTCCTTAGCTATCTATTTTCAAGGCTGAAGGCTCATCTTATTTTGCTTAAAGCTTGTCCAAATCACACATTCTTCACCAAACTTTCTATTTCTACTATCCATTATGTGCTTCCTTATAGCAACAAATATTCAAGAAATGGCTATACTAGTCATAATACTAATTTTAAATGCATCATCTTTATTAGAAACACTTCTTTCATGTGCAATACATTGCATTTATCAACACTGAATTCCACCTGTATTTTTTTCCCAACCACTCAGTACAACTCTGCAACTCCTTGCAGCCAGTTTTTAACTATCCTGAATAAGTTTGCAGTGATCAACAGGAAATCACCACTTTTCTATACATATACTTGTTCAGGGCATTCAGCAAAACTGAACCCTCAATACAGGAAAATGCATTTGGTAATTGAACACCAAACTATTTTTGGTCAAGAGCATTTATTGTTGAATCTACAACTTATTGGAAGTCAGCCGTTTTTGGAATACAGAGATACAGAGATACAGTAAGCATCACAAGATATACTCTGATCCTTTCCCTTCCTGGATCTTTTGGACTATGGGAGAACTGGAACAGGGTATGTCTGCTGATCGGGAAATGCACTGAGATTTCTCTTACAGACTTAGATTCTAATTTCATTTCTAATTGGAATGGCTCCCAGTACTCTCCAAGGCCTGTCTAAATGACTACAAGGTAAGTCTTTAAAATAATAAACCAAATTAGGGATTTAATAGCCTAAGATGTTAACTTTGAAATGACAGCCATGATTTCTCCTTAGAGGCATTGCATGGGATATTGTCTGCATTATAGTGAGAAAGAAATTGCTAAGGTAACTCACTGCATTCCTGGAAGCGTTAATGAATACTTAGGCAATTTTGCCTTCAGACTGTGGACAAAAGCAATCTTTGATGCAGCCCCTCAATCAGATAATAGTGATAGGTGTTTGTGGCTGGAATAGACTAAATATGTGTCATATCTGAGGAAGGCCACAGAGATTTTAGTTCTTAGTGGGATTTTTTCTTTGTGCAGCATTCTGATTCCAGGCAAGTGTGGGATTTTATTCTCTTGTAGGCAAGTCTCTTCTATCCCTAAGGGATAATTTGCATGCTAAGCTAACCAAGTCTGGTCATGCAGTCAAGCCAATTTGCATAATCATGTATGCTGTAGGTAAATATGTCTTCCTGTGCTGAATATGTTCCACAGAAAGTGAGGATCAATGACACCTCAAAGATCAGAACTCCCAAGTTCCCAGCTCTCAGCCATGTTTTGTCATCAAATTGTTCACAAATACAAGGAACTCAAGGTTTTGTATCTGACACAGTGCTGAATTTGCAAGACAGGAGGATATTTAAATTAGTGTTCTTGTTGGATATGTGTGCAGAGGCAAACAGCAGCACTGGCCCCTTTACCGTGTTAGGGTTTGCCCTGTGGAGTGATTGCAAAGCAACCAGCTGGGCTTCTTTTGAATTAAGCTGGACCAGAAGGTGTGATTTAGGAGTGAATATAACATGTTCCAGTGATCAATGATTGTTAAGTTGTTTAGAGCTAGTCTGATGTAAAATGCCTGAAATACATATGGAGCAGATTTTGGCTCTGCACCAGCTATTTCACCTCACAGATCTGCTTCTCTTACGCTGTACTACCTGTTTGTATAGACATACTCCTGCTGCTTAAAGGCATAAAGGAGCTGTTGTGAAACTGGTCTATTGTACTAATCCCTTTCTGGGTTTTGGACTAATTTTGTATAGAACAGAGAGGAGTTAGGTCTGACTTGAACACAAACGAATCAAACTGCTTTCTCAACAAAAGAGACTACTTCAGGTACTTACTGCAGATGTGCACTAAACCTCTTTAGAGCAGGCAAGCATACTGTAGCTACTATTCAAAATGTCAATGAGTTAAGTTTGAAATATAATAGAAGGTTAGTGAAAATCACACCTCTGTTCAGTAACATTCTGCATTGTATCTCTTGCCTCTCTTTTCATTCCCTTTCTTATTATTTACTTTCTGAAATGCATTCAAAATGTATTTTCCAGTTTAGCCTGGAAGAAACGTGATTTTTAATTTGGTAGTTGGCTCAGTCATGTGTTTCCTCTGTGGTTTGGTCCTTCATCTGTGAAATGAGAATATTACTTTATAAAGGTATCTTGAAGATAAATTTAGTTAATGTATTGTGAAACTCTAAGATGTAGAACCCCTGCTTCAATTGTTCCACTCATCTTCTGCCTCTCTAGATTTGCTTTTTCTATCAATTTCCCCTCTGTGAATATTAAATAGATGCCTTTTCTGTTTCTCATAATGTAGCTTACCCCCAATTCAAATAATGTAAAACATTGTTTGTTTCTCTTGTTTATTCATTTGTCAGATGGCCTTGTCTATCTTGCACTATTTCCTTCCATGTGGGCATTATTCTAATAGGTTTCTGCTGTTTCTGCTGTCTGCTTGAGTTTCTTTTGTGAAGTGACATATTGGAAACATCTGACACATTGTCCTTGACTGATCAATGAATTTGATGACTAGAGATCATTATATAATGTGTTAAGAACTGGATTTTCAAGCTGGAGTCCTGTCTGCATCCAAGATTTTTTTTTTCTGAATGCTTCATGGTCTTTAAAATACACAGGTACAGACTTTTTCTTGTCTCACTTTTTACTGGGCTCATTGATCTCTTTAGAGTCTACTTTGCAGACAGCTGAATCGGCAAAACTGGAAGTGCAGCAAACTGAATCTATCTGGAGCTAGTTTTGTCACCAGAGAAATCACAAAGTGCTATTGTGTCTCCTTTCAGTTTGGCAGCTTTAAATCTGCATTCACACTATTTTAGGGCTGACATCAATATGTTTGCTAGCTTGCCTCCCTTCAACAGTTCGAAAGAAAGTGCAGATTCTCTTTGTGGAAAACAAAAACAAGAGAACACCATAAGCCTTTTCTGTAGGAAGATTCTGTGCAACTAATAGGAAAGTAACAAGAAAAGAGGAAGGTGGAGAGAAAAGCAATCCCAAACAGAAAACCTAGCGCACTTATTGGAGTACCTTCCCTGATGTGCCAGGACACTGTGTCAAAAGAGGGCTGGGGAGACTAAGGATAGAATAAAAACAACTTCTTCCCTCTCATATGAGGAGCAGAAATAAAACCAGTGCTTCCTGTATTTAATGTTTAAGACCCCTCTCAGTGTTTACTAGGTAACTTAATTTTACTTTTCACACCTATTTTTAAACACCTATCAAGTCCCACTTAGTCCCTTGGCATTAACAAGGTATGTTGCAAATAAGAAAGGCTAATAGGATGCAAAATTAATCATTATGTTTGTTAAGCCTCATATTGTCATGTCAAGTTAAATACTCCTATAAATAATTTTACTTTTTTATTCTCTAGAAATAAGAAATTTTTAAAAGAAAAATTAGAAAAAATTAAAGAAAAATATTTTTCTTTAAAAAATTCTTAAATGGAAAAGTAAAAGACACTTCATTGAAAATATTTCATATATTTGGAGCCATATATGTTTACAGAGTTCTAAATCTATACTTATTTCATAGCTTTTTAGAACACTTTATGGTTGTGTATATGCCTTCTATGGTAGATATTTTATGACTTCAGCTGTCCTGTTACGCAAGTATTTAGGCAACAGCTTCCCTTGACGTGCAGTGAGAGTACAACAGTGAATCACTCAACAGTGTATGCTTCAGCAATCCGAAGGCTCAAAGCCATAAATCAGAGAGGATCTGATTGTTGACCCAGATTTTTAAAAAGAGAGATTATACGTACTTGTTGGTTTTTTTAGTGACTTCTGTCTCTCAAATATTACGTGTCTGAGAGCAGAGCTGCACTTTTGGGATTGTCCTGTTGCCTACTGGGGCTGCCATGTTTGTTCCAATATCCTGAAAACTGAAAGCTTCATTTTCCAGATGTACTTTCTGTCAGCCTGAGACATCTTGCAGGGCATTGGTGACTTCTGTAAGGGACTCAGTTCTCCAAGGGGTGTCCACATTCTGGGCTGATAAAGTCAAGAACATACAGCAGAGAATGACAAGAGGGAGTCTTTCAATGAATGTCCCCCTCCTTATTGCTTTTGTCTTTTTTTATGTGTCACTGGTAAAATTTGCCTTGTTTGTTTGTTTCTTTGTGCCTTGTTTATCTCCTAGTTGTCTCAATAAATATTGTTCTCCTAAATTTATATTTTCTTTGTCAACCTTCTGATTAGCCAGCCTGAACCTCTTATGTGAGCTCTCAAACCAACTCTCTGTCCAACTTCTTGTATTTTTGGAAGATATTCTATAAGGCTTTAGAGAAAAGAAGCAACCCTCTATGAACCTCTTACTCTAGGCTGGGATGAACCTGTCCAGAAGCTCCTAATTTAGAGGCAGGCTGCACATTAAAGGAAGAACTCAAGAACTTCCTAATTCCTAAAATTAAAGGAGTGCCAAAGGAGGGAGAAAAGCTTCTCCCAGCTGCTTGTGTGCCTCATTTCCTGAAGAAGTGTGGGCTCAGATGTGAAGGTGGGGGAGCTCTGATGACTTCTTCCAGTGGCCCTGGCTCCAGATTTGGTCATCATCCATCTCAGATGTGAATGAGCGTGACAGGCAGTCTGTGGGAGAAGAAAGGGGTGGATTTTGAAATAGGCTGTTGAAAAGCTGCCTCCAGATCTAACCAGACTTTGGATGACATTCTGGAAGAGATCTCAAGAGCTGGAAACATTCAACACATGCTAAGCCTTTGGCAGAGGTTTTCAGAAAACTGACTGCTTCTCCTGCTGCTGGGAAGCCAAACTATATTCTGATAAATATCACAAAAGATGAGCACCTGCAAACAGGGCAGGGTGTATATGTGTGTTACCCTTCATCTTCTAAAGGGAAACAAAGACTTATGGAAGAAAAAGCATTACTTTATCAAAATTTTCTCACTACACAGCCATCATTTTCATTTGTGTGATCACACAGACACCTCTTACTCTCTCACATTTTAAGAGGTTCAGAAAATCCTTGGGGGCTACTGGGACTGTGGAAAAATCACAGTCTGAAGTAAAAATCTTTAAATGGGTTGGAATTGAAATCATAATAATAATTATGACAATTCTCTATTTGAGTTGTCCAGCGACACAGAGCACATATTTTTTGTTGCATAAATTAACCAGGAAAAAACCCCAACAGCATCATACCAAAAAGGATTATGTTGAAAATATATTTATGTTCTGTAACCTGATACACAAGCATAACAAAATGATAATTGCAAAGTACTATTCAAAAACCTAATTCAGTTTTCAATTTTTTTTTGTTTTGTTTTATTTTGTTGTTGGTAGTGTTTTATTTTATTTCAGTTAATCATGCTGTAGCAACAATAAGCTTTACTTCCAGAAGACTAGTAGACAGGGGCTCTGAAATAGAATATCCTTTGTCTAGTAGAATTGAAGTTTGTTACAACTCTCATGTAATACTACTGATTGAGAAAATGGCCATGGTAAGAGAACTCAGCTGTAATAATTGATCTTGTATATTCTAAATTGGCTTTTCTAGTATTAAATCAGAATTTTCAAATAGATTTTTTAACTACATGAAAGCATAAAAATATTGTTGGTCTAGCCAGGAAGAAATTAGAATCTCAGAGGATGCTTGCTTTCTATAGAGGACAAATCCTTATTTAACCTATCCTCTAGAGTGTGAAATGTGACCAGTTTTCCTAAAAAGAAAGATAGAAATAAAAGAATGGAATAAAGCAAATAATATTGTGCATTGATTACTTTGTGCTTACTTCATTTTTCAGCCATGCTCAGACTGTAAAAGTCATAAACAGATACTTGCAAAATCCCACTGTTACATATGAAAACAAAACAAAGAGCTCTTTTCCTTACAGTGTTTTCAAATAAATTTTAAAAGCAATAGGGCTTTTCTATATTGACGTTATGAGTTTTGTTTTCAAAGCTGAGTCCCAAAAGAATTGTGAACCTCTCACGGTAGCTTACCTTCCATAAAGCTTTAAATGTTTTTTTCTCAGGCGTGTACTTTCTACTGGCAACTGCTTGTGGTTTAGCAGAGGCACAGTCAAGCATCTGTGAAGCTGTTTGGTTTTTCTTCGCCGAGCTTTTAAAGACATAAAGAATTAACTCTGTTCCACTGCTCACACATCTGCTTTCTGGAAGAATCATGCCTCTGAAATGTCTACTGTTCATCCTATTGTTTCCTAAGAGAAAGATGACATCTATCATGAATAAATTTCAGTCTTAGTAAAGGATACTTCAGATCCACAAAAAACAATGTTACATGAAGCAGTAAAGTGGGTATAATCCCTACAGCAAAGATCAACATACACAAATACAATACAATACAAATACAATACAACACAAATACAATACAAATACAAAGATTAGGACAGTTTAAAGGGTTTTGTTTGTCAATAATATATTTAGTCCTTAATATTTTCCTCTTGGGACATTGGATACCTTTTTCAAAGTGCATCTCCTATTTCTTCTCATTGCTTTGCATTCCTTGTTTCTCCTGTGATGGACTAGTATATCAAAAGGACCAAAGAGATTTTGCTTATCCTTCTGTTGGGAAAATTTAGCGATGCATACATGCAAATAGTTTTACACAATCTTTGTTAAAGTCCTTTGTTTCATGGTTTTTCTCTTCAAGCCCTTTAGTTTTTGGAATAAGACCAAGCCTCATCCATTAAAAAAATAATTTCTTGAAACCTGCTGAAGTTTTGGACAACAAAGATAATGGTTTCTTCTGCTACAGTTACATGTGGTTAATTGAGCTCCCTCATTATTCCCTGCACAGTATGTGTAGGCATTATTCTTGATTGCCACCTAAAAACTATATACTATTGCTGACATGCGACTCTGCTTTGTATACTCACATTATTTCCTGTTGGATCAAATAGCACACACAGAAGTCGATGATTGCACTATGGATATCTGATGTAAGCAAAATCTTTTTTTTAGAATTTTAGCTGGGAGGATTTTTCTTTACTCACCAGTCACTCAGATTCACCTGTACATAAATTAGGAAGAAAATGTGTGTTAAACCAGAAATCAAGAGATTTTGTCTGTGCTGAAGGAAACATAAGAAAATTATATATCTTTCTAGAGACAGCTAATTTTCTACAATGGTAAAGTCAAGGCTACACTGCAGGGTAGCCTTTCAGGTAAGACATGCTGCATCAATAAAATATCTAATGCAGAATAAACAATGCAGAAAGAATGGAGCATGTTTAATCATTCCTGATTGTGGATGACACAACAAATTCCATGTAGATAATTAGAGAAGACATTATTTGATTATTTGTAGTTATATGGATTACTGTGGAGAGATAACATTTACAGTATATTTTCATAGCTAATTATTCTATGTTTCTTTTTCAATATACTTGAACTCCTACTGACATGAATTTCTAGTATAATTAATTTTGTGGAGAGGGCTCAAGAGGTAGAATGTAAAATTTACAGTAAAATTTGTTTGTGTGGTTTGCATATCAAAGAGCTTTGATAAATAGCTGAAGGATCTTGCTGTTATTTACAGCAAGCATGAGGTAAATTCTGCAGCTTAGCATTCCTATTCCTATACCCTCAAAAACTTCCACAAAGGCCAATCCACTGCAGGGCTGCATCAAAACAGTTGCTTTGAAACCACTGTTGCTTTTACACCATGGCTGTCAGGTTAGGTATCTTCCGTCCTCTCTAGTCCCCATCAATTTTCCCTCTTGCATTTCTTGTGGGTGTTTTAATTGCAAGGTTATATTAATTTTTGTTAATACTTTCTGATTTGGATAGCTGAATAAGACTTTATTTCAAGTCTTATAGGGAAAATTAAATAAATAAAATATTGTCTTCAGTTTTAAGGTGTTACCTCATGAAAATTTTGCTTGGGAATATAGAATATGCTCAAAAGAAATTCTGGCACTTCCTAGGTTGAACAACAGAAACAAAATAGTTTATGAAAAAGATTTCAAAAAAGAAGAAGTTAACTTCTAAAGATTTCTGCAAATACATAATCAATTTTCTTGGTCAAGTAGTTCCTGCATTCAATCTACACTTGTAAACAAAGCCACTCCAGCAAATATGCCTTTTTAAGTGCATGGAGAATCAAGAAACTAAAAACTTTTTCTCCTCATTTACCTCTACCCTTTCTTTATACCAGTAATTGTTGTCCTTTACCAGGAGCTTCCTTCAATTTCCCTAAGTAATTAGTGGTGTGAAAGGCTGTCTGGTCAAAGTGGTCTCTAATTTTAATGGAAGAATAGTTTGTAGAAGAAAGACTAAAAAAAAAAAATGAAACAAGTCACTAGCTCTTCCACTGTATGGGATCCATGTTTTCTTTGGTGAATGTCAGCATCATTCCCACTAAACCTTGATTTGACATCTGTCAATGTGTCTGAAAACACCTGCCATCTTATCTGAATAGTCTGTTTTTCTCTTTTTCCCAAGGTTGGCTTAAAGTTGAAATGATACACTGTCCTAGGCTGAAAACTTGTAATGTTTTGTGTGTTCATTATTCTTAGGTGGGTAATTTCCTTCTAAATTCATTCAAATGTTTCTTATCTTTTCTAAAATAATTGTCCTCTAAAATTACCCTTTAGGATCAGTTACAATATGAGCAGTAAATGTTCAAGGTGCTGAGACTGAAGAAGACAAACCAAACTTAAACTCCCTCTCCAAGCTGCATGCTGAGTTAAAGCCCTCCAAGAAGCTTGCACACATTGCTATCACTCTCCATCCCAGATTTTTCAATATTGCACAGTAAAGGGTTTTACATCACTTTTGCAGAGTGTCAGAGATGAGGCCAAAGACGTTAAGGAATCTTACATAGCAGGCTGCTGGGCTGATGAGATTAGCTTGTCATTCCAGATTTGTTTTGCACCCTTCATGGCCATACTTTATGCTCTATTGATAAAACATATGTTTGTTTGTTCTATATCATCATCATGTACTTAAATATTGAGACATTATCGAATGCTTTCAGGTCTGCCCTCAGTGGCCAAACTGAAAATCTGATAGCGTAATGATTCAAAACATTAGTATATGCCTCTTAATGCAGTTTAAAATGTCCCTGGTAAAACACAGTGAAAGGGATTAGATATTTAAACCCTTCTGGGCCCTTTTGGGCATCGGGCTGGGCTGTGCAGGCCCACTGGCAGCGGCAGCTATGGTAGCTGTGCCCTGCACTTGGTGTCCTTCCAGGGCGCCCCTCTCCCTCGCCCAGAGTCGTCACCCACAGCTGACACTGGAGGTTTTTCAGCTTTTTCCTCCTTTTTCATTTTCTAATAGTGCCATCAGATGTGCACATGCAAGGTGTGGTGTGTAAAGCACCCATGGGCCTTTTCACAGAACTGTGAGGAGAGAGCAGTAAACAGAGGAGTGAGATAAATGAAAATGGGGAACTTGGTCCCTCCTGGTGGCAGGGGAGTCTCTGCTCTGGTGCTGGGAGCAGCTGCTCTCCCTTCTCCCCTCCTTCACTAGAAACAGTCTCTGGGGCTGTTTCTAGCACCTTCCTCCCCCCATTCATCTCTTCCAGGCAGTGTTTTGCCTGTGTTTTCCAGCGGTCTCCATGTGGGCTGTGGGGCTCAGCCGTGTCCTGCAGTGTGTCCACTGGAGCCAGCTGGAAGGGCTGCGGGGCAGCCCTGGCTCCCTTCCCAGAGGCGCCCTGCAGCCCCAGCGCCTGGGCACCTGTGCCCAGCACAAAAAAAAAAAAGGACAATAAACTGGTGAATGAAGAGGCCATCACTATGAACTGTAAGTAAAATGAAAGAAAAACACAGTTTGTTCTGTTTCAGCTAACAGACCCTTGAGTCTTTCAGTGCTGTTGTATTGTTCAGCACTGAGATTAAAACCCCCTTGAAATCAAAGGGCATGTAGTTATGGCCCTAAAAGGTCTACAGTAAATGTGCTTTGCAATGATAAGGACCCTTTCAAGCACTGCAAGATCTCCCCTTCCTCTCTGTAGAGAAATAATTACTGTCTTTTTATAGCCATAGATCCTGTACACCCAAATTCGGCATCTTGAACAGAACTATTTGTTTTGTTTTGTCTGAAGTGAGGGCTGAACCACACATTATGGGATAATACCATGTTCTCTGCAGGAATATAGGGTTGGGTGTTTTTTTTTTTTTTTTTTTTTTTTTTTTTTTTTTTGGTTTGGTTTGGTTTGTTTGTTTTCCCCCCCAGCACTGATACCTGCCTACTTAGTAGATCCTATTTAGCTTGCTGCTCCAGCAGCTTGGGAGCAAAGACAGCAAATGGATAACATATCCAGGCAATCTACAATGCTAAGCCTAGAAAGAGGAAAAGACAAAATCCTATTCCTATAACTATGCCCAAAGTACTCACAGTGTGTGCTCGTTGGTGCAGAACTGATTGCAAAAAATGTGAAATGCACTTAACAGTGGCTGGCATTGTTGAATCATTCCCATATTTTTAAATCATCATTCCTGATGCTGTAATATTTAGGGATGGGTGAGTCAGTTAAGACCACATAAGCATCTAACCTAAACATTTGAGATTTGAAATAGTTTGGTTAGCTTCCCAGCTCCACTCCCAGTTTTCACATGCTCCAGTACTTCCCTGTTGGGACAAATCCAGAAAGGGAAATATCGAAATACCATGAGAGGCTGTTCTCTGAAATTTGGTGGCTCCACGCCAGTGACCTTTTAACCCAGCAGCCAGATGAGCCGTGGTCATAGGTAATGCTTCAGTACAATCCATAATGCACACCTTGTTCCATGGCTCTGCCTGATTTTTCTAGTATGCAACTGTTGGAATTTAGAGATCAGGCTGTACTTGGAAAATATTCCTGAAATTGCAAACAGCAAAATGTGTATAACTTAAAGTAGGCATGATATTGATTATTATAGAAAAATCCAAAGTTGAAAACTAGAGAGAATGATTTACTCAGAATGCAAATATATCCATGTCAGAGAAAACCACTCGATAGACCAAGACAAGTAATGTCATTCTTCAAAACAAAGCTCTTTATTAAAGACACATGAGGGAAAATTGAAGCATTTTCTGACTATTTAGGAGACCTGGACAACTGATAGAACAAAACAAAAGATGACTTAGAGACTGTTTCCAAATAAATCCCAATTAAAAACACCCAGTTAAATTAGCATTGAAACAAAAAGAATTCTCAGAAGAATTTCTTATTTTATAGGTTAAAAAGCAGAACATGCCTGAAGTATCTTGCTTAGACCTGGATTTAGAATAAGTAAGATTACACACTACTCATAATTGAGTACTTTATCACCAAACATCTATATCTTTGTATCTCTATCTCTGTATAAATATTACATGAAAATTTATTATTTCTAGTAAATATTAAAATAGGAATAGGAGAACATCAACTGCTCAATAAAATTTTATATAATTTTAAAGAACAAATGACGAACTTCTCACAGTTTTGGTGCTTTTGGGACATTAGGTAGGGGTTTATTGATGCTTTTGGTTTCCTTTTTTCTTTTCTGTTTGGTAGAAGTAGTTTTCCACTGTGCTAGTAAAGGGTTGTATCAGTGAACTGCTGCTTTAGGACAGATGTGATCTTAAACCAAATGAATCCCTTTCTTCAGGACTTCGAAAGTTTTTGGGCTTTTGCTCAACAGAGAGTCTCTAGATCTCCTGGTGAAGTTATGTGTCTTTGTAATCCTGATTTTGTGTGATATTGCTGTTGAGTATAACAAGAATTCTCTGTAACTCTTGTAATATCTACATCCCGGAGCAAACACTTGCAGCTTCCTAAGAGAGAGGTGAAGATGAGAACCTGTAGGATCTAATACCACTCTCATTAACTAAGAGCAAGACATGTTCCCAGTGCATTTAAGAGAGGTGACTGACACTTGTCACTTGTGCTGTGTCCTTGTCTATAGGCTTGTTCATTTACTTAGAAATTTGCTTTTATTCATTCTAAAATACATGTCTTGCTCTGATAGAGAGGATACACATTTATAAAAAATACACCTTGTGAAAGGTTTGGGCTGGTCCTCAGTTCTGTAATTAAATTGAATCTATTGCTACTCTGTAGAAGTGCAGGATGGTGAATTATCACACCCCAGTTCTCCAGAGAACAAAGTAGGAACTGAGAGTGTGTCTTCAAGTAGACTGATGAGTGGTGATGAGTGGGAGAGGGAAAATGGAGAAGATGAGCAATGTACCCTTGACTTCCATATACCTCAGGACAGAAAAGAGTGCATTTAAAAGTCTGAGGCTTAAAAACTGAAAAGCATTCTTTTGTTTCCATTGAAAATTCAAAGCAGAACTGAGAAATCCTGATGCTATTTTTAATATGGTCCAAGGATGATATTTGCTAACCACACAGGTCTAAAATTGGACATCTAAAATGCATGAATAAGTAACAGATTTAAACTGAAGTGGGAAGTACTCATCACATGCAAGAGTCAGTCCTTTTGGAAAGATCATAGATGGAAGATGTTGATACTCAGCATGCAGAAAAAATGTAATTCAGAACAGGTCGAACTTGGGTCCAAATTTAATCCTTGTTTTTTTATCCTGCCTTCAAGAATCTGCTGTCCTATGGGTGGTGATGGCTATGATTACTTTCTACTTTTTTTTCTTTTTTTAATGAATCTTCTTTCATAACTAAGAACTCATTATGTCTGGACATTTTGTTTATGCTTTCTAGTCCCTCTGAAACGAAATATGCAGCTGGAGGTGAAAGCCAAAATGCAAACTGTCTTAATACTTGTTTATATTTTCTTTTCCTTTTATCTGTTCTTTCTACCTCCATCTTCTTTACTAAGGTTTACAAATCCTTATATGAGTTCATCTGTCAAGGGTTATGCTTGTTCCTGTTCGAACAGGGACTCATTAGATCTGAACACATTTGATCTAAAGTCACTGTTTAGTTAATGAAAAAGCTTGTTGTTTTCTGTGAAAAATAAATAAATATTGAGGCTGTGGTTATAGGATTTTCATTACTTTCTGGGGGTACATATTGGGAGCAGATGTGAATGGGCAGTCAGCCAGGTCTTGTCATCCGAGACATGGCACATGGGCACATTTTGGTATAAACTCTTTTAAATGTCAAATCATTCTGGCAGCAAACCAGGCTGACTCATGCTACAAAATGACTTTTTAAAAGGACTCTTCTCCATTACAAAACTATACTGTTGTTGTGGGTTAATCTTGACAGGCAGCTAAGCGCCACACAGCCACTTTCTCACTCCCCTCAGCCCTGCAGGAGGGTGAGGGAAGAGGAAAGGAACGACAAAAGCAGGAAAACTCATGGGTCAGGATAAAAATTGTTATGTAAGTAAAGGAGAAGTGGAAGAAAAGAGAAAGAAAAGAAAACAAGTGATACAAATGTAATCATGCATCAGCTCCTGTGTTTAGACTGCTATGCAGTCAGTTTCCCAATGAAGTATTGCTCACCTACCAAAATTCCACTCCTCTCTATTTTATTGCTGAGCATGATGTCATCAGTTGTGGTCAGCTGTCCTGGCTGTATCCCCTCCCAGCCTCTTGGGCATCCACAGCCTACTTGCAGGTGTGGAGTTGTGAGAAACAGAGAAAGCCTTGACACTGTTCAGAAAAAGCCAAAACACTGGCTTTGATCACAAATTCAAAAAACAGCACTATTAGTGCACTATAACAGCACTATATTAGTGACTGTGAAGAAAATGAACTCCATCCCAGCAAGGATCAGGACAGTTATTTTGCACATTTCTACAAACTATAAATGTTTCCTTTGCTATTTACTTGAGAAGTGGCATATAGGGCCATTTCAGACCTCAGCACTTTTAGTGTTATTTCTAACCTTTACTGATTCTAAAGAATGGTATTTTCACTTTTCTACCCCAGAGTAAAATTCTGTGAAGACTATAAATTTCTTGTTGATTTCCTGATACCTTTTTTTTTTCCCCCAGAAATGTTGTCTACTGCTACTGAAATGAAATGATTCAACATATCATACTATGTAACATATATTGTCTCATTAATGAGGGTTCAGAGATGTCTCAGGCATCCACTGGAGTGCAACCAAGGCTTCATAATGGGTTCCTATAGTGAATATGTCATTGGTCAAGACAAGATGTCTGTATACTAGTGGTTTAGGTGCCACAGGAAAGGTAGATGATAGATTAAAAAAAAAAAAAAGGTTCCCCAGTGTTTTCTATTAATATTAATAAAAATTGATTAACTAATTCATTACAGTTGGTATGAGAAAATTTTGAAAAAACACTTCTTGCTGAAAACTTTAATTATTCATTTCCAAAATGGCCCTCCCTCTAACTTTTTGTTGACAAATCAGTACAATATTCAAATTCTTTTGCTACAAAATAGTACCTGATACCCCAAAATGTAATAATGAAGTACATTCTAAGACTGTTTTGGATTGATGGTTCATGTTCTTTGTAGTTCTGTGTGAATGTAGTATTCATTCACATATGATATTTCTTTCTTAAATTCTGATGGTAAAATTCACTTCACAAAAAACCTAACCCAACCCAAAAAAAACAAACAAAAAATAAACCAAGCAAATAAGGACATCTCTCAATCCCTGCTTTTGTGCTTTAAACATGATCTTGTTCTTGTTTTAGATGTTGCAAACATATTTTGGTTATGATACATTAAAACGTGTCAGAATTACTGCTTAATTTTGATATTGTTGTCTTTACCATTTAGTTTGCCGTATTTTAACATATGTTCCATTCATTTTTGTGAGCACTTTCATTATCATTCTAAGTTCCTTTAACTGTTCTCTTTTGTCAGCTAAAAAAGTAGGACAGGAATTGTTTTGGTGATTGTGTGCATGATATCAGCCCCTCTACGATTGTACTCACAGTGTAAGGAAAAAGAGTCACAAGATCTTTACGTTTGTTTAATTTTGAGTACTTTTAAGTAAGACTGTGAAGAATTTGATTTCCGGTTAATCATTAAGCTAATGCCAATCCTTCTGGCAGCTCATAAGCCTCCTCCAGCACATTTTCTGGAGTTTTATCTGACCTAATTTTTCTTGTCTGAAGGGAAGAGAAGACTGACTTTTCACTTAATTTGTCCCCATTCAACCACACTTAAAAAAAAGCATTCTCATTGTTCCTTTGGGTCTGCTTAATAATTGCCCAACTGTTTTCTTGATATTACATTGCCTTTTTTCTTAAATAAGTGATGAAAAGGGAAGTATTTTCAGTATGTTCTTTATTTATCTACCATTACTTGATGCCCATCAAAGTAACTGTGCATAGTTGTAATAGTTGTAATTGTCTGCCAGTCTTTAACCTCTTTTTTGTTTTAACCTTTTATGCTTTCTTAGCCTTAAGCTGTTTTTCCTTCTACTGCCACCCTTGAGGTACGTATTCTTGGACATTTAAAGAGAGAGATGTCTCCCTCTCTTTTTCCTCACATTTGTATGGGACTTAGTCCATCTGCCCTCAGTTGCAGGGGGGGTTTCTTGATTCAAAGTGCTGTAGAAGTGCTGAGGTTATTGGCAATCAGGCAATGAGAAAATGCCTTTAGCCTAGCATGACATTATAAACAATCAAATTCTCCTCATGTAGTGCTGTGAACAAGCCCTAACACATACCAAACTTGTTTAAATCAGTTCAGCAACTGGAAAAACTTTGCAGTTGGCAGATCAGCAGTGTTTGTTTCAGTGCTACGGTGCCAGGGCGCTTGCACAGCCGGGCCCTGCGGCTCTCTGTTGTTTCTCCCGGCTTCGGGCAGCTCCGGCACGAGGCGCGGCACCGTCTTCCTCCGGTAACCAGGTTCACCGCTTGTTCCTGGGCGCTGCACGCTCTGGGAAGGTGGGCTGGCCAAGATTTCTACCGCCATGTGTGAGGAATGTTGGTAAAGAGCGAAGGAATGTCCAATTCACCCACGAGGGAGGCAGGAAGGCTTTAATGGCCATGGTGAGCTGTGGCGGAGAAGCCGCGCACTCCCAGCGCCCGCGTGGAGGAAATGGCCGCGGGACCGGGAAGGCTTGGGGTTTTATCGGGGGCAGGGCAAGGGGAGCAGGAGCCCCCCCAACCCAATGGGAACAGGTGCCGTGGTGATAATGTGGACCATGGCACCCAAAGGGGATGCGGCAGGAGTGGACCCTGGGCTCCAGGGCGAACGGGGTCGTGGGATCGAGGTGACAGACACCAAATTCTCAGGACGGGACAGGGAGTGGTTACAGGAGTGATGGGGGAAGCTCCAATAGTAAGAAACCCGGAGCAAACCACTGCGGGGAGGGGGAAACACGGGGGGTGCACGGGGGTACACAGCACTCAGCTAGCTAACATAGATCAGAACCCCTAATCTGAACCCAAACCCGGGATGCAACAGGGCCCCTCCTCTCTAACATTGCATGTAGCCTCCCATCTAAACTCAAGAACCTCAAGACACTTTCTTCAGTGTGGTTCTGTTGGCACCAGTAAAGCATTTGTAGCAGAGGAAGGCCTTCATATGAAGGACCAGAGGCAATGGACACATGGTGAAGCACAGGAGGTTCCCTCTGAACCTCAACAAATACTTTTTTAATGTGAGGGTGACTGAGCACTGCCACAGGTTGCCAGAGAGTTTGTGGAGTCTTTCAGACTCTAATCTTGGAGATGTTAAAAAGCCATCTGGACATGGCCCTAGGCCACCAGCTATGGGGTGGCCCTGCTTGAGCAAGAGGTTTGAACAAGATGACCTCCAGAGGTGCCATCCAACCCCAGCATTCTGTGGTCCTGTGTTAAAGGAATAGATAGTGTGTAGCAGCAGCACAGTCGACTGCATGTGTATGGTTCATATAGGGTTGGTGAGGTATACTGATACATTCATTCTTTTTGAAAAGCATAATTTTATTTGATCAATAAAGATTTATTTAGTCACATAGAGCAAATGCTAATTTACTTCTCTAAAAGAGATGATACCCACATTGGTTTCACATATCTGTTTCTGCTGTTTCTGAGAATATTTTCTTGTTTGGAAGCCTTTTCAACTTTTTGTATATCTCAGTGGAGAGTAACTATATGATGGCTGAAAATAAGAAATGCTTGAGAGACTAAAATTTAACACAGAAAGGCACTGAGATATTCAGTTTGTTATGTTGCAGATTAGATGTAACACTGGAATTTGGATCCCTTTTGTCATCGTAGCATACACTTAACTTTACTGCTAACATTGTAGTACCTTGCAACCCAGGACCCTTCACTTCTTTGCTGCTTGTTGCAGATTATAATCAAGGTGTCACAGGTTAAAGATATTTCATGTCTGAATTTTTATTTTTTGCTGGTGCATTTTTTTTTTTTTTACATTGAAACAATCATTGCAGGCACTGGGCAGGATATTGTAGAGAAATACTGAAAGGGTAAGCACAGCCTTATGAAGTCATTGATGTTGTCTGGCTTCTGTGCTTCCACTAATTGTTTTGTGCACAGATGGCTGAGTGTAAAAGATCAGTTATTGTTGAGGTGCCACCCTGAAGCCCCCTGGCTTCACCTGCCCGGCAAAGGCACGGTCAGCTGCAGGGGACACTCCCCTGTTTCTCAAGGAGGTTCAGGGAGTGGCTAAGACAAAGCACTTCACTGTCTGCCTTGTATGAAGAAGAGGCGGCGTCCGAGGAGGCAATGAGGGAGTCGACTCAAGGACGGGGAAAAAGTCTCAGGTTTAATCTGAACTCTGAGGAGCTCCGAATGCCTTTGTATCCAACAGCTGAAAGCGCCTCGAGGCTTTCGCAATCATCTTAAATACTGGGGCGGTAACCAGGGGGAAGGGACGCCCATTAACCAATGGGGGGATTTGGGGGAGTGGAAGGCAAAAGGACAGACAGACACACAAACCAATGGGGGAAGTTCAAGGGAGGGACCCCCGGCCCTCATCCACTCACTCAATGCCCAAGGTGTAAGATTCTGGGAGAGCGGGATGGGGAGCTGAGTGATGGACAGGGTACCAGGGAGGGGACAGGGGAATGACTGAGCATTTTCAGGGAGATTGTCATTGAGGGAAAGGCAGGAAAGCTCAGGGTGTAACCACCAGGAGAAAATGGGGGGTGAAAGGGCAAACCATTACAGAACTGTTACAGAGATATAAAAACACAATACAACAAGTTATCCTTTGGGGAAGGGGAGAGTATGGATGACAAGCAGCAGATTTTCTTTGTAATTGTTGGAGTATTGGCATTAATGGTTCTATTCATGAAAATGATCCCTTTCAGTTCTGTATGGAGAGGGCATTAAAATGTACTTGGTATGGATTTGGGGACACAGATGAGACAGTTTGTGAAACAGTCAGTGAGCTGTTAGAATTCAATAAAAAATAGGTTCAATGGGGACTAGGAAATGCTGTTTAAAAATAGGAAGAAGAGAAAGTTCACACAAGCTTCCTATTCTTTCAAGAGTGAACCCATTATAGAGTCAGCCCAAAGGCTGTCTAAGGAGAGAAGCCAAATCTGGATGCTTTAAGTTAGCCTTTGGAAGAGTTTCTCTTTTTCAGTGGCTTACAGATGAAATCCAGAAAAAGTAGTACCCTCTGCCATTACATTGGCTGTTGTTGTGTAGCACTCGACACCAATGTTCTTTATATCCGGTGTTTATATTTTCTGTAGGATGTGTCATTAGTTTATTTTATTTGTCCCACTCAGGCAGTAAAGACCTGGACTTTGGATCAAAATATAATATTGTGTCATGTCTCAGGCATTAGGAAAACTATTTTAGTATTTATCACATTTTCTAAGTCCCTTGTCTTATTCTGTGTGCTAGATGTTGTAGAGAAAATTAACCCAGTCAAAACCAGCACATAATATAGAGGATGTTTAATTAACACAATTTCAGTTTTGAATATTCATGTTCTTTTAATTAATCTTGTAGAAATGCTAAATCAGGCTTTGATTATACCTCACTTGGGCAGCCAATACTCCTGCCAGGGTATTTTGAGTCTATCTGAGAGAGAAATGGACATAGGTGGATTAGTATAAATTTAGACTATTTCAAATACTCACATTGCTGACTTGTCAGCAATCTTTTAGTTTGCATTGTACTATAGTGCTTTCTAACACAATCTAATCACCAAATTCCCTCTCACTTTGCTTTAGTGGCTCCTCCAGGATGTGCAGGTTGCTTATGCCTGACTTCATTATCACTGATTCTTTGAACTCTTGTCATCAATCCAGTCATCTGCTAGTAAAGGATCTGGAGTTTCAGTTGCAGCAAGCATAAGGTAGTTTCATTTTTTAGGTACTTGCAAATCATGTTACAGTTCAATGTGTACAGTGGATTCCCTTCAGTCCGCCTCTGGATGAAAAAATGCTCGAACTTGTGAGACCACCTAGAACAGAAAATGGCTGTTTCAGCTGCTCTTCACCTGCAATGTAAACACACACAGTGTGGCAAATTCCTTCATAAAAAATTAGAGTTATCAAGCTCTGTCCAGACACCAGCCAGACTAGACCAAAATTTCAAGCAATTCTTCTTTTATCGTTCTTTAGGGTGAAGTATTTCAGCAGATTTGTGCCCCAAGCCAAAAAAGATTTTGTAGGGCAGTCCCACCTGCTATTCACTGGGAAAACTTATTTTTAAACTGTTTCCATGAAGTATGCCTGGTATGGGATTAGACTTTACAAGCTGAATGAGGGTTCTGCTGGATACATATGCAGTACAGTGCCTCAGTGTATCCACCGGAAAAGGTTCAATGCTGGGCTCTCTCCCTCCACACCTCATTTTTAAACTGTTAACTATAAGCTCTCATGGTAGCAATGCTACATCTGTACCTCAGGGGCCACTTTCAGGTGCCAGTAACCTCCTAAAATGTACCCTTTGTGTACATTCCTTATATAGAAGTTCTCAGGCCAGAAGGGAAATGTCATGGAAGGTTCTTGATACTGTTCTTCTAGACTACCTCCACTATGAAAGAGTAAAAATATTATGGAGTCATTTTATGGAAAGTAAAATCCTTCTTTTAGGGATCAGATCCCTTAACAATGATGTTTTAAGTATTTCCAACTTGTCTCTGTGCTATTAGTCAATAAAGATAGATGGTTTTTATTTGAGAAATTGATTTATTTTAAGAATCAATTGCAATACAGCATGTGATCATTTACAGAGAACAGGCCTTCTAAATTATGAACTGTATCAGAAAACAATTGTGCAATGCACTTACATTTTCATTCGTTGAAAAATACCTATTTACAGGTTTCAGTGTGATTTGCACAAAGATTTCACCAATGATTTCAGAAAAATAAATGTCTCTAGTATCTAGTTCTTTGAAATCTTCACAATAAGTTAATGGACTAAAACCCCAAAATGTCTAAATTGATCTTAAATTTTTGCTTTGATAACAGTATTTTCACTATTTTTTTTTGCTGCGGTCCTTTGCTATTTGATAAAAAATATATTTTCCTAATATAAGCAACCTATTTTGCACATTAGTAGAGAATCTTCCCTGTATTTCTGTTTATTTTACACTCTTTTCTGGCTTTGATTTTCAGGTTGTGTTCCATGACACTATTTACTGAGTATATTGCCTTTGTACATTTCATATTGAGAATATAATCTGCTAAGCAAACAATTTTGTGAAATAATCTATAGAACTGTAATCTAAATTGTCTAGGGTTCTTGTTTGCACTTTATAGAACACAACAGTTTGTATTGGAAGTACTAATTCTGTAGTCTGTGTCTTAAATAGTACAGTAATGCTGATGGTATCTAAAAAGCAGGCTATGCAGTGAATGGTGTGGTTTATGTTTTCAAGCTTATTGCTTTGTGCTCTTAATACTTTTTGCATTTTTATTAATGAGAGCTGCTACTTAATATTGTGAGGCTCTGAAATCCATCCTAATGTAATTTGACTTAGAGAAGAAAGTTTTTTTTGTTTAAAAATCAGCAGACATTTTCAGTCCAGTGCCTTCCTGTGTGTGTATCACTGTCAGCTTTTCTGGCATACCTTCAATACTGTGGCTGCAAGCAGACATTGCCTGTTTGCAAAAATATGAATTTCTTCTGTAGTTGCTCTTTTTTAGTATAGTTTGAAGTTATGTAAGGTCTAAAACTTCACAGTTGTATCACTCTGCTGAAAGAATGGTATTATTCAAGTGCTGAAGCTGTACCTTATATTCTTAGAGTCTGAAAGCCTCCTCTCAATTCCAGGCAAAATATGGATGTGGTATCACAGCCGTTCAGAGTTGGGTGGTCCTTAGGATTTCAGGTTGTATTGTCTGGGCAAGTGCTGAAAGTACTGGGGCATATTCCTGAGGACTGTGGCATAAAATCCTAAGTGTTAGAAAAATGTAATGGAAAATTGTAATGTAATAAGGTGATCATATGTATATCTGGAGTTCTGTATGTATACATCTGGAACTCTGCTCTCTGGAATAAACACAGCTGCATTTATTTGAATGTGTGAAACAGATTTATATACACAGGAGAATAAATCTTGTATTGCACACTCAAATACACTAGAGTACAAAATTTTTGTTGGCTGTGTATCACTGTTGTGAACTTTCTGTTTTTTTTTTTTTCAAATTATGTCAGAATTACTGAAAATTTGTCCTCTGATTTTAAGTTCAGAATTTAACAAATCAAAATCCAGTTACTTTAGTTAAATACCTATCAAAACAGTTGTTCTAGGCCACAGTGAATAGCATTATCTTTATAGAATCCCAAAAACTATCTTCACTTATTCACAGATTTCACCACTGCCAAGCATGTGAGGGAAAATACTACAGTGGTAAAGTTCAACTTGAGATCTAAACTTAAAACCCCAAAATTTTGACAATTCAGTGTGATATAAATTTTAATCTTTTATGATCAGAATAGAGTTGCAGATGTTACATCTGCCTCTGTGCCCCTCTTACACATCTTACAACAATATTTCCAAGTATAAGCATTTATCTGTTTACTGTTGCTTTGAAAGAACAGTTCAGGGGCGGGGTTAGTTGTGCTTTAGGAGTGAGCATTAGACGATGTGGTTGAGTTTTATCTACACTTCCTTCTGCTCAGAGCTCTTTGTTCTGAGGTCAGCCAGGAAGGCCAAGGATGAGTGCCCCTCTTTCCTCCCAGACAGGAACAGGGAGACAGGATGAGTACTCCTACAGGGACAGAGTGCAGATGGGGGGGTCTGCTGCCACTGCAGAGGAAGCACCTGGTGACAATAGTTCTCTCAAGAACCACTTAACAAAAAGAAGTAGTTCTTGTTAAACCTCTTCAGGATTTCATTTAATAAGGCACATTAAGAGGGAATACAGAGAAAAGACACCAGAAAACCCAATCTACACATTCATTTTCTAGGTGACAGCCTGAATCACATTTCTTAAATGTGTCTGTGGATCCATGATGAAAGAAAAAGAAATCAACATTATCCTTTAAATAGATTAACACTTCCTATGCATAACCCAGTGGTGTGTCTTGCCTGAAAACAGACACACATCTATTAGAAGGTCAATGTGTTGTGTAGTGGATATGAGGGAAGTATACTTTTTTCTCAAGACCTCTTCCTTTCCTTTCTTGGACAATTAATGTACAATGTAACAGCCCATATGCAGGAAGGTGGCTTTCTGCTCCACTGATGCTGTTTTCTTACAGCGTTGGGACAGCAAAATGATGATGAGTGATTGGGACAGAATGGATATTTTGAGGTACTGACATAAATGGTTTGCTCAAAGGTAACTTGTTTAACCTGAGGGAAGGGAAAGAACTGGGGGAAAATACTTCGCTATCAAGTTTTCACTTCGTTAAAAATATGTGTGTTGGATTGGTAGCTTGACAGTTTTGCTCAGGTACTGTTACTTTCTCACATTAAAAGAAATATGTGTATCTGTATTACATGAATATGAGAGGAGATAAAAAGCTCAGAAGAACTGAAAATTCTGAAGTAAGGAGAGAGACCATTCACAGAAAGGAGTAAGGTGGAGCTTTTGGCTTGAAAGAGCACAATGTTTTCTCTTGGACAGGATGTCCTTCCATAAAGCTTGTATTAGCTCTCGGGGACTTATTGGAAGCACTCAGGTGCCATGTGTGCCATTAGGTCTGAATTAAGAGGGAGGAGATTCTGCAGCAGAGCATACAGAACCAGTGAGTGATGTGTTTAGTGGACCATGAATAATTGGGGAAAAAAAAAAAGAATATGTTCCAAATCCATATTTGTTGCAATTACTGGATGACTAAACTGGTATTCCACTGTCCTTAGAGAAGGAAATTCCTCCATCCCTTAGGGATGTAACTTATCCAACCTTATTTTTTTTTTGGTCTAAACTTCTTTATGAGACTGGAATATGAACATTTCCTTGCTGTACTTGTCAGAGGAAAGCACTTTACCTTTTAAGACTTCTCTTTTAGAGAAATAGTTTGAAAGCTGTTGAGATAATTATCTCTGTTTTTTTAGGCTAACCCAAATTACAAATCTGCTTACAAATGTCTGTAACAAAATTGTGGGAGATTTTTCTGGTATTCATTTACTCATTACTGTCATGCTAAGGTAGAGAATTTCTTGAGAAGGTCCTGGTTTATTCTACTGCCTGTGAACTATAGTCTGTGCTAGTGGAGTTCTGAAGCTACTCAGTAATTAAAATCACATCTGCCAATCTATTTTTCCTGTATTTATGGTACATATTATCATGGTATTTGAGAATATCTAAGTATAGATTTTGAGCAGAATGTTGAATATAAACCATGTGAAAATATGTTTATATTAAAATCTCTAGAAACCATTGTTGACTAGATCTGGAATTAATTATTAGAGTACAATATTCTTTTTTTAAAAATCAGTGTTTTCTTCTTTCTCTGTCAGGGTCACCTAAAGTATTAAAAATTGTTCTGTATATGTTGGCTTAGAAACAAAGTTTACTCTTTTTTTGGCTACTTGCATTTGTCTTAGGCTTCCTACTTAAAGAAGAACTGGCAAAAAGGTAGTTGTCTGGAAAGCTGACATCTCAGATTACCTTTTTTTGCCCTGTTTCTGTTAATTTCAGTTGTGTCCTCAAAATACATTCTGGTGGTGTTAATAGTGCAAAAGAAAGCTATTAACTGTCCTTGTACTGGTCTCATTTATGCTGCAGTTATAAATGATGTCAACAGAGCCAAATTACTTGCATTTAGAGCTGCATTTTACCTTGTACATACAGCAGAAAGAAAAAATAGTCTCTCTCCTCCAACATATAACATATTTTTTTTTTCTTTGGTTGTGTTCTTCTGTGGCCCCTAATGTGCAGAAGAGTAAAATATCTTTTTTCTCCTCAGTGAGTAAGATCTATGACTGATTTAAATCAGAGACATATACATTTAATTCCTGAATATCTGGCCCATTGTGTGATGCTCAGGGAAAAATATTCTTTGAGGATTTAGGGCAATATTAGCTGAAAATACAGGAAATGTTTCAGAAAGATCACTCTTGTCAGCTTGCAAAATAGCATAGAATGGTTTGGGTTGAAAGAAACCTTAAAGATCATTGAGTTCCAAACACCCCCTGCCATGGGCTGGGACACCTTCCACTAGACCAGGTTGCTCAGGGCCCCATCCAACCCAGTCTTAAAAAACTTTTAGGGATGGGACATTGACAGCTTCCCTGGGCAGCCTATTCTAGTGCTTCACCACTCTCATAGGGAAGAATTTCTTCCTTGCATCTAATCTAAATCTACCCTTTTTCAGTTTAAAGCCATTACCTTTGCTTCCATCATTACCTACCCGTGCAACAGTTCTTTCTCTGCCTTTCTTGTAGGCTCCCTTTAGGGAATGGAAGGCTGTTTTATAGCAATCTCCCTGGAGCCTTCTCTTCTCCAGGATGAACACCCAGGTCTCTCAGCATGTTTGCATAGGAGAGGTGCTCCAGCCCTCTGATCAGCTTGGTGGCCTCCTCTGAACCTGCTCTAACAGGTCCATGGCTTTGTTCTGCTGGGGACCCTAGGGCTGGATGCAGCACTGCAAGTGAGGTCACACCAGAGCAGAGTAGAGGGGCAGAATCCCCTCCCTTGCCCTGCTGAACACACTGGTTTGGATGCAGCCCAGGACACGTTTGGCTTTCTGTGCTGTGAGCACTCACTGCCAAATCATATTCAGTTTTTCATCCGCCAGTACCCCCAAGTCTTTTTTGCCATGGCTGCTCTCAATCTCTTCATGTCTCAGCCTGAATCTGTGTTTGGAATTGCCCTGACCCAGGTGCAGAACCTTGTACTCCCCCCTGTTGACCTTCTTGAGGTTCCCATGGGCCCACTCCTCAGGCTTGTCTTAGGATCATCTGGATGACATCCCTTGCCACTGCACCACTTCCCTGCACCACTCCTCTTGGTGCTGTCTCTCAACCCCACTGTCCATGTTCCTGCCAATGATGTTAAATATTGACATCATTGTTACTGGTCCCAGTATGGACTCTTGAAGGATGCCACTTGTCACTGGTCTCCACTGGAATGGTGAATCATTGGCTGCTCCTCTTTGAATGCGACCAATGCTTGTTGGAAAGCCACTTCAAATTAAGACATCTTGTATCCTTTCCTTGTATTGTTTGAATTTGCAGGATTCATCAGTGTTCATCTTTCTGTGATTCTCAAAGTGGTAAAGAAAATGCATTTCAGCATTATGGACAGACAGATGTAGTATAATTTTTGAGGTGCTATTCTCCTTTTCTGTGCTCAGTAAGAGCAAGAGGAGATCTAATGTGCTTGGCTCTTCTGTAGGCTGGAAAGGTTGAAAGGTCAGACCACTCTTTTTCCAGTGCTTTTTCAGTGCTTTCACCTGAGGAAGCAGAGGAATGTGCAGTGCTGACTCCCCAGGGTGTAAAATGCATTGGCACTGGAAGAAGGCTGGATAGGTTGGCTATGTGTATGGAAACACACACTTAGCATCTCCTCAGGGGAGAGTGGAAAGCATCCCAGTCCATCAGACAGCTCCACACAAGTGTGTGCAGCGTCCCCATAAGCTCTTTTTACAACAGTATAATTCCATATGGCAAATGAACACCACAGATTTTAGAGTACCTGGGTGCCATCAAAGCATTTTAACTAGGCTCTCTTTTTGTAATAGACTAAATGGTTTCCTGATAAATTTCAATTGCTTTGTCTGTAGGTAGCACCACATAGCTCACATACCAATGTATCTCTAAGATGTTATCTCCTGAATTCCAGGAGTAGCTTAATACAAGATTATTAACTCTGGCATTTGATGACACTTCACATTTAGTAGTAAAACATGATGAAATACATAGAAAAAAAATAATCTGTTGAATTTTTGTATTTATTTGGCAGATTTTTTTGGTGTGAGAATCTTTATAGGAAGGTCAAGTCAATGCTCTTTACATATAAACAGTGAGTGGCTGGTCCTCATGTACTCTGAGTAGCTTTTTAGTTCTCCACAGTATTTAAGGATAGCGTATCCTCTAGAAGCCTTAAAAGCAGAAATTAAAAAATTTGCATTTGCCTTCTGTTACTGAACTTATATTGACAAACAGGGCAAATAATAGGATTTCATTTGACTGATGAACTAGGTGAAGTTTACAATGTTTTGATTTGAATAATTTGCAGCATACATTGATTTTTTTGCTTGTATTAAAAATATAATTTGCTAGAATGGATTTTTAATATCTAAACTGATGTGGTAAATGTTTATTTTTGTGTTACTTATTATGTTAAACCAAAAGCTGCAAGCATTTAAATATAGCTGTCATACAAAGCACTGCGACTTTGAAGAGAATGCAGAGGTTACAAATTATTTCTCTGTTTAGTTAGGTTTATGATCTAGCAATTTGAACAAATTGCTTACTCTATGCTAGTTTGTTCTCATTATTTTATTTTCAGTACTAAAAGTAGTTTTTGTTACAGAATAAACAATATTCCTTAAATGCATTTCTTAGATACATCAAGAAAATAGAAGTTTTTAAAAAAGATTTCATTTGCTTTGCATAGTTCCTATAAACCATTTTATTACTTTGAA
Source organism: Vidua chalybeata (assembly GCF_026979565.1). Lineage (NCBI taxonomy): Eukaryota > Metazoa > Chordata > Aves > Passeriformes > Viduidae > Vidua > Vidua chalybeata. The sequence continues at coordinate 101,007,470 of NC_071530.1, forward strand.
GCAACAGAAGCAAGTGCATTTTGTATTTATGCATGTATTAGGAAACCAGGGATTCTGATCTGAATGCTAAATATTTCAGAATATGTAACAATTTTCTAAATGGCATATTCAAAAAATGCTTAAAATGTCATTGTTTGAAGAAAAATAATATCACAAGCTTTATTCTCTCAAAGTACAATTTTAAACTTATAGCATAGTTGGGCACAAAACCTCCTTTTATCCGCAGGCTGTTTTCTATAAATAATATTATTTTACATATAAAACACTTCCCTTGGGTGACTTCTCAGAAGAAAATAAATGAGCTTTTTACCACAGTGTTATTGTTGACTTTTTAAATGGCTGAACTTGATGTGAATGAAAAGACTCTTATGGACTTGAGTAATGAGAAGGAGAGGGGTGATCAGGAGAATAACCTAACAGAGTAAGCCAGGAAGGAGGATGTTAGGTAAGAAAACTTGCTTTACCATATGATTTATGCTATGTATGTATTTGCATGGAATGTGAAATGGGTGAGGGTACTTTCACTATCACCTTGATTGTCTGGCATAAACCAGTGAAGGGGTGTCTGAGCTAAAGGTGCAAGAATTACCTGTGGGAATTAAAACTGTCCTGTGTGCAGAACTGAGGAGAAGCTGATGGCAGTGGTGGTGAAGTGCCGGTAAATGCAGAAATTTACCTGTTGATAAAATGTGAGTCCTCTTTCCATCGGATGGAGAGTGAAATTCATTCACAAAGCCTGGCTGGAGGACGAGTATAAATAAAGGAGCTTTTTTATCTATTTATTTATGCAAAGAAAATAAGACTGGACAGCGTGCACTGCAGCAAAGATCCACATAGCTTTACAGCTCCAAAACTTTAAAGTACTTTAATGCATAAAGACTATTTTTAAAAGGTACTTTTTAAACTGTGTTTGCAGTGCTAGCTAGTGTACGTTTCTCCTGGTGAAACAGCTTACCAAGACCTGTTGTTCCCACTCTTCATTCTGCTCTATGGGGCACGTAATGGCATGTCACATCTTGAAAGTAAGAAGCTTGACATTTGTTTCAAATCTGTATGAAGGAAATAAGTCTTACTTTTTCATCATAATAGGTTATAATTTTTTTCAGTTCTCTTTGAGTTCTAGGGATGCCAGGCAATGGGAAATTCAAAGTGCTCCAGTCATGAACATGGCTCCAGATAAGTGGCATAAAGGGAAGGAAGAAGAAGGAGAGGGGTTGCTATGTCAGCTAAAAAAGCTCTGCACTTTAACTGACTTATCCAAAGACATTCTAGAAACCAGAAGCAGATCTAGAAATAGAATGCAATTAGATTACTTCCCAGTCTCAACACTGCCCTTTGCCCTTCCTTACTCCACTCACATTACATCTTTTGCTTGGAAATAGGTTAATGTTTATGTTAATACAGTGGATTAATTTTTCTTTTGCAAAATTGTTCCTGTTCCATTTGATATTTTAATGTAAGCTATTTGGGTCCTATTTTATTCATATCATACTCGTTCATAGTGTGGTGTGATTTTGAATAGGACTAGAATAAATGATATTTTATCAGTGTATACATTTTTGTAGCACAGTTTGTGAGACAAGCAGGCAGCAATTACTCTGCCTTGGCTTAGCCTCTGTTTAAAGAAAGAAAAATATCAGTCATTTTCTATCCCATTTCCTTTCCCTTTTTTTATCCCAGTGAACCTTTTTCACTTATTAATGTTCGCAATATGCAGATATTTTGGGCACATAAAAGGAAACCTGTAGCTGTTTTGCATTAGCTAATGCCAGAAAAAGACACTGAGAACAAAAGCTTAACAGGAATCTGTGAATCCACCATAGAAAAGGAACAACTAATGAAAGCAGGTGAACTCAATTAGTCAGTATAGTTGAATTTGGGATAAAGCAACTAATTCACCTTACTCACCTGCTGGAAGAGCTCAGTTGAACTAGCAGCATGACCAGAAAAAGCATGTGTAGATCAGCAACCTAGCTGCAATAGGTGCAATAGGATTAAATCCAGGATTTTTTTTAGTGTCTCTCTTAAAAAAAAAAAAAAAAAAAAAAGTCAGATCTATGAAAGGAGAAGAAAGTCATGTCCACAAAAAGGCCGAGTTGAATATTTTTCTGACTTCATGAAGAACGCTCCTGTGGAGAAATCTCTGGTCATGGAACATTGAGTGAGAAATATCTTGGAAGAGAGGTACAGATGTCATACTGTGAAACAATGCTTAGCATGGTAGTGTTTTAGACTGTGTGGTTTGGACTCAGGGTCTGATGAACAATTCTTGCTGTAAAATGGAAAGTGCTAAATGAGTTTTGCTCAGGGCACTGGGTTGAAGTTGGCAGCAGTACTTGTTCATGGCAACCTTCTGTTGGCCTGCTCTCAACCCAAGGAGCTGCTCCACTGGAGCAGCTGTTCTGGACATGCTTTCTGTGGCATCTCCAGCCCCCGCAGACCAACAGTGTCCCTAACAATAGTAATAGGTTAAGCCAGTCTGCTTAATAGGTTATGCCAGTAGCTAATGGCATTGAGTCAGGAAGAAATTTGGTTTGGAGGAAGGTCTTACAATATTGTGTCCTGTGGAGTCGATTATTTCTTCCTCTCAAATGTCTGGTCTTGGTCATATCTGCAGGGCAGTACTGGAGCAGGCCATGGATTTTTTTTAGGACTGTTCAAACAAAGCCCAACTAAAATGCAGATGGGCTCGATGGCATTATGAACAGAGCTTTTTGTATATTAGGGATTTCCGTCAGATTCTTAAATTCTTAAACTGTACTGATTAACTTTATGGCATGTACTTGTGCTCTGAGCTCTTGCAAACTAACTCTCCAGAAAGGAAGTTATTTGTAGTGATAGGAATTCTTCAATCCTTCAGCATAATCAAGACTGATTCTACTGTAATACCTCTCTTACTTCTCAAAGCAGATTTTGCTTTTCAAGCTTCTCTTGATGTCTGTGCAGCCACTTCTCTTCTACTAATGATCCGTTTACCTGTTCCTGGTGCTGCCTTCACATTGGTTCTCATCTAACCTCACTAACCTCTATTCTGTCTCCAAGTTTTTTTCAGGCTCAGCTGTTACATCAAAATCCAGGAATTGTCATTGAGGTCTTGCACAAATTGCAAACTGGGGATTAAAGACCATATCCTATATCTCAAAAGGTGTTTGGAGTATACATATAGAGTGACTGTCCCCCTTAGAAGCTGTAAATTCATGTATACACCTTTGGTTGGACCGACAGGCCTCTAAATCGGTTCTGCATGGGCTTGGGAAATTTAGGAGCACTGGGGTGAAAGAGAGACAGTGCAGGTTTCTTTCTGGATCTCAAGAAGAAAGTCTCAAAAAAAAAAAAAAGTCTTAATAACTCCTTTAATAAGATAGAATAAGAACATGAATATAAATAACAAATTAATCTTGCATCCTTTCAGATACTGGGTGCTCCACATCTGCGCAACATTAGCTGGAGTCCAGATGCCTTTTCCCCTGGTGCATTGCACAAAGCAGACACAACCCTCTCTGTGAAGAGAACCTCTCTCTTCTGGTCCTTCAATATAATATGTAATTTCTTCAAAAGAAAACAGCTGTATTCCTGAGGGAGGTTATCCTGAGAACTTCTTGCCACACTTTCAGATAAGGCAAGACCTCCCAGGCAGGATAATTTTTGGTACTAAGTGGGAGCTACCTGCAGGCTTCCTCTTTCTGTCAGCTGACTGAGTTTGTGCTGCAGCCAAGCAATCTGAGCAGCACCACACAGACCCACACATATTAGGTTAACTGTTCTGTGGGTTGCTGACTCCACAGAAAGTGGACAGTTTCTCAGTCAGCACCAAAATAAAGACCTAGAGTGAGAATCAAAAAAAGGAGATGTTGCATTGTGGATTCCAGGGTTTTTTTTTTTTTTTTTTTGATTGTCCAGTTGCTCAGTAGTAAGCCCATGACTTTTCTGTGACAGCTCCCACATAAGTAACTTTTCAGTGCCAGCTTGTGAGGTGAAACTGGCAGGGGAGTGGACTGATACCCAGTCTTTCACAGGCCTGCAACCACAACTGACTTTCCTGTCTCTGGGCTGCAATGTCATCTGCAGGATTTATGAGTATCCCATACTTCTGTCTTCTGATAACTGCAGAGGTATTTGTGTCTGCTGCTCCCCTTTTGGTTTCCCCTGTATTTCATTTCCTGATGCTTCATGAGACTCTGAGAAAATTCCAATTTTTATCTCAGTGTTAAAATTTCTGTAGACAACAATCTAGAATGGCAGGGAGAAAGATGGCTCAAACTGTGAGTTCTCACTGTGTACCTGTAAGAGTAACCATGGAAGAGTAACACTACTTGTAAATGAATCCAGAACATGAAGTTATATCCTCTGAGAGAAACCTTTGAGACTGCTTATTCCTTAATTTAATGAAAGTACAGCATGGCAGAAAGGGTCCCACTTTATCTGTTGATTAAGAAAAGGGGATCTTGAGACCATTTTAGATAAGGTGAGATCGCTTATTCTCAGTAACTCAGATAAGTAGAGGAGTATCAAAGTCTCATGCTGCCTGGCAAAGATTGCACATTCTTATATTATTGAGGAGGCAGTTGTGACTCTATCTTGTGAGCCTTGGCTGAAAATGCCTTTAAAGAGCAAATATGTCTGTGTTTAATGTGGTTTTCCATTGTTAGACTTGACATACAAACAATGAAATTAGAAGATTGTTAAATATAACTCCATGCTTGGAATACCATGCTTATGCAAGAAACCACAGCAAGCTATGAGGGAAACAAGGAGAAAAAAAAATCACAAGTATTAGTGGGAAATAAGTGTGCTTTGGGGTTGCCAGGCAAAGCATACAGGGGTAATAAAACAAAAGGGATTTTGGAAAAGGAAAAAAGGCAGAGTTGCAACTCAGAATCTATTCTCTTGTTTCCCTCACCTCTCATTTTAGGAGTAGAACAATGTAACATTCACATCTGAAATGCTTCACAGATGTTCTGCTGGTGAAATGGGATGGGCATGTGTCAAGAGTAAAATCCACAGCCTATTTATGCTCTGACTGCTGTTTGTTTTAAAGGCTTTCTGTGGACTTTAAGACAGCAACAAGACTCACCTCCAATTTAAGTTATTTTTAAAATTTTGTATAAGCACAATGATGTCTAATTAGGAATGGAAGTGCCCTAAATGTGCTTGTTTTGCTACAGCACACAAAACCCACCATAAACACTTACCTAGCTAAGGGGACTTTAGGAAGATCACTTTCTGTCTCTTCCCTCTGCTGTGTACTTAAAAGTTGTAACTTTCCCTTTTTATACAAGTGTGGTATTGTCATCCTAAATTCATCTCTGCAATTAAGGCCTACTAAGCAGGTACAGCCCTTTGCCATGGGAATAGTGCTTATAGAATAGCTCTCAGTGAGTCTTTTCCCAGCTGTTTCCAAAGCTGTGGAGCTGCACAAGGCTCAAGTGATGCATGAGAGAAGGTTGCCTAACCCCAACTCTTCTGGTTTTTATCCATGAGACTAGTGGTAATAATTTGTTGTACAGGTCTGTGTTTCAGGCTTCCATTTTAAAAAGATGTTGAACTGTTCCTGCAATACAGAGTCCTGACACATTTGCATATGGGCACAGAAGCCCCCTTCAGTGGGGTTTCACAGGCTACATGCAAGTTATCATGCAGCAACTCAGGCTCTAACTGTGCATGAGAAAGGTGCAAGGCCATTTATCCTGTTTTCCACTACATAAAAAGCTGTTATTCTTACCTCATTAGTATTATCTTGACAATGAATAGCTGTACCACTCTGGCTTTTAAGATGCTTTCCTCAAATATCTCTTGTTTTATATGTGTGGATAGAGGTATATGTCTACTGTGAAGTTTCTGAGAAGAAATCCACCAGCTGCAAAGCATTATACTGCTAACTGCTTTAAACTATTTATTTAGCAGCATTTAATTGGTAGAAAACAACTTCTCTGATTGCACTTAACAATAATGAAACACTTACTGGATTCCCTCTAATAACATTTTAAATAGGGAAGAAACCACTGCCCACACATATTCTAATCAGAAGCTTCCATCGAGCTTAATTAAATCACCTAAATGAGAGTCCTATTGTTCTTATGCTGCTCAACCTCCCATTTCTTAAGTACCAGAAGAGCCCAGTTTTAAACAATCTTCTGCACGTTAATAAATCCAGGCTGTGATGAATAGAGTTGAGGGAAGTGTCAGAGATTTTTAGAGGCACTGTCCTGGCAGTAAATTATTTTCCTTAGTGGCTGCATAAGATGATGTGTGGTGAATTCATTTGTCTGCAGTCAATGAATGGTACCAAAACCCAGTTATTCCATTCCATTTGTTTTACATTATGCCATGACTTCTGAGGAGGAGGGATGTTGTACCCCTTCCTTCCCCTGAAACACATGGGGTATGGAGAAATGTGTGGAGGAAATGGCCATTGCACAGGGGTAGTGGGTGTCCATTTTATTTAGTTCTGTTCTGTGCTTCTGTAATGTTGTGAGAGAAATAATGAGGAATTTGTTTCCTTTGAGTGGTATGTATTAGAGAAAAGCTGAAATGACATGAGGTTTTAATGGTTTCTGAAAAGCAGCTGCCATGTGGAGAAGAATAAAATGGTTAGAGACACTTCCAGGATAGGAAGCTCTATTCCAGAGCTTCACTTTTGTGCCCTTGCAGATCTGAAATGCCTTGTATTACAGAAAAAGGGGCACAGCTAGATCCTTGTTTTGTGGAATCAGGTGTTTTGGTTAAGGCCTATACTTTCTAGTAAAATTTAGAGATTTTTCCCTCTGTGACCTTTTATCTGAGCTGAGTGGGAGACATGGCCATGCACTAATGATATTAGGGAGAGAAATTTTGTCACTGGTCTTCATATTTTTCCTTTTGCATGAGTTCTCCTGTTTTCTACTCATGACTTTATCTTTCTGAGCCAAGTAATAATCTGCACAGCTCTCTGTTACTAAACAAATGTGGAAAGCAGACCTCAAGATGTAAGGTGTATAAAGAACACAGAGTTGACAGCTATGCACACAACTTTAGTGCTTCATTATCACGACTAGAAAGGGTACCTAGAAATAATGGAATACTTATTTTCTTCTAGTTTTGTCCTGGTAAAGAGGAATTATTGGGGATAGAAGAAAAACATCTAGTTCAACATCAATGCTTCAATTACACTAGGTTGCTGGGAGCCTTCTCCTGTCTGGTTTTGATTATAGTGAAGAATAGAGACTCCACAACCTCTCTAGGTAACCTGTTTCAGTCATCAACCACCCTTGCAGTAATAAAGGTTCTAAAGGTAATATTTAAGCTTAATTATGTGGATTTCCATTTGTGCCCATTGCCTCATGTCTTGTTACTGGGCCCCACGGAGCAGAGTTTGGCTCTATCTTCTTTATTGTCTCACATCAGACATTTATATTCATTGATGAGATTACCCCTGAGTCTTACCCCTTACCCCTGGTCTCCAGGCTAAACAGTCTTGGGTCTCTTCTTGGATGTCAGATCCCCCATGTCCTTTAACCACCTTTGCAACACTTTTCTGGACTGACTCCCACCTCTGTCTTGTACTAGGGAGCTCAGAACTGGACCCAGCCCTCCAGATGCAGGCTCACCAAGGGCTGAATAGTCTCTAAATCCATGATGACTTGTCTCATTTTTCTTCTTGTTCATAGCATTGTTTATAGGGTTTATAGGATTGTTTATAGCAAGTGCTCCATCACCTTTCTGGGCACTGAGGTATGGTTGGCCAGTCTATAGCTCCTCCCATCCTGCTGCTTGCCTTTCTTGAAGAGAGCAGTGGTGGTTGCTTTCTGCCAGTCCTCAGGAACATTCCCCAGGTTGCCATGACCTTTCAAAGATAATTGAGAATGCCTTTGATAAACGGGAGGAAGTATGAATACAAATCTAGCTGCTGTGGTTATGAACTGCCTATCTACCAGCTTGCTTTGAACTTAAATCAGCCATTTCAAACCCAATCACTTAGATTTGGAGGACACACAACTTTTATACTCAATTTTCAAGGTATGTTATTCATATGTGTCAAAATTTGAAGTGGTAGAGTTTGATTCTGCCTCTAAGATTGAATTCTTGCTGGTGCTGATCAGTATTGTCTTCAGTGGCATTAGAAAAATGAGAATATGCTGGATGGGAGAGCTATTTATGTGATTATAATTATTCACTGTAGAAGTTTCAGATTCTCTGGCAGCAAGCAAAACCAATCATCTATTTCTCTCTGTGCAGTTGTATAAACACAGAATATGTTCATCCTCTGTGAAGAGTGATGTAAGGAAAACCCCATCTGTGGTATTAATGCTTAGCAGCTGGGATATTTTTGTGCATAAATAAATAAATAAAATAATAAATAAAAGTTCACATGCCTATCCATGATATCTGATATTTTTGATACCTGGTTCTTTCAACCCACTGCACCATGGGAATCTATTTAAGAAACACAGTTGCAGCCCAGTCAACAACACATTTTGTTTGTAACTTTTAATGGCTGATTTCCCCCACTAAAAACATGGCCTTGCCCTGCCTGGGCAGTTATAGAGTTCAAAAAGAATATAAAAGAGTTCTTTTTTTCTTCTCATACAAGCTTTTAGGCCCATGATATGTAATTACAAACTTATACATTGCATTTGGGAGTGTTAAGCATCTAGAACTTCAGGTATTTTAATCACACTTCTTGTGATTAAAATACCTTAAAACCAAACCTGAAGATCTTTGATTTGATAGAAAGCCAAAATATTTAAAATCAGTAGCATTTCAGCAGCTTTTTGTTTAAAATTTATTGTGTCTCATTTCCTAAGTTGTGGACTTAACCTAGAAATGTTTTATTCATTACGAAGCATGGCAAGTTGAACATGAGTCAGCAGTGCCCTGGCAACCAGGACGGCCAAGCCTGTCCTGGGAGGCATCAGGGACAGCATTGCCAGCCGGGCAAGAGAGGGGATTGTCCTGCTCTGCTCTGAGCTGGGGCAGCCTCATGTCCACTGCTGTGTGCAGGTTTGGGCACTGTGATATAAGGAAGATAGCAAACTCTCGCGAGTGTCCATAGGAAGGCCACAAGGATAGTGAAGGGCCTTGAGGAGAAGCTGCATGAGGAGTGGCTGAGATCACTTGGTCTGTTCAGCCTGGAGAGAGGAGGCTGAGGGGAGACATCATTGCAGTACAGCTTCCTCAGGAGGGGAAGAGGAGGGGCAGGCACTGATCTCTGCTCTGTGCTGACCAGTGACAGGATCTGAGGGAATGGCCTAAAGTTTTGTTAGGGGAGGTTTAGGTTATACATGAGGAAAAGGTTTTTCTCCCAGAGGGTGGTTGGGCACTGGAAGAGGCTCCCAGGGAAGTGGTCACAGCACCAACTTGACAGAATTCAAGAAATGTTTGGACAACCATGTCCCAGCCTCAGACCTCATGCTTTAGATGTCTGTGTTTTACAAAACTACTTCTCTAGAATCAGTCATTGGATATCCAGAGTTGGAAGAGACTCACAACTCCCAGCTCTGCACAGGACAACCCCAGGATCACACTATGCACCTGTGAGAATTGCCCAGATGCTTCTTGGACTCTCTCTTGACTACCATTAAAATCTGAACATGCTGCTTGATTTTCACTTACTTTGGCCAAAATACCTTTTTTCCTTGTACTTTTGTATGAAGAGCAGCTGTGGGGTGCATCTCTGTGTCTTGGATTTAACATAAACAATATTAGCATAATATTCTTGATTTCAGTTCTCATATTCCTTAGAGTTAACTTTTGGATACTCCTGTGATTTTATATAAGTTTCCATTAAAAAAATGAGCAAAAAAAGATTTATTGGAATTTCTGATATCATCCAGCCTGAGACTCTTTAGAAAATTCATCAAGTTATTTTCTGAGCCCAAACAGTGATATGAATATCTTAAACATGTTTGAGACTGTGAAAACTCAAAATTTTCAAACAAAAGTGAAGTTTAAGCAAAGCTATAATGGATGATCTGGTTTTGCCTAATCTTCTGGGCTTGCTACAGCAAAGAAGAATGGATGAATTTGAGGATAACAGTAAAGTAGGTATGTTACACGGATGAAAACTATGAGGGATAAGCTGGAAGAAAACAAAAGGACCTGTTTGAATACAATGAATATGAAGGATGCTGAAGTCATGATCCAGGCAGTAGTGTGTGTAAGGTTTGATGATCTGGGATGGAGTGTGTTGGGTAGGCTGACTGCCCCTTGCAGCCTGCAGTGAGGCAAGCCAGGATGAGTGTTGCCACTGCACATCTCCTTTCTTTGTCAGACTGGTTGAAAAGCTGGTGAGTTGTAGCAAAGGGCTGGATTTTCATGTTTGGTATTCATATGCTTCTTGCTGGATACAAGTGAGACAATTGGCCCTACTTGATCAGAGGGGATGGACAAGACAACCCCAGAGGTACCTTCCAATTGAAACCTTTTGTGATTCTGAGAACAATGGATTTTGCAAGGTCAGAAAAAAAGATGTTGCAATAAGAGCTCTGCATGAGAGTCTGCTGAAGAATTGCAGCCTTTCCTGTAAATATGAAATTTCATTTTCAGATGCTATGTGAAATGACTGTCTATGGTATCTCAAGAATCATATTCTGATGTCTCTGGGATGAGACCACAGTTAATAACTATCAGCTAGTGGCAAGATGGTACCTTTTTTCTCAGTCAAAATAGATGTGATCTAGGCAGAAACTGATGGTATATAAGATAGCAACACTGTGCAGAAAGTACTGAGTGGTTAATGTGCTGTTGATAAACTATGTAGCATAATGCCCAGGGCTTCAGATTGCATTATTAATGCTACACTGAAAGGAATATCAAAGGGCTTTTGTGGTTTATGAAGTAAACTGTTTTCACATGGTGGTAAATACAAGATGGTGATGCAGGCAAATTGTAATCATGAAATGGCAACAAAGAAGCTTTGAAAATGTCAATGCATTTTAAAATTAAATCAGAAATTAGAGTGAAATTTACTCATTTTGGGAACCCTATATTTTCTTTTTCATACAAAATAAAGCTTTGATCAAAACTGTGTCTGGCTATGAGATAAGGAGACTTTTGCCCCAAATGCCCCTTGTGGCTTTCTGTATTGGAAGAACCAACCCTTTTAGAGTGATGTCACCTGCAGAAATGAATAGGTAGATTGCAGCTGTTAGTCTCTGCCCACATGGGACAAAGGGCACACTTTTCCCCAGGAAATGAGAGCTAGCATTTATTCCTTATGCCTACTAATCAAAATCCTTTTAAGCAAAGAAAAGGAGGATAAAACACAGACATGAACATTTTCTGTCCTGCTTCTGTGGTCTAGGTAAGAATTTGATAGTAGTCCAAATATTTTCTCTGAGAAGGATTTAATGATAGAAACTCATCTGCTTTGATTGTCTCTTTCCGAGCATTTCTGAGTATTGACTGAATCTTCTGTTGGAAGAATCAGAGGAAAACTATTTTTACTGGTTTTGTAAAACTCCTTTTCTAGAAATAAAAAGGAATTATCTTTATAGTAGAGAGAGCTATTCTTTTATCCCTAAACTCTGGTGCTGGTGTTTCTGTGTATGAAGCCAAAGGATTTTTTGGAACAAATTCAGACTTGCTCCTTTGAGTGTCTTTGGTGCCATTCACACAGTTTTTTCCCTCTAAAACATCAGAACTGTCTTGATTTGTGAAGAAACCACTTTAAAGGTGACTATGTCTTTATCACTCTGCTATTTTTTTTTTGTTTTTTTTAGTCAAAGATTAAAAACAATAAGTAAAATAAATTCCTTGACTTCATTGAGACTTGAAACTCGAAACTCCCCAAACTTGACTGGAAAGAAAAGTATCATCAGTTTACTTACCTTGGAGGCCATACCTGAAAGATACTTCTATTTGTAAGGAAAAGAACTTTATACTCTGGTGCTCTGGAAACATTCACATTTTGCTACTTAATGTCTAAACTTCCCAATCAGTGTTCTAAGATGCCTAAAAAGTTTGAAATGCATTTTAAGGAGGAATCATGGAAAGTATTTAAAATATGCTAATTATTCAGGAGCTAGATTAATAGTAGAATTTGCAATGAACATTTCTTACTAAGGTGCTATTCTTTTACATGTGCTTTATTCTTTTACATGTGGACCATATATGCTACATACTTTCTCTACTTAGTAACAACAATCTCCTATTTTCTTGTCTTATTTTTTTCCCAATGTTGACTCAAGATACTCACCTTTCTTACTACAGAAAGGATAGCTACTTTCTAGGTCTTGTTTTACTTGAAAGTATTCCAGAACAAGCTGTTAGAATGATATTCTTATGGATCCAAAAAAGTCAGCAGCTCACTGGACTAGGGAGCTTCTTACATTTTCCCTGCCCCTCCATACAGCACAACTCCTCCTTTGTATCAATCTGCCAGCTTTCTTTGTGCGCCTACTCTCCTTGGGTCACCTTGCCTGTAAAATTGTTCAAAAGCTCTCAGCTACTCATAAACCACTTTGTATCTCTCTTTGTATCGTGTGTTAGTACAGGAAGGGAACCAGACTTCTGCAGTTGGTACTGCGAGAAAGTGACTGAACCTGTGCAAGAGGTGCTGCTACCTGGTTCTGTCACAGAGATTTGAGCTGATGGGGGCAGGACCTTGAATCCACTTAACTTGCCTTTCTGGGCCAGTGTGTGCTTTCTGAGAAGGCACAGGTCTGCCAGACATCAGACTCTTGTCTGGCACATTACTCGTCCAAGGAAAGATACAAAATCCAGGTAGAGATTGCTGTGGCGCAGTCCTGCTGGAAAAGAGAAACTGCAATACAATCCAGTAGGTGCATTTAGTAAGATAGTTTCAAACAATGGCCAAGCACTTCTATTTCTGTTATGTTGGTCTATGTGCCTCTTTAGGTGCTTAGTTTCTTAACAGTGCCAGATGCTTAATGTTTGCTTGTTAAAACTAGAAAATCTACTGTGTAGCTCTACCAAGTACCCTGCTCATTCCTGTTCTTGTTGGAAGGCTTATTTCTTTCTGTTTGGCTGGCTGCTTACCTCAAGGTAAAGGAAGCCATCAGTATTAAATGCAATGAATGGCATCGCTGCTTGGTTTCTATAACTGCTTTTACAGCAGACAAGAAAACAAGGGAGGAAAAGTACTTTGGCACATGGTTTGATCAGCATTTTGAGCTCTTAGTTATGCTCTGTGCTTAATTCTGGCAGTTTGCCTTGAGACAGTGAATAAAACTCTCTGCATATTAAAAGGTAATATTAACCAATTATTTTGTTTACTAAAGAAGAATCCTATGGAAAAAAAAAGGTAAGGCAAGGTCTTGTCTGCTTCCCTTTTTTTGCCTTCTTTCTTTCCTTTTGGGTGTGGTCAGTGAGGGTAAAGCACAGCTGTTTCTTCCAATGAGCAGCTACGTGACATTTCTTACTGTGTAAGTACTCTAATTGTCACAATCCTTGGGCATGCTGGTGTAAAACAAAACCAGTAGATTTTTATGCACTTGGAAACTTTGTTCCATTGAAAGAATTGTGATTTTTTTAGGCTAAAAGAATGCGGAGAGATCTTTCTTGATCCTGATAGCTGTATCCAGAGCAAAGTTGTCCCATGTGGTATCTCTTACACCAGGTATGCCTTTTAGCAGTGGACTATTCTATGATGAGGGGAGTATTTCCAGATTTTCATGATGCTTCACCATATCTCATATCTCCTGAAAAAGGGCAGGAGAGGAAATTGGGAGAAAGAGGAAAAGGTCAAATAACAATTTCTTGTAAGATTAAGCTGTTCTCTCTTTAATTTATCAATTCTCACTGGCTGCTTAATTTTGTGATTAATCAAAAGAACAAACTTTTATTAGAACATTTTGTTAGCATGCTCAGAAAGCAGAATAAAAGATACAATAAGTGCTTCTGGAAAAGGCAAGAAGCTATCTCAAGAATATTTACATTTAGGGATGGTGATCTTAACTGACATGGAATGCAGCAACTTGTGAACCTTCAGCCACAGTTTATGAGCCAGCTGCCCTCTTTTTCCCCTCTCTTGGATGGTTGGTTGATGGTGCTGTAAAATGCCTGCTTTGGAAGAAGAAGAAGAGCCTCCCAAGATTTTCTCAATGCATCCTTTGTGAAGACAGTGACTTGGGTATGTCACTGTCATGTACTAAGTACATATGTGTACTCACCTTGTTTGACCTCTTCAGTTTCCTGTGTTTTAAATCCATCCTGTTGTATTGCATCTCAGTCCAAACCAACAATGACTAATAAATGTTTATACAAATATTGTTAATTTACTTCTTGGCAGAATGCTTTCTGTTTTCTTATAGCCAGCATTTAAGGTGTGAGAGCACCACCTCATCAGTTTTGGAGATTGTCAGATGCATGATTTTCATGGCACTGCTATGTCTATAAAGCTTCTTTCTTTCTTACATCTGACTAATTGGGTCAGAAGTACCCATGGCAAGAACTGTTTTTTTCAGAGAAGACAAAATTCTCAACAACTCCTTTGCTAGAGAACTTTTTCACTTCCTCTGAAAGAATTTGTGCAAAGTGTGAGCACAAGAAACAGGAAGCAGGTACTTTTTATTTCTAGTTGGACACCCAAATCCCTTTCCAACCCACAGGGTCGTTTTCAGCTAGTTTAGTTAGGTTTTGGATAAACTTCTCTGTCCTATCTGTCATCTAGAAAAATGCAGAGCATACTAAATCTCATGCAATGACAAAAGTACCTCCACCATCCTTAATGAACACTGTGGATCAGGGAGCAAAATGCTCTTCCATTGCCATCAAGCATTCCTGTCTTTATTCTTTACACTTACTATTCAGGAACTATTGATTATGCTTACTATTGAAGAAATTCCCACAGCTGTCAATGGGCCTTTAAACAACTAGAAATGCCCTGTAAGATGTGTGACTTGGTGCAAGAGAAAGATTAGGGGCTAGATAGATCATTTATCTCATTTAAATGTAATTCAAATTTCAGAGACAAATTCCCTATACAGTTCACAGAGAGAGTTAAGTCTGAAAAAGAAGAGAAGGAATTCTGAACTCCTCTACTGTATACTGAAGCAGACAGTCTAAATAGCACTTCTAATGCAGTTTAGTATCTAAATGTTGCCTGCTTCCAGAAGACTTGAAGATTGTTCTAGTATACAAAACTGGCTAGCTGTCTGTTAGTGGAAGACATGGTAGTGGAGTTCCAAATTGTAATGGCCACTTTTTTTCACCCTACTAAAAAAACCTTGATGTTTGTCTTCAGCTTCTGTTGGTCAGAGTGAGTTTGCAGTGGTTTTTAGAAAAATTACTCTGTCATCACTCCTTTCCGTGCAGGTCATGCCAGGTCTGCATTACAATTGTGTCCAAGCTGAAACCAGAAGTAGTGTTCAACAGAACAATGTTGCTCTGAAAAAAACTTTTATGGATTTTTCTTAAGTCTTTTCTTCTGCTACCTCTCTTTTGATGTCCCTCAACTCACCTGCCATCAGCTGGACTCATGGCTCCTGAGACATATCAAACTGATGATGATAATGAATTTTAACATCCATCAGCATCTTCCACATGTTGCTTTACTGTTATCTAAAACCTGGAGTGCATTTTCAAAGCAGATGGTTAATGGGATAGTGGAAGATTTGAGTGAGAGTATTGTTTCCTTTATCCCTTTTTAAAGTCCTAGAATCCAATTAGACATTGTGTGGCTGCAAAATAATTACAGATTGAATGCTCTTAACTGGAATACTTCACATCATGCAATCCCCTCCCCACCAAATGCTATGCAGCTGTTCTAAAAGAGCACTGAGCTGTGTGGGAACATGAAGATTAGCTTATGCCAAAACACAGTCAGACACAGCTGTAGTAGAGAAAGAGGGGCTTAGAAGTAAGATGCTTATAGATTTACCTTTTGCTGCCAGATTATATTGTGCTGTGCTTTAATTAATGAGATATTTCAACACATAAATAGCTGTTGAGGACTCTGGTGTAAGTTAATTGCAAATTAATTAATTTACTCCTACACATTTTGGGAAAAAAACACCCAAAATTGAACATGAAGAAATAAAAAACCCAAGCTTGAAGTTTAATACAATACTGCACATATATAGCAGCAGTTCCTGGGAAGCACAATGGAGTCAAAATATAGCCAGTGCTGTAAATGTTGAAATGGTCTCTTTGTCTGAAGGCACATAAACTGCAGACAGAACTTGGTGTGTTTGTCCTGGCTTTTGGTCCAGGCAGTTGTTTGCAAACCATGCCTCTGCAGTCAGAGCAGATGTGGCAGTAAAGCTGTAACCCAGTAAACCTTGCTCTATTCTTCTTTCCCACTCTTTGTAACAGAGAGGTAGAGGATTTGGCCCAGGAAGAAGTCTTCAAAACTTGGACCATATGCTGAGAGAGGAAACACTGAGGGTGTTGGATGGACAGTATTGGACTTTTGTTATTCTCACTGCCAATCTTATTTGTATTCCTTTTAAACCAGTTGGACTGGATATAGCATGGGAAGAATATTTTTTTCAGGAAAGAGAAAATTCTCAAGACTCCACAATGGCAGAGAAGTCTAGAGACTATCCCTGGGAGGGGCAGAGAGTATTAGACCACCACATCTTGAATGTCATAAAATTTCTTAATGATGAAAGGGAACTGAGTTGAGGTTGTTGCAACCAGGATAATCACTGGTTCTAAGCCTGCAGAGAAGATTGGACTAAAAAGATAAAATGAAAGGGGAAAAGTAGTGTTTCAGTATTTTTTAGATTTTGTTCTGTCTCATTCATGCCCTCCCCTCTCCTAAATATTTAGTTGCTTTTTACATTTGAAAATCTATTATTTTTGGGGGGAAAGTCACTGAGAGAGATCAAGGCAAAGCTACCCCCCTGCTCTGGCTGACTTGTAAACTCATCACAGATGTTTGGCAGGAACAGAGGCTTTATACTTTCTGAGGATACTGTTTTTCATGCCAGGAATCAACTTCAAGCAGTTTTGCTTACATGAGATGTTTTTATTTTATAACCTTTTTCATCTTGTGCTGTTGTGAGTTGTTTGGTTCTGACATGTATAAAAACCAATGGTAGCTGCAATATTCTTGATCCTGCCCTGTGATGATACCTAAATCCAATATAAGGACATGTGGTGAAGTTCAGGGTTCAGCTGGAATTTCATACAAAATGCTGATGGATGTTGCTGAGCTTTTGGTGCACCTGTTCTTGCTCCTGAAATAATGATGGTAAGTTCTTTACACAGAGAATCATGTTGTGATTCAGATTCAGTTTCAAGTAAATAAACAAAAAATAGTTAAAATATATTGGTACAGCAGAAACTGATATGTTTGATTTTTCTTGGTCTTGTATTTTGGTCTCTTTGCAGTAGCCTTTGTTAGGTTGTTTTAGGTCAAGCATCTTTTTCAAATAATTATCTCATCTGAGTGGTGATTGCAAAGAATTTTAGTAGTCATCCCAGTTAAGCAAGAAGTATGTGAATGAAATGGATATATTAATCTGAAAACACTTGAGTTTCAGTGTGGTTTTTTAAATGTGTTTTTTCTGGTACTTTCTGCTGTGGAATATCCTCCGTGGGAAATATTTCCATACTCACTGGAAAACATATTCCAGCTTCCTCTTTAAACCAGAAGACTATGTATTTGAAACCAGATCCTTATTATTTTTATTAATTCTTAATTTTTATTCAATTATGGTAATAATGCCTTCTGGGCAATATGTGCTATGTAAACTAGACATTTCCTGATATGGACTGAACATTACACTTTTATATGTCAAACATGAAGTAAAGTTATTCTATGGTGTCCTGTTTCCCCTGAAAAATAAATAACAGTCAGAAAAGATTTCTAGTAGGTGAATCTGAATTGGCAAGTAATTCAAATCCATACAATTTGCTATTACTTTCTTCCTTTCCTCTCCTCTCCTTGTGAAAAGAAGTCCTCAAGGATCTGTCTGAGAAAAGACTGATTTGTGGTGCTGTGCAGAAGGCTGCTTAAACTTATAGCAATCATAAGATTAGCATAATGATGTGAAGGAGTTCACTTAGTATGCTCCTCACTTGTGTCTCGATGATTAATATAATTATTCAATAATCTTGATGATTATTGAATAATTGTATGAATTATATCCAGTGGAGGGGAATAATCACCTGACATACAAGTCACTCAATTTCACTGTGCATGTGTCCTTAGGAAACTTCTATTTAAAGGGCTTGTGCAGAAACTGATTTTCTGTAGAAAATTGCCATTAGATTTTTTTCCCTCAAAATGCCTGTAAGCATCAAGAATGGAGCATGGCAAATTGGAAGAATGTTTTCTTTCCTCTCCACATAGACATTCTATAAACAAAGTTCTTATCTGTTGATGTGCCATCTGTGGACAATATTCTTGCTACATTTGCTGAGAGACAGGTACTTGTAAATCTGTCATTTTAATTTATAGCTGATCTAATCTATCAGTTTATTTTAAGGAGAATGAGTTATCAAGTGGACTGACTGGAAATTTGATAATGTCACTTTATTCTCTTCTTGTTTACTTATATATATGACAAATGTATCATGTTCAAAATTACAAACATATACACATTGAAAAAAGACAACTTTGAGCATTCTGGCTTCATTTCAAGATGATTGCAGCTGAATACATACTGTGTATGCATTGAGTATGTATGAATTCATTAATACTGTCGTCTTTCCCAGTTATTTATTCACTTGCATTGAGTTGCCTTATTTTCAAAACTCTTCATAAAGAGGAGGACTGGGGTGTTGGTGCTGAATGGGAATGGCCCCTTTGCTTTCATTTATAAAATTCAATATCCCTACTGCAGTTTTAATCCATTTTCTTTCCACTGTTCATTGTGTGACTGGGAAATCAGTGTTTCATAGGATAAGGATTTCTTAAAACTCTTCTTCTTCAGAGGAAATGATGAGAGCTGTTGCCAGCTATAGCATTATTAGCATGGTAGTGTGGTTACAGCTTGATGCTTCCTACTGGGAAATCTCCCCTTTGGTTTCTGAAGGATTCTACTGGGGATCTGTAAAATTTCCCTTGCAGGCATGGTGTGAGACCTCCACAGGTTTTGTGGAAGGTGAATGGAGGTCTATCAGGGTCTGAACCTGTTCTGAGTGCCGCTTACGAATGTGATATAATAATGCCTTTTGGTTTTTGCTTTGCAAGCCTGTTTAGATGAGTTTCCTAATCCCACTTCTGCATTGGAGTATCCTATTTTTCATCATCGATGAAACTAAATATTGTACCTTTACGGCCCTCAATCCTCATTTTATGTCCTAATGTGTTTACACAAAGACCAAAGCATGAACAAGAATATTGCATTTTCTCTTCTAGACATTTGAAGAGAACTCAGGAAAAATCTCCTGCATTTACTACTTTGCTGTCCTTCTCCATCCCTTCTTTCCTCCCATGCCTTCCCAACAACTTCTTTTTTTGTGTGTTGTACTTTGAAGGCTCTGGTGGGGTGCATAGTGATATTGTCTCTGGCAAATTATTTTACCCAACCTCAATGAAATGTTACAGTACTGTGCTTTAAATCTACCAGTGCCTAGAGTGAACACATTTGCAGATTTTTCCATGGTTATTGAAAAGGAAAATCTTTATGGGAATGATTGGTAGGGTCATGCTCCCAGGGGATGACCCATAAGATTTTGGTATCCATCTACATATTGTATAATTATTTTTTAGGAATGGCCACCAAACCAGAAAATGAAACTTGTGGAGAAGTTTTCAGGAACATTTTCAAGCTATGAGAGAGACATTAGAATGCAAGTAGGCTGTTTGCAGGTTAAACTTCAAGTTCTCTCTTTCCTTTGAAAATGCTGCAATTATAGCTGGGGGGTTTGTTTGTATGTGTACATTTGTAAACTTCATACAAAGAGACTTGTAATGATAAAATTAAAGAGTTGATCAGAAGCAGAATTACATAGGTCCAAAACTCATTACCAGGAGTTTTACTAAAACCAGCTGTGTGTAATATTGATATGAGACAGAACAGAATGGCTTGTTCATAGCAGGCAAAGTTTCACCGCTTAATAACGACTACTTTGGATTCACTCCAGTGAATAGTTTAACTTTATAAATAATGCAATCTTGCAACAATTTCCTTTCTCAAGATTTGGTCTCCTTAATGATTTCAAACCTGTCCTGTCCCATGGTATTATTACACTGCTTTAAGTGGCAGTGAATTGCTGACTTCTGGTAGCTATGTGGATGTTTTTCTCCTCTCTCTTTCAAACTGAGCCTTCAGTTAAAAGTAAATTATCAAAAAAGAAAAGAAAAAGAGGATCATACTGTCTCTGTGTGACTTGTTCTACTGGAGACAACCACAAAATGAGACTTCTTTTCAACTCTAGTGTCACTTTATTAATTTCTCTTGGGGGTTACTTATATATCTTTGGTGACTTAATTTCAGTATCTCTCAATGCCAGGGGAATAGGCATTTCTACTTCATACAGTCAAGAGAGTGGAGAAGGTGTGGAGGTGACTGGCTGCACATCTCCACTAGTTGAAGAAAAGTTCTGTATGTGCACCTTCATATCAGGTATTGCCCATAAGAATGTCTCCCTACCTGTGAAGTTTTGGACATTCTGCTGTAAAAAGTGGAAGTCTTTTTCTCTGATCATACTTGGTCTTCTCTGTACAAAACATTCACCATATCCTCAGAACATATTGTTGCAAATCAGGAACCATAAATCTGCAGTTTCTTAGGATTTTAGAGAAGTGATGACCCTGCATTTTGGGTTTGAATCTGTGTGGTTTGTATAGTATTAATTCAAATGTTTCTATGTGAGAAGGATGAAAGGTGAATTAATGCAGAGGGGAGCTGAAATTTCACCAGGGGTTGAATCATCTCAGAGTTCACATCTGTGTGTGTGCATGCTTTTGTGTATGTTTGACTTTTGGATTTGTTACTTTCATTTATTTACAGATGGCTAAAAAGCAATCACGTGTCAGCTTCCTCTGACTCCTGCACCATAAAAATGTACCTTGACTCATGTTTTCTATGTGTTTTGAATTAATTCTGCATAATTTTTATTCACTTGTAAGTGAACACAAATTCAGTACTTCAGCCGTACTACTGGTAGAAGCAGTAAAGCTGCTAACAAATATTAAATTTCTAAAAGTATTAAAAGGATAGAATAGAAACTTAATGGTTATGGCAGACTGCACCATCTGTCATTCACTGAACCTAGAGACAAGGTTTTGAAGACTTGAGGCAATAGAACTGAATTTCAAAAGTGCTGGAAAGCTACTTGCTGCAGCAACCTCCATCTGGAATCAGTGGTGAGGTTAGAGACCTAATCTCTTCAGGAGGACAGGCAATGGGCAATGGATTTATTCTGTATCCCTGCCAGCCGTGCAGAAATACAGTGGAAATAGTGGCTGCGTCAGGTCTACCAGCTTTCTTGATTTTATTGCAGGGCTTGCTGCTATTTCCCTTACTCCATCTCAACAACTGTAGTCCTATGACTGCACAAGAATTCTGGCTTTTATTTAGTAAGAAAGAATTTTTAAACCCCAGCTTAGGGAGGTAAAACATGGGAAAGCATGAGAAAGTGAAATCCTTGGTGTGAGATACTCAGAGATAAATAAGATTTTTTTTTTTTTCTGCTATTAATTAATTTTGGAAGCTTCCTCAAGATTTACTCAGAGTGTAAAGCCAATTAAAAAAAATTACATTTTCCCTTTAGTTTCAGCCTATATTAATATATACTTGTAATACAAATTTTATCATCTACCTTACAAGTTTAATTTAAAAGTCCCTCATCTGCTTCACTCTCTAGATAACACATCAGAAAATTAAAGCTTTGAGATTTTTTTCTTCCCAACTATCCTAATTAAAATTACTTACCACATACACTGTCTACCTTCTATCATGCTCTGTCTTGTTGCTGAGATAGAATCAATTTTAATTACAAATGAATTCTTTGTGTTTTACCCTCTCTGTAGAATCCACAATAAAGATGACAGGAAATAAGAATTTAACTGCAATAACAAAGTTAAACCAAGTAGTTTTACTGTTTGTTTGAGTCACAACAGTAGAAAGTGTGAGGAAAAAAACCACAAATAACTATGGAAGAACACTTGATGCTTTTTATAACTTCATTGTTCTCTATGATTTACATTCTTCAGATGCTGAATTCAGAAATATAAATTATGAAGCACAGATTTTTATCTTGAATACCAACACAAACAGTTTCACTGGCTTTTTAGAGTAAAACTTTCCTTTTAAAGATGCCTAGATAGCCTCTCCATATCAAAGAAACAATCTCACATCTAATTGGAAAGATTTTATGCTTATGATCTATTTACTGAAAAATGCCACATTATTTTTACAGGCAGTGCCTCTTTTTTTGCACTATCTTTCCCATCTCAATCCATCCCTGCCTATCTCATTCCACCCTATCCTGTTGCATCCTGGGATTGGGTTTTAGGGGTTCTTATTTGTGTTAGCTAGCCGAGTCTTGTGTACCCCCATGCACCCCTCGTGTCGTTCCCCCCCCCCCCCCACCGCGATGTCTAGCCCCAGGCTGCCTGCCATTGGGCTTTCCCCCCTGCCGCTCCTGTGACCACTCCCCCGTCCGGCCCCGGGAACCCCATGTCCGCCGCCCCATCCCCACAATCCCACTCAACCCGAGGCTCGGTGTCCACCCCTGTGGTGTCCCAGTTGGTCACTGTCTTATGTCATCACCGCTGCACCCACACTGATTGGGGGGGGGGCGTGTGCCCTCCCTATCACATCCCCTATATCATCCCTCTCCCTCCCGGGTCCTGGCGCCATTTCCCCCACATGGAGTGGGAAGCGCGGGTCGCTACCCCTCCCACTGCAGCTCTCTGCGACAATAAAGCCTTCCCACTTTCCTTCGTGGGTGATTTGGACGTTCCTTCCCTCTTTGCCTCGGACCCTTGCGCGGGTGACAGAACCCGGCAGACCCCGACTGACGTGCCAGCAGCAGCGGCATGCGGGAGAGAAGTGGCGGCCCCAGGCATCTGTGGGGTGGCGGCGCTGAAGGGTGCTGGAGCTGCTCTGGACCTAGGGGAAAGAGTGCGGCGCCACACTATCCCTAAATGAAACATGATGGAATTTCAAAAACCAACAAAACATTCTAAAGCTGAAATCCAGCACATTAAATTTGCCAGTTCTAATAAGTACTGTATAAAATTTGTTGAAAACAGTCCTTAAATAATCCTTTTTGAATTCATTCCATGAACAATTTGTTTGCAGCTTTTAATCTTTGTTTTTCCTGTATTAACTTTTATCTCATATATTATTTCTCAGATGTGCACACGTGATTCTTGTAATGATTTATTCATTTTCAGAAAACTACAGAAGTATATAATCATGTCTATCTGGGCCAGACATTCCTAAAACAATTGTCGTAGGCATATCCTGAACACCCTGTATACAGAAACACACTCAGTCTGCAAGTGATTACTAAAGACGATTGCAAGCAATGCAAAAGTTGTTTTTATATATCTTCATCTCTCATTTCTGTCTCTCTGAGACATTCAGAATTGCACCAGCAATTCTTTAAAGAGTGCAACTGGCTGATAGCACTTTTGGGAAGACCATCCCTGTAGTTTGCTGTCAGGTGGATGTCCACTGGCTCTTGGTGTTGCAGAGCACAGAGAAATAGAGTCTATGGAACAAGTACTCCTACAACATGCTTCTAATCATACTTTCGATATTCTCTAACACATTTCTTCTGTACCCCATAATAGATTCTTAGATACTGGAAGAAGGTGGCAGCTTGACCATTATCTATAGAAAGTTGTGTGTCTGATTCTTAGAGTAGAGAATAGTTCAGGATAGAAGTGTGTTGCAGAAACTCTAGGTTAGTCATGATTTTAATTTGATTCTTAGCCAGGTATTGGTTGTAGTTTATGATGAAAAATATGACCACCAGCAGCGGTGAGTTGCTTCGGTTGTTAATTTGCACTACAGAAAAACACTATCCATAGAATCCATCT
The DNA here is from genome assembly GCF_026979565.1 of Vidua chalybeata. Lineage (NCBI taxonomy): Eukaryota > Metazoa > Chordata > Aves > Passeriformes > Viduidae > Vidua > Vidua chalybeata. Next base: position 101,031,363 of record NC_071530.1, read on the forward strand.
TTCTCTGAACCTCACAAGCAAACATTTCTTTTGCATGAAAAAAATCAAAACCAGAGTTGAAGATCTCACAAATCAAGTTCAAATCCACTCATGTAACTTCCAACATATCTCTTCTTGTAGTGGGATCAGAAACTCTTTAGAGGTTCCTCCTGAAACATGTGTGTGGCAGCAAAATGCATGGACATTCACTCCTTTTTCCTGTTGAACATTTGAAAACTTGCTTGAAAGGCCATACAGTATTATTTACTGATGTACTCCAGATACAGTTCTAGTCTAAAATATAAATAAATTGAATGGCTTTCAAGCAGACAGATGTTACAAATAATGAGCAGAGGGGGTTAAAGAAATTACACCTTCAAGTTCTTTTGTATAAGCACGAGGACTAGAAATGTATTCTTGTTATCATAATACAGTTAAGTATCAATTATACTCACAAGAGTCTAGGCATTTGCTATTTAGGAAAGAAATGACGGGCATCAGAATGTAGCTTACCTTAACAGGCTTGCCCCACAATTTTTAAAATGGCACGTCCTCCAAGTAAATATTACAGTCTTTACAAAGGCAACCCAAGGCCATATTGAAGTCTCATTGAGACTAGGAGAAATCCATTAATCAAATTTAACCTTTTCCCTATTTTCTGTTGCATTCATGAAAATGAATTGTTGGATTTTCCATAAAACCGTGGAAATACTCTTTGATTTTAGGAGTTTAGGTTGAGGGGCTTGCATGCATTGTGCTGCAATGTCTTTTACATTAAGCCTAGGAAAAATAAAGAGGAAAAATAATCCAACAGGTTATATCTCTTCCAGTATGAGACTCACTGAATGAAAAGATTCTCAATTTTGTCAATTCAGTTATGAGGTGCTTTCGCACTATGGATAAGTGTAGATGAAATCTGAAAGTAGTTACAACAGTATTTATCAAAATAATTCCTACAAATTTATAGAGGTCTATTTTTAATTAACCAGACATTGACTCTTTCAGAGGTGATTAGCAAATGGGATAAAAGAGAGATATGTTCAAGTTTGACTCAAAATTAGAATTAATAATGAATGTAAATCTCTTGAGACTCAAAAATATTTGGCTAATGGAACACAAAGTGTATACAAATATTTGATGAGATTAATTTGAAGTGTACAGGTCACTTTTTCAGTATTAAGAGTTTGAATTCTACAAATAAGAAAGAGACAGTGGTGAAAAAATTACCTGCTGCTTGCTTCAGAAAACTGGCAGCTCTTACCAGTGTTATTTTAATGAAACTTCAGGAGGATTAAACCAATTTCACTTTATTTAAAAAAATTGTTTCACTTCCCTCCCTATTATAAGCTTCATCTATTTCTATATCATTCAGACATGAAATAGGAATGTTAAGTTATTCCTTAAAGGGCAGAGAAGACTTTGTAGTATATTCTGACATAGGAATTTTTTTAACACTTTGTTCTAGATTAGGGCAAATTTGGGAGAAGACTTTTGGAAGGAGCTCTCAGAAAGTAAACTCCTTACGGCCCCTCTCTTACTTGGTTTGGGAAGAATTTCTTTAGAGAGAAGTGGGAAAAAACTTGTTTATTTAACAAGTAAAACACTCCCCAGTATAAAAAACAACACTAGATGACAAAACTTTTTTACTGTTCTGAAGAGATGACAAATTCAGAAAGTCTTTCTTGGGAGTGGTTGCCTAGCTCTCAGTCTCCAAGTAGTCTTAAAAGTTGTTATCATGTGAAGACTGGGAATCATGCACTGGGTGCTATGAGACTCTAATGCATAATATACTTTATCTCTTATTGCAGTGCTTTCAGCACCACTTAAGATTGCACTTAGGAACCAGACTGAATAGACTCCATAAAAATTAACTATTCCCATCAATGAATGTCCTCTTCCCAACATTTTTGAAGTAAGAGTTTTCTTCCTTTCAGTTGCCTTTTCCCAAGCCATAACTATCATCCTAATTGGTTGTCATTTGTTCCCTTATTATTAGGAAATCCAGGAAATTTCCTGGGAGACAACCGCATGATCTGCTGAATCTGAGTCCCACGTGTAATGGTGGATAAAAGCTTGCATGTATGCGCAGAGCTTTGCTTACACACTTTCCCTCCCTGATGCAGATATGAAGGATTTGGCTTTAAAAGAGCTAAGTCTGTGAGTAGTAGGTGCATCAGAGAAGAATTCAAAATGCCTACTGCTTGTCACCACAATAATACTTACGATGACAAAAATGCCCTTCAGATGAATTAGTTCTGCCTCCAACAAAAAGAAAACTGCGTAAGAGTTGCCAAAATGCAACTCCCTTTCATGAAGAATGTTTCAATGAGCTTTCCAGAAATATTAAGGAGTTTGAAGATAAGACTGTCACTGGAGAAGAGATAACTACATAATTATTAAGAAGAAGCAATTTCCAGTCACTGCTGCTCCAAGAGAAATTGAATTATTCTGAAAGAAGCTAGTAACAAAGGGTGTGGAAGATCTTTTAAAATATCAGAAAATGAGAAAATATGTTAAGATGGTATGAGGACAAAGGGATCAATGAGGCAGATGTGGGAAATGATTTCGTCAAAAGAATAACATTTTTAGTATTTCATGTGAAAAATTCACAGCTACTGTATGGAATCTGCAGGCTGACAGTGGGCATTTGCATGTGTATGCATATAGAAAAATGATAAAATTTAGTAAAATGTGACACTTCACATTCACATACCAAAAAGTATTCTAGCCAAGAACATCCTTCATTTCAAGGGCAAAAGCTCAGTTAGACATGAACTGGAGTAGCCTGACTGTCTTCCAAGGAGATCCATGGTTGTGTACCGCTGATTATCAGTTGCACACATCATGGAGTCAAAAGTGACCATCTGCATTTTTTTTTTCTTCCAGCTCATATCTTGTTTACACTATTTAGGGCACTGATTTTTTACTTTCTCTTTAGGGACTTCCATTTCATTTTTGGCTTTCCTTTCCCATACCTAACTGATATTTAAGCTATTAGCAAAATATTTGAACCATGATTATAAGCCATTACCTTCCTATGATGAAGATGTATATATGAGAATGCATTGTCTTATTAGATAAAAGAACTATCAGGTGCTGCACAAATTTCCCTTCAACCAGTAGATTAGTGCTCTGAACTTCTGGCCCTGTCATGTTCGATCAGCAGGCAGCTCTTGGTTTGTTCAGCATCATCATGCTGCTGTTTCTGGAGGAGTTTGATGTCAGGAAGGCAGCCTGTAGAATTATTTGGAATTTACAATAAAGATCCTTAATAATGATTCCTTTTAAAACACTGGTGCAGTTATAAGCTAGCTGTGCAGTTGTTGATCTTGTCTGTCTTTCAGGCTGTTGTTGGCCGCTGTGATTTTATAAGATTTTACAAGATGTGGGTATAAGATTTTGCCTCTGGGCCAAAAGTAAGAGTCTGCATAACAAACTTGTATCCTTGAGTCTTACTGTAACTATGGAAACTGGGAAAGGAAAGAGCTATCTTCAAGGACTTCTGAGCAGGAGAAGGGTCATGGCTGGAGAAAAAGGCCAAACAACTCTGCACTCAATAAACTGAAGCAGGAAACCGCAGCATGACTCATTTCTTATGCGTAATGTATCATCAGAGCTCTCCCGTTACAGTTCACTGGTGGAAATGAAGTTCATCTTTCTCTGGCTTTCAGGAAACTGCTGAGAGAAAACTCCTTTAGGCAAGCCACAGCTCCAGTGCTGGGTATTTTGCAAGCAGAAGAGCAATGCTAATACCTGACTGCTGTTAGATCCAAACTGATACTTTGCATTATCTTACCCCCGACTGAAGTTTCAGGCTCTCTTCAAACCGCCTTTGCTTGGTGAGAACTTTGGTATCCTGGTATCCATAGCCTCAGTGTGGAAGACTAGTATTGGATCAACTCTTTTCTTCTTATTCTCCACAATAATGAACAGCAAGCAAAACAGCTCTGATAATGAAAATAAGCTAAAACAATGAAATTTTTTATTGGTTTTTTTTTTTTTGCACAATGATTGGTAGTTAAACCAGACCTTGAAAGTGAACCAACTTAGATTCCGTTCCAATTCTGATATAATAACTGTTTTTGCAGGACAGTGATATGGGACTCTTACTGAACTTCACAACAAAAATAATTGATGCTGTTTTCAAGTTTCCTGCAGGATTTTAGATTGGGGATAAAAAGCACCAAGAATGTATTGAGAATGCCCAGTGATTTGGAGAGATAAAAGAGGGAGTAGAGACGCACACAGAGACATGGGCAGTGCTGACCTAGAGCCATCTTGCTTTTTGTTCTGAAACAAAATGTCCACTTCAGAAGACTCTTGTCCTGAAATATTAAACCATAGAGCTACAGGCTGTATTTTAAAACTGTTTTTGTTTTCATAAAAAGCTGCATTAATAATATCTTGGCATGGTACTGAGCACCATCAATTGTGTAAAATTCTGTTGCCTGCTGTTCTTTTCTATCATTAATAATACATCCTAAGACGGGAGTGAGAGCAGAGTCTTGCAATGCTAGCTGATAAGATAGCTGAAAATGCTTCTTTCATTCCAACTAAGATGATAAAAATAAGGAGGAACTTTCAGACCGTAGATGACAGATTCAAAGCTGAACTTGGACCACCTAACCCTGTTCAAAGTCGTGAAACTTCACTGCCTTGGAGGAAACAAAAGTGGAACTGAGATTAAAAAAAAAGGGAAAAACTCCACCCTGGAGACAGTTATACTCCCCAAGCCCTAAGTTTAGCCTTGAAAATATCAGCATGATTTTCTCTATGGTCTAATGATCAGTCAGTGTACTGTAAATTAATGCTGTGCAATTGAAAAAACAATTTTTTAGTCTACTTTTTTCTCCTCAGTTTTTTGAAGGCTTTATCCTTCCAATGTCCTGAAAATATTGCCTTTATCCAGATCTGAAAATTAAAAAAAAAAATGTTCTAGAAATCCTATTGTTCTTCCAGTCATGTTTTTTTTGAGAATAATGCCTATAAAAACAATGGGGATGTGCTCTTTCTTAGGAGGTAGGTCAAGCAATCCAAATTTGAGCCCATGAACAAGAGCGTAGATTTCATGCTCCCCAAATCAATCATCTTGGAAATCTGTTTTTCATTCAAATTTATGTTGTTCAGATGTAGCATTATACTTTTGTTCTGTCTTTCTGCAGTGAAAATACATGTGGTTTTTGCTAATGAAGAAATTTGTTGGTTTCTTACTTTTATTCTGCTTGTCTCTTCCAGTGGGCAGTTCAGGTAGACCTGGGAGGACTGGAATGCTATTTTTCATGTTGTTGTAACAGAGACGAGGCAGCTGACAATCTCAAATGAAGTTCTGGATCTATCCCTCGCATGTCCCTTTATAGCTAGGGAGGCCAGCAAGCCACTTTGAAAGTAAATAAAGATATGTTGTTTCAACTCTTCAACCTGAAGAATAATTTGGCACAAGAAAAACATCTGGACTGGTCATGAACAGAAGAATGCAAAAAATTTGGAAAGGGCTTCCAGTCACAGAAACACTGAGGTTCTGAAACAACCTTCCTATGCAACCAGTTAGATTTACTGAGGGCTTCTTTGCATTATGTTGTTTTCAGATTATAGTGTGATAATTCTGAATGGGATTGTAAAGTGTGGTTGCCAGCTTCTGCAGACAAATAGAATTATTTACTTTGGTACCTATTCCTAACATATTTGGTAATCAAATTTCAAAAGAGAGGAGAACAGATTCCTTCTCTGATTCTGTTTTGTTTCTTTAGTCCAGAAAACTTCTTGTTGAAACACTAATAGACAGAAATTATATTTTCTTGGTAACCAAATACTTTTCGTGAACATTTTGACACTAACAACTAATACTATGGAACCAAATATAATTTATGAAATACAGATTTGAAAAGGATTTTTGCAAAGTAGTTTGCTGCTATGCTTAGAAAATATTTTGGTTATGTATTACTGTCAAATAGATCTGCTTATATGGTAGAGGTTAAGCAGTTACTGAAACTTGTCAAAGTATACAGTAAAATAAAGAACTCATTCTTTTGGGAAAGAAAAATGGTTGGGAAGAGTGAGACTGTGGGGTCACAAGCACTGTGAGCCAGTCTAAATGCAGGTTACCACCCAAAGGGGCATTCCTGTTCTGCCTGGGACTATTTTTCTACCCACTTTCTCCCTAGTGTTTGAACGCCTATATTACTATTTTTTTTAAGTTGAATTGGGAATTTAAAGAAAAACAAGATATTGTAAGACAAAAAAAATCTTTGGAAAGATAGCAAGACCCTGAGACAGAGAGCACTTTCTTGTTTTCGGATGGATTATTAAGTGCCAATATTAGTTGTAAACTGAATGTGGTAGTAGCTGTGTCTGTGGGTGCCACATGCAGCTCCATAGGGAGACAGTGTGGTGGGAAGTATTCCTCCATGTCACACAACAAGGGGAGCACTGGCTGAAGTGACACTCCTATTTCTCTTTGATTTTCCAGCTGTACTTTGTCCTTCTGGGCAGAATGAACACTCCTGACTGACAATATGGCATGCCATCCCCTTTACACTCTGCTTAGAGTGTTGCTGTGTTCAGGTACAAAATGGTCAGAATTCCCTCTGTCTTCTTCATCTGCTATGCCATAATCCCAATGATTTGATTTTTCCAGGTAGGGAGGAAGAAGATGACACTCGGAAAGAGACCAGAACAGGGTCTTGTGTCATTTTCCAAGGTGACAGCCAGACCAGCATATGATGAAGTGAAATAGAGTGCTCTGCAACTCTAATTGAAGCTTCCATCCTGGTCTCTTCGAGCTGCCTTGTTTCTGGGACTTGTCTGGTTTCTGGTGTCTCCTCTGTGTTGCTGTGGGTGCCAATCCCAGCATTTTTTTTGCTTCCTGAGACAGTTATTTCCCTCAGTTCTCTCATTTTATCTGCTCTCAACTTTAAATGATCTTTTCTACTTTCCCAAAAAGCTGAACTGTAAGCCACTCATACCTGGTCTTCAAATTTATCTAGATGATTTCCTAGATAAATAAAAAAAGCTCCCAGGTATCTAATAAATATGTTTTTCAATGCCCATGACCATTCTTTGGGTATTTGTCATTGTCTCTACAGATTATTACGGGCTTGAAAGATAAACACTTAAATTAATATTCTCGCTGGTCATTAAATTCTACTCTCTAGTTTTGTCTGATACTGCAGTAACACTCTATTACTGGCAATCTTATAAACTTTGTCTCTTTTCTACTGTTACCTGCATTCTGCTGCTTTTTTTAAAATGCTTTTTGTATCCTTCAGACTCTTTGTGCTATACCAGAAGGTGTTTTACAGAGGGATCATTTTCTGTGATAATTTCAAAAAGCTCCATTCTTATATGCAATGTCTTGAGTGGTGGATGAATTTTCTGAGTCATGGCATATTTATTCCACTGTTCTTCTAGGAGATTTTATACTTGACAAGCCCATACCTTTGGGTAGTTTATTATACATTAGATGATCAATTACACAGTCAGAACTCAACAATGGAGCAAGGTCAGCAGGGAACCACCAAGGCAGTTATGGGCTGGAGCACATGGCACTTAAAGAGAGATGGAGAGAATTGGTTTGTTGTGTGTGTAGGATCTTAAGACTCTCCTCATCAATTAAGTGGATTCTGAGAAAATGCAACGGCGTGCTTCTGGTAGGCCACAATGACAGGACAAGGTGCAACAGGTAAAAGTTGCAACTCAGGAATTTTGTAGTAGGTGTTAGGAAATAATTTTTTCACTCTGAGGGTAGTCAGACACTGAAAAATATTGCCTGAAGAGTCTGTGATATCTCCATACTTCAAGATTACAAAATTCAACTAAACTGAGCGACTTGACATATCTTCAAAAGTGGATCTGATTCTGAAACAGTCTGTTTTGAGTGGAGGATTGGACAGGATGAGCTCCAGAGGTCCCTTCCTGTATAATTCTCCGTCTCTATGATTATACATACTGTTTTAAATAGCAGACTACACACCAATAGATCGCCTCTTCTATACCAATGCTTTAACATGATACTTCTTAAAGTTTTAGAGAACTCTGGTTCAACGGAATCCAACATGCAAGTGATTTACATATCTTGCTGAAGATGGCCCTAAATCATTAAAGCTATTTAGCATTTTACTTTCTTCTTTCTTGTGCTTTCTCGCTAGGGAAGCCTGAAAGCATTATTTTCATAGAAGTTGCAAAACAGAAAACTGTTAATACTGAAAAATGTAATCAGTAGTTTCTGGCTGTTAGGAGATTTTATAGAAGGCTTACTTTCAACTATTATGTAGTCTCTCAGTCTACAGCTATTGTAGGTCTTCAACTTGCTAAGATAGTTCTGGAAGTATGGATGGATGCAAGCTGGATGCTTTTATGCCATTATTTTCTAGCATGTTCCATACTGATGACCTAGTAGGTTCCCTACCTGCTGTTTCCTCAGCTTTTGTAAAATAAAAGAAAATTAAAATTTTTGTCAGCAAAAATTTCACATCTTTCAATCTGTTGTGCTCAAAATCTTGCTTATGGCAAGACAAAAGACAAATCATACCTCATATACAGTAAAGCAAAAACATTATTGTTAGTCTTGAATTTATTGTTAGTCTTGTTAAAATCTAAAGGGTTGAATCCTTTAGATTTTTCTGGTCCTTTATCAGTGCATATCTAATTGTTACATGAAAAGAAGGATTAATAATGCAGTTAAAATTGTTATATGTAAACTTCATGTTTTCCAGCTTCCTTCCAGTTCTTTAGCCCTCCCCTAGTTTAAAAGAAAAAACTTTTTAAAAATCAATGTTCTTCATTGACAGAACTCTTTAGGAGAATAATTTTTAAATCCTGGCTTCAAAACATCCAGATTTACTTTTGACACATACAATTTTAGTAGAGGAGAGATGGATGTCATCTATGAGATACTATATTTTCATTTTGTTTATAACATACCCCTCCAAAAATACCCCCCAAAAATCCTAGTTTCCAACTGATACTGTGAAGTTCCAGTGTGGCATGGGCAAACCTGGAAACCAATATCTGCTGAAATGCCAAAGCCTTATAGCTGGTGAGTTTATTTGTGGGATAAGTGAACCATTTTGAGTCCAAGGGAAAAGGTAGATGACTTTCTAAAAGTGTTTTTTTAACTATCTCTTAATAGTTAAGAGATTTCTCATTAAGCTAGACTGGGAAAGTGATAAAAATGATAAAGAATGACCCTGTGAGTAGAGAAGGTAGATTGTAGAAACAGCCACTGGTAAACCCAACAGGGATCTATGCAGGCACCCTCTTCTCTTTCAGACTTTTTTTTGCAAGGGTGTAATGTGAATCTGCATTTTGTTTTTTAATTGTACAAGGGCTCTAAAGTATCCAGTCCAAATAAGCAAATATTTAGGAGACAGTGAGGCCAAAACTGAAATTTATTCTGGTCAAGTCTACAGAAATGAACGAAATTGAAATGAACCATGAAAGCCAATGCAGCTAAATAAAAGAAGCTTTTTCATGGGGAAGGAGCATTCAACGGGGATAACCATTATTAAATTCAAAACATGAAAACCTAGACTCATGGACATAAAAGTAGGACTGAATATTTTGATCAAACCAGACAAATATTTCTTCACAGTAAACTCCTTTATTCAACAATTAGAGCCTCATCTTCCACTTCCTAAATGAGAGAGTATTTCTTAATAGCATATTCTTATCTTTTATGAGTAGAGTATTTTTAATAGCATATTCTTTTATGAGTATGCATAATTAACTGTTAAATAATGGAATTTAAAAATGCTATTTTCTTCTGTGATTTACATTACACTACAAAGGATTGTTACTGACTTAGAAGTGTTCGTTTCAAGCTTTCAATTGATGATTTTATAATTTTATCTTATGTTTTCTAAAACAGACTCAATCAATTTGTTTGATTTAGCCTCATCAATGGTTTCTTTATTTTTTGCCTCTGGACTTTTACAAACCCATGTTATTTCATTCTTTCTGTAATTATGCTTGTTGAATACCTCCTTGGTATATTTTCCAGATACTGTGTTATGTTTTACTTCTCAATGAGTTAGCAAGGGAACTAAGCTCATTAAAGTCTATCCAGAGCCTTTCATCTAGGATCAGCTAGTTGTTGATTTGAAATCATGTGTCCATTTGCTCTTGAAATCATTTGCTCGTGTTTCTATTTGTTCAACCTTGCTGAAGTTGATATGGTTGTGCCAGTATAATTAAGGAGAACATTTGCCCAGGGAACATTTGCCCAGAGAACATTTCTTAAAACAGTGACCTTACTTGTAAAAGCAGCTTATTGATGTTATAATGAAAAAGTGATCTATGGAGCTAAGTTCTATGTCAAAAATGGTTAAAGATAAACTGGTAACCCAGAAGAGTCCTGCATGGAAGTGGGTGTCCAGTGTCTCTAGAGGATGGAAGAATGGGAGAATGGGAGAATTTCAATCTTGCGTATAAATGGACACTTGCTAATCAATAATGGAATGCTGCAGGATTTCTAATCTGGTGTGGAATTATGAACCTTCTGACTTGATAATGTGGCATGGAAATAATGTATGCCTAAAACTCACTATGTTTCCCATTGCAGAGTTGGAATCTGTACAGCAGGAGCCAGGAAAATGATGCCCTTCTTTATAATAGAGACATAATGCCCAATTGCATCGTGTGTCACGTTCTGGTTGGTTGACTGTTTTATGAGTCTTCCCAATTTTTATCATCTGATCTTAAAATTACACATCTCCTGGAAAAGAGAAGGGGCTTTTTAACACTTCAAAGAAGGCATTCATGTCAATGAATGGTATTCATCTTGCCCGACATGCGGAAAGCAAATTGGTTTATAATTTGGCTCTGACTTCAGCTTTTAGCATTCAACAAAGTTCCCTTTTATAGAGGCTGGGGTTACCTTCTTGCACTCAACCCTGCCATACTGTAGAGCTGGAATAGGCAATCTTTCTGCTGTTAATGTGGGTTTATAATGCTGCATTCAGATCTATGACAAATGCAACTTTAATTGAATATGCTGTTACTGTTAATGGATTTACTACTGCTTAGAGCAGATCTGAATTTGGCTTCTCTGTAAGGAAGGACATTTCAAGCCCATTGGTGCAGTTATTTCTACCTTTATTGTGCCAAGTGTCAGTGACTTTTTTCCCTGTTTCACTGCAAGACCTGAAACTGATTTTTAACTTGTGGAAAAGCAGCCTTACAGTTGTTGCTTCTTCAAATGATGCTCTCTCCCCTGAATAAAACAAACAAACATACAAACAAACAAACAAACAAACAAATGAGAATTCTCTTTATTTATCACATTGATTCTTTCAAGGTACTTACCTTGGTAACTACTAAAATCTTTGACTGGAACTCGGTTCCTAATTTGCCAAGGAAAACCCTGGAGGCACATTCTACTCTGTCCAAAGACCGTACTGAGCACTGTTCACGTATGAGGAACAGTTTAAAATGTTCTTGTGAAAGTTACTTATTGAGAATTGTGTTTAATAAGTTTTAATTTGTTGTAATTGTTTCATCCAATATGGATCCCCCAGAATGCTAATGTTTTATTCTAATGTGTTTTGTAAAAACACTAAAACTTGAAAATTTTCAGGGAGAAGCTCAGGTTCACATAAAATTTCATAAAGAAGGGGAATTAGGTAAGGGAAATAAACTGAAAGCTTTGAAAAGTGATGTATTCAATGAGAGATTGCTACAGAAATCCAGAAACAAAGGTAGAAAGGAAAATAATTGTTCACTGGTATATCACGTGATGCTGGAAAAAGCTATAGCATATTGCTATCCCTTCCTTGATAGTACCTTTACAGGGGTTAAATAGAGGAGTACCTGGCAGTGCAATCAATCATTGGTACATTGCCATGTAACTTTCTTTAAGCAGTTCATGTTTGCTGATCTGAAGGTGAGTTTCCTCTTGTTAAAGCAGGAAGTGCCATTTCCAAATATACCTGTGCTCACTCTTGAAAGTCCTTGGTTCCCATTAACTAAAAAAGGAATTCCATATGCAAGAATTTGCTAGACAAAGCCTAAAATCTTGCCAAAAACACGCTGAAGCAAATTTTCGAAGATTTGTGTAACATTTCATATCTGGTAGCTTTTGTAGCAGCTTAGAAAGAGGATGGATATGTAGGATTTTCCATGTTCCTCTCAGTATTGTGCTTTTTTATTAATTAAAAAGAAAAAGGGAAAGTCCTCTTGGACATCAAAAGGCTACTTAATAAATTGCCTGAGCTATAGTCACTGTAACTGGGAGTTTTGCTTCTACAGAACAACCCTATTGTTTGTGATTCCAAGAGCTTAGTGCAATTAAGTGTTTTGCAAAATGTCTCTTCCTTTTACATGTTCTTTATTTTTTTAAAGACTTTTTCCCTTTTCATTTAAACTGAAATGGCTCTGTTTATGAGTTGAGAGAAAGCTTTAATGGCAGCATAACGACAGCCCCCGGCGTATTAGCAAGAGTGGGCACTCCCTTCCTTCCCTTAAATAGGAACCATTTTATAAATGGAAACCCTTTTGCCTACTCCTTGAGCAGTGCTTCTGAAAACATTTACTTCTAAGACATTTATATGGATCAAGTGTTCCTGAAATTGCTGAAAATTTATTCCTTTAAATGTTCTGATGATTTTTCTTTTGAAGTGGCATTTTCTCTTGTTCATCTGGGAATAACATGGTATTTTAGTTCAAGAAAATAACATGCTTTTTGTTTTGTGCTATCAACTGTGTTTGAAAGAAATTCAATAAATTCTTTCCGTTTCAGATGTCAGGACTTTTGATGAATGAATTTCTAAGAAATTTATATACTGAAAATGTGAAAGGGAAAACAAAAACTGTAGTGCCTTATGAGATGTGACAATATAAGCTGTCCTAACACCAGAAGTTAAAGAAAATATCTGTTCATAAAAACATTTTGTTTTGGTGTGAATCTTTTGACACAAAGATTTCATGGTGAAGTGACTGGACTGCAGTTAAAATTCTTAATTGATTTCAGAGTTCTCAGAGGCCTGAACAGTGAACATGTGTTTTGTGTTAAATATTCACAGAAATATGTGCTCCAATAAAAGGAAACTCTAAGCCACCTAGTGAAAAAATGAAAATCTGAATGAGGAAATTAGGAAAATAAAGTGAAATGGTTTGAATGCACGATATCAACTACTCTGAGCCACAAGAATTTTAAACAGTGTAAAAACATAAAAGAGTTCTTAGCAAGAAAGTGTGTGTCAGAAGGTTTACTGACCTATGTTTACCTGAGGTAGTCCTGAATTGCCATGTACAACAACAGGAATGGAGGAATTTTAAATTAATGTTTCTTATCCCAATGGCTTTTCCCAGCAGTTTGAAGCAGAAATAGGAGTTAATTTTTGGATTTCAGATACCTGCCTGTCTTTTTATTGCTGAGGAATCGGTTAATGGCTTATTTAGGTATGGTCCTTGCATCTCCAACATTAAAATGCACCAGTACTTGAAATTTGAAAAAAAAAAAATATTACATTTGACTGCCCTGTTCCTAACTTTTTTCTTAGTGATTTTCATGTATACTTGTGTTGGGAGGATATAAAATTTTTATGCCTATGAGAAGCATTGTTGACACCAGCTGTAAATTATGTTATGTTCTTGACCTTTAATCAAGAACTTAATTTTAGAGAGGTATAACAACCATCCTTTTTCCTTGAAAAAGTAAATAATTTACTTTTTAAAAATGAATCCTTTAATTTGCAGAATTTTATAATCCACATTTATTATTTGGTCTCACCTTTAATTTGTATAGTACGCTTTCTTCTTGGTCCTTTTCTCCAGAGAGCTTCATGGGAGAAAAAACCTTTTTTCAGAAGGTTTCAAATTGTGGCTAATGTGCCACATGTGGCTCTGTCCACTGTTCATTTGTCTCTTTGTCCTAACCACATGCAACCAAATTTCAGGGTTCATGACTTTCATAAGTCAGATCACATTATAAACTATGTCCTTATTTCTTGGATATTGAGGAAATTAAAGGTGAGTTTCTATCTTGCATAATACTACTGTCATTTACTGATATACGTGGGAATTTAGGTAGATGAGAACAATCTTTTGCATGTAAAGCTTACTAGGAGCAAAATACTGTCTTTTTCAGCATGGAAATGGTAGCAACAGTTCTTTTGTTCCTACAGCCCTGGTTAATTACAAGTAACAAAAGTTCCTATGCTTCAGTCCAAAATATTATGCAAAATATCTTCCTATAGGCATGAAAGGACAAACATTTTAACTACGGGATTCTGTAGTAACCTAGATTTACATAGATTTGGGATTTTTTTGATCTACAAAGAAACAAATTATTACTGAAAGTCTCTGAACTTCATAGGATCCTTGCAGCATATTTGGAAAGTGAAAAATCTTGACAGTCACTGGGGAAAAATATTCCTTTGTACAATTCTCTGATAGAGTTGATTTAGTAATGGAAAATCATAACCTACTCTGAACTTTGAATTGTTATTATGGAACAGAGGGATATAATTTTTAAAAAAAGTAATGCCTCTGACTAATTGCAACCTTATTCTTTAACTGGATTAGATTAATTTTTCTTCAAGTACTTGAAATTGAATTTTATAGAATATGGAAAATCAGTCTTCCTTTCTCATTGAGCCTTTATTTTGTGTGCTGCGATTTGAATGCTTTCACTGATTGAAGAAATTGGAAGCCAACTAACGTTCTAAAATCTGAGCATTCCTAGTAAACCCCTTATTTTATCATGACAATTCCTTTTCCCTTGACCATTCCAAATGAAATTCCATTCTTACATTCTTCTGAACAGAGTTTTTTAGGTGTTTAAAAATGTGCATTTGCTAAGTAATCTCACATAAAATCTCTGTGGTATTTTCAGCATTTCCGATTCTTCTGCCACAAGCCTTTTCAAGTTGAATTTCATGTGTGCACAAAATAAGCAAGGATCTCAGCTAATGAAAGATGCAGTAATAGAAAAACACTGTTGATATAACCAGAAATGTTTCTTCAACAAAATATCTACAAACTACAGAATTTATGCTTCTAATTATCACTGATGGAAAAGTGACCAATTCATCTTACATAGCTTGATAAACAGACACCATCAGATTTTCTTCTATCTATATCTGTGACTTCTGCATAACAAGTACTACAGTTGAAGATGACAGAATGCACATTTTTAATATAATGTCTGTGCTTTCAAAGTGTGGGAAGAGTAGCCATTCTCTAGTAATTTTTGTACAGTGCTACATTTTAGAAATATGACTGAAATATGACTTGTATCATGAGTGTATTTTTTGTTCTTTCATCTTTATGCCATCTGGTCCCATTGTCATCAGAAGAATGAGTACATGAACATTTTAGAATGCTGTTACCATAAGGCTGATAGATGATAAAACAGAGGCAAAAAGGCCTGATAAAGAAAGTATACTCCCTGGAGGTCAGTGTAAAGATCCACTAGTCACCTGTTGTGTTAGAGAAAAGTAGACAAGGAAACCCAAGATTCAGCTGCCTGTGATATCGTAAGAATTAAAGAAAAAATAGCTTAGTTTTCCCTCACTTTTCTAACATGAAGCTATTGCTATCTGTCCTGTGAGCTGTGGTGGTGCTGGTACTGTTTGGCTGGCAAAGAGAAAGGTTGAGCCACTCTTATATGGTTCTCTTTTTTTGTGCAAGCTATGACTTTGTTGGTTTTTATGGTTATTGCCAAACTGTTCATATTAAGTTTCTTCAAACTTGTGTACTTATATGTATTTGGCATCTCACATGCACTCTTCCTCCAAAACCTGGGGAGAACTGCAGTTGTTTTTAATTAAGAATTATTGAATTCAGGGATTAAATTTTTTCTAAAAAATGGTTTTGCATCTAAGTCTAACAACAAGGCAGTAAAAATTTGCTGACTCTGATTCCAAAATGTCCCTCTAACTGCGTTCATCATGGGCTAATATTACTGTTGACATTAAAGGTCTAACTGGTTCTGCATTATTTGTTAGTATAGTACTTCTGGCTATTTATTAATGTCACAGTTGGTGACGTCACTCTTGGTGTTTTTTTCTCTCTCCATTATTTTCAGCATGTGTGGAAATGCAAATGAATTTATTTTTGATAATAGAACACAAATTCTGTTTACAAAAAGGGAGAAATATCTTGTGGAGTAAATTACCGTAAGACATCCTCATGACACTGGAAGCACTGTATACTTAAATAAATTATTTGTGGTCTTTTTCTACTTCTTTTACGTACTTCTTACATGCTTGGTAGAAGAATACATACAGACCTGAGTGTTATTTACCTACTCAAGTCTGAAAGAGCAGCAGAATTCAAGGAATACTATAAATGCAGAACATTTCAATCAGGAGTTTTCTTTGTATTCTGAGATAAGATTACAAAAATTTTAACTGAAAAGATATTTCAGTATTTTTAGTCTTAGCTTGGGTTAATATTTTCTAATTCTGTTTTGAATGACTTCACAAAATTATTAAATAATGTTGATAGCTTAGAAGTACTCAGTTGGTGACAAACTATGATGAATGTCGAAGACATTAAAACATATATACTTTCCCAATCTTCTTTCTTGAATGCTGTTTAATATTAAAAATGTTCCATAGTAAATCTCAATTCCCTCTTTAAAAATTAGGAAAAATGTTTTCCTCCAGAATTGTGAAAGGTCTGACACAGCACTCTCTACTACCAGAGGAAATCTAAAAAAAACCCAACTTTATTTGAGAAGAATACTACTTAAATATTGATTTTATAGTCCTTATTACAAGTACACATATTAGGAATATAGGATGACAGAATAGATAATTTAGAATCTGTTAGCATACAGGGACTTGAAAGAGTAGGTGTCCACTTAATTGCTTTAAATACTAGAAAGTTATTAAAGTGCAGTATGCAAAGCTTTATAATCTAGAAAAGGGTTTGAATTTAAACGTAGTTTAAATATTGTCAGAACAGGATTTCAGGTTAAGGAATTATTCTCTACCACTTTGGGATGTATAGTATATTCAGCTAAAAGAGCATCATCCATTGTAATGTACTATCCATCATCCATGGTGAAATGTTTCTGCAAGAATGAAACAATTTAAGCAATTAATCCCTGGATTTCCCAATTATATTTCTAGATTTGTCTGTTTTGATTCCTGCCTTCTCCATATAAGGACTTAATATATTTTGTGCTAGCCAAGAATGCCATCACCAACAAACAAACAATCCCATCAGATAAAAAGTTATCTTTTCCAGAGCATTTGGCTCAACAGATGTGGAGCGAATAGATCCAGTTTATAAGTCACAAAACAAAAACTATTTTCTGAAAACTGTTGCTTTTGTGGCAAATGCTGACTCCTAACAATATTGATAAGAATAGGCAAATCTGTCAGGTCAGTGCATGGCTCTGAGATGGTGTCGCTTGGTCTGTTCAGCCTGGAGAAGAGGAGGCTGAGGGGAGACATCATTGCAGTACAGCTTCCTCACGAGGGGAAGAGGAGGGGCAGGCACTGATCTCTGCTGTGTGGTGATTAGAAAGATCCGCAGGATTAGAAAGAATGGCACAAAGCTGAGTCAGGGGAGGTTTACATTGGCTATTTGGAAAAGGTTCTTCACCCAGAGGGTGGTTGTGTGTTGGAACAGGCTCCCCAGGGAAGTGGTCACAGCACCAGTCTGACAGGATTCAGAAGTGTTTTGACAATGCTCTCAGGCACACGGTGTGACTCTTGGGGATGGTCCTATGCAGGACAGGGACCTGGACTCAATGAGCTTTGTGGATACCTTCCAGCTCAGCATATTCTCTGATTTTGTGACCCAGAAACTCTATATAATGGAAGAATTTCCTTGTTATGGACTTAAATTCATAATCTCATTGGTATCAGTAGATAGATGGCCTAAATGCATCTTATTCCACAGGAGGTGTGGGAATGATAACCATCTATTTGCTCTGTTTTGGAGCAATATATGACAGAGTAGCACCTTGACTAGTGCCTGATGCCAGTGAACAATCATGTCAGAAAAACAGGGAAATTGGGTGGCTTTATGGAGTGCACTAAGAGACTTTGCAATAAGAAACAGTGAGCACCATGAATACACTTTAAAATCTGTCTTTTTATGACCTAGTGTAGTTAAACTTCCTATGGAAGGTTTGGATTTTCTCTTTCTATTTTTTTTTCTACATATAGGAAATAGCAGGAACGCCTAGTTAAGGGTAAATACAGCTTTTCAGTAAAAGTCCGTTTCATGAGGATTTTTACATCTGAACTTTCCACCAAATCTACAGGACTACTAATCTCAATATAGTGTCACACATACCTTAGCTATGGGAAAGCTGTAATTCATCCACAGAATGCCGAGTGGATTGCTGAAATATAGGCAAGACACAAACTGACATTTTTGCTCCTATCTAAGCATCTTTCTTGGAAGAGCAAGATGATAGTTCAGAACATGTAAAACAGGAAAAAGAACCAAAAAATATTTTGAATATATGAAAGAATGAATAAAAGGTGATTAATGAAATGAACTCAGGTAGTACAATATAATTAAGAAGCTTGTGACAAGAATTACAAGGGTAACACCTACAAACTATTGACACAGTAATAAAGACTGTTTTCCCAGTGCAAGCTATTATTTCTTAAATATCTTTATATGAATATATTTCAGCTTGGCAAACATTTTAAAAGAAGTTGAAGTTTCCATTTTCTTGCTTTTATCCTGATTTTCAGGTTTAAATTATCATGGTAATTCCAACCCACTTTGGAGGAGTGCGTGTGAGTGGAGATTCTATAGTAATTGGTGAACTTCGCTTACTACATGTTTCCTTTTAAATCTAAAATTATTTACAGCAGTGCTTCCCTTTGACCCTGGACTTGATGCACTTTACAAAGTGTGACATCATTGTTGCTTACAGTTAAAACACAAGAAGGGGAAGGACAAGTAATTAACAGCATATTGAAACTGCATTCTTGGGAGGTATCAGGGTTGCCATGGCTGTTCTTGGACGCTCTCAACCTTTCTGAGTGTGCACAAACCCTATTGTTTTTTGCTGGAAGGAGAAGAGCCTTCTGTCAGTATGCATGCACTCCAGGGTAGTCACATCTGCTTCATGCAGTTTTGATACATGATCTCTGGATTGGGCGCATGTTCTTTAGACTATTTATTAATTGATTAGGCAGTCATTTGCAGCATGCTGTACTTTAGCCAGCTGAGCTATTTGCTTTCTTTACATGTTAACTAGTACATGTTAGCTGGTGTTCTCTGTTGCATTTGCCTAAACCATGCTGAATGGGAGATCTCAGATTATATGTTTAAATGCTGGGGTTTCTTCAGATCTCTGTGTGCTTTCTTGGTTGCTAGGACAATGTTGAGCTAACATCCGTATCAGTTGACAATGGATGGGTCAGCCAACTGTGAAACCTATAAAACTGGGTCAAGAATAGTTCTGCCCAGCCCAGCAAGTGTGAGGCCTGAGCCAAAGGAAATAACCTTTTCCCTTGGCTATTCATTTTCTTATAAATGCTGAGCTTATTGTACCAGATTCATGAAAGGTAAAATCAAAGCATGTATGAGCAAATATAATGATTATTAAAACAGGAAAATACTATTGATATTGGAACAGCCTTTGGTGCTTTTAGGGTAGAGTTGAACTGATCCTGAATTTATCTGGCAGTGTGTGAAAGCTGATCCACTTACTTGTAGTCCAGCTCTAGATTCAATAATAAGAACATTTTTGAAAAATACAATGGAAAATATTACAGCTATTTTGAAACTACATCAGCTCACATATGTTCTGAAATATTAACTTGGCGTGTTCCCTCCTGATTGCTTTGTAAAACATTCTCCTCTTTCTGTGACTGTCTCTACATTGGTTCATAATTTGTGCTATTGACATGCATGGCTATTTTATTACTTTGTATACAAGCTCATCATGGCAGTACTTGATGTTGGCCTGTTTGTGCAGCATGCACCACAATGAGTCGCTCTTCTTGGTTTGTTCACAGGGACAGTGAAATAAAAATGACTAATAAAAATGGGACTGAGGGTGTAAACATGACCGAAGACGAATTCTTAGAGGATGGGTTTTTTTGTTGAAAAGAAATGGCCAGCAAGTGAAGAAGAGTGGTTTGGGTTGAACTGAGTGTCTGCATTAGTACTGTTCTCTAATGAATGGTGTAGATTTCCATAACATGAAAAATACTTTCTGTCATTTTAAAAATATTTTTTTCCAATGCTATTCTAATCCTGAATAAAAAGAGTACTTCTGCTTTGTGTTCATTTGTTGGAGAAGGATCTATCTTCAGCCCTGCTAATCAAGGTACTTTTAAAAACTCTATTCTTAGGTATCAAGGTTCTTAAGAATTGTGTGTAAATACTTGGTTTTGGTTGACTTCATACAGTTTTCCCATTTCAGTATTGGGAAAGACGGCAGAGCAGAATTGCTTATAATCTTTTCCTTGCAAATTTAAATTTTTTACCTTGCAAACACTAATAACTTCCAATATTACTTGTGTGAATATTGCCATAAAAACCATAGGCAACTATTTTAACTATTAAAAGTTTACAGGACTAGAGTTTCTCCACTTCTCTCCTGAGTTTCAATCATGATACTCTTACAAATTCTATTGCTACACTTTTGTAAATGTACAATTAATGTTGACTGAAAAAAATTACTCTTTAGAAGATTATTCTTCAGCAATTGTTGTAAAGACATTGAGATGTCCTGACTGCCTCCACAGAAGCACCTTTTTTATTATAGGTAATATTAAGTTTGTATTTTTTGTTAGGATGTCACACTGTTAAAATGACCTACTTGGAATATGTGAAGTGTATTGGTTATTAAATGCATAAGGGGTTTTTATGGCATGTCTGTTACAATTTGTTGGCTTGCTGATCCTTCTGCTGTTTCACTGAAGAATGGTAACGGAATTTGTGAGCTAAAAGATTGTTTTGAATTAAAGAAATATTCTGCTTTTGTAATTTGCTGTGAAGTTATTGATGGGTGGAGGTACAATTGTTTTATGTGTTTAGGAAGATAAAAGAGAAGATCTGAAAATCTAGATTTGAAGATTTACATCTAAAAATTTCCTGCCTTCCCTCTCTCTTCAAAATGTAAGACAATAAACATCCATTTTTATAAAAACACTGTATTGTTAGAGAATGCTCTACATTCTGGAAGGCAAAAAGTGTCACTGAAAAAAAAGCCAGATGTTCTTTGGTGTCCTTGCTGCAGCATATGAATGTACACATCAGGACCTAGTCCCAGCTTTGCAGATGAACAGGACTCAAGCACAGCAGAAAATAGATCCCCGCTGTCTAATGCTATCTCAAACCCTTTTGACTGAATGTGAATCCAGTACACCAAGTTGTGTATTTTCTGGATCGTTTGATTTTGGTGAAAAAATTCTTCTGCAGTCTGCTGTCATCTATCACCCGTACCCCACAATTCCTTGCTTCATTTCACTTAGTCCACAAATCTTTTAACTTCATTTTCACTATAAATCAGAGACTAACCCATTCTACAGCAAATTCATAGGGTTTTTAAATAAAATCTGGCAGAAAGAATACCTTACAGCTTCTGTAGCCATGTCTAACTAGAATGAGCTGTCACAGGCAGGTGCCTCAGGCTGTGATGTGCTGAATCACACACAGAATCACAGAATCACTAGGTTGGAAGAGACCTGCAAGATCATTGAGTCCAACCCATGCCCTAACACCTCAACTAAACCATGGCACCAAGTACCACATCCAGTCTTTTTTTAAACACATCCAGGGGATAGTGACTCCACCACCTCCCCAGGCAGACAATTCTAGTACTTTATCACTCTTTCTGTAAAAAACTTTTTCCTTATATATTTCCCTTGATGCAGCTTGAGACTATGTCCTCTTGTTCTGTCAGTTGCTGCCTGGAGGAAGTGACCAACCCCCACCTGACTACAACCATCTTTCAGGAAGTTGTAGGGAGTGATGAGGTCATCCCTGAGTCTCCTTTTCTCCAGGCTAAACAACCCCAGCTCCCTCAGTCGTTCCTCACAGGACTTGTGTTCCAAGCCCCTCACCAGCCTTGCTGCTCTCCTCTGGACGTGCTCAAGCATCTCAACGTCCTTCCTAAATTGAGAGCCCAGAACTGGACACAGTACTCAAGGTGCAGCCTCACTAGTACCAAGTACAGAGGAAGAATGACCTCCCTGGTCCTGCTGGCCACACTGCTCCTGATGCAGGCCAGGATGCCATTGGCCTTCTTGGCCACCAGGGCACACTGCTGGCTCATGTTCAGGCGGCTGTCAGCCACTGTCCAGCCACAGTCCCCAACCTATAACATTGCAGGGGGTTATTGTGGCCAAAATGCAGGACTTTACACTTGGACTTATTAAACTTCATCTTATTGGACTCTGCTCATCCATCCAACCATTCCAAGTCTCTCTGCAGAGCCCTCCTACCTTCCAACAGATTGACACACACTCCCAGCTTGGTGTCATCTGCAAATTTACTAATGAAGACTAAATACCCTCATCCATGTCATCAATAAAAGTATTGAACAGAACTGGCCCCAGCACAGACCCCTGGGGACACCACTGGTGACTGTCCCCAGCTGGATGCAGCACCGTTCACCATCACTCTCTGGGCCCGGCCATCCAGCCAGTTCCTAACCCAGCGAAGAGTGCTCCTGTCCAAGCTGTGCACTGCCAGCTTATCTAGGAGTGTGCTGTGGGAGACAGTGTCAAAGGCCTGCCGGAGTCCAAATAGACAACATCCACAGCCTTTCCCTCATCCACTGGGCACCTAAGGACATAACATAAAAGGACACCAGGTTGGTCAAACACAACCTGCCCCTCCTAAACCCATACTGGCTGGGTCTGATACCCTGGCCACCCTGTAAGTGCTGTGTAATGACACTCAATATAAACTGTTCCATTACCTTATTGGGTACTGAGGTCAGGCTAACTGGCCTGTAATTACCAGGATTCTCCTTCCCACTCTTTTTGTGAGTGGGTATCACATTGGCCAGCTTCCAGTCATCTGGAACCTCACCAGTGAGCCAGGACTGCTGGTAAATGATGGAGAGCAGCTTCGCAAGCTCATGTGCCAGCTCCTTCACTACCCTGGGATGGATCCCATCTGGTCCCATTGATTTATGAACATCCAAGTGGCTCAGCAGTTCTCTGACAGTCTCCTCCTGGATTACAGGAGGACCATTCTGCTCCCTGATACCATCTACCAACCCAGGAGGACAGTTGTCCTGAGGACAAGCCGTCTTCCCACTAAAGACTGAAGCAAAGAAGGCGTTATGTCCAGCTTCTCCTCACCTGCAGTTACTAAGTTTCCTCCAGCATCCAGTAGAGAACAAAGGTTGGTCTTACCCTTCCTTTTACCATTAATATATTCATAAAAACATTTTTTATTATACTCTACAAAAGTTGCCAAATTAAGTTCAAACTGAGCTTTGGCCTCCATCATTTTTCTTACATGCAACCCCCTTAAATACTTCCTGAGAGACCTGACCCTCCAAAAGAGAGCTCCACTTGCACAACTGAGAATGAAGCATTGTGCCGTCTTTTAGAGCTTGCAGCCAAATACCACAAGTAGTTTTGTGGATCTGGCTGTGTCCCCAAACCAGCTGGTTACATTTCTCCAAGGGTAGGGTACACTGCTGGGCCTTTTAACCAGCCCCTGTGCCAGAGAGATCCAGTCATTGAGAAGGGCAGGATGCAGTTGTTTACTTCCAGTTGTTCTTGGTACGCCATTTGCTTAATTTTACAGCCAGAATATCTTTTTAAGTTTTGTCACTAATAAATGTGAAATAGGGTTTTTATTGTTGAAGAAACGACATTTAGTTTGCTGTGAACCATAAAGGGCAAAAAACCTTTTTAAAAATTTTTTTCTTCTTTCAGCATGTTCCTTAAAGCTCCTCTTACTTCCTACTGTGAGTTACTTATCTGATGTTGCTTGGTGAATGCTGGTCCCCAAGTCAATAAATGTGGTTTTGGAGGCATTTCCTCTCTGAAATGAGTGTATGCTTGTCTTGAAAAGAATGAATTATTCACACCATCAAGTAAGCAACAGTAAATCTTCATATGAACACCTTCAAAAATTGATATGTTTAAATAAACTGCCCTTATAAATAATATTTTACCCAGAGGTGGAATTATTTTACATCTGAATGGCTGTAGGAACCTAAATATCATAAATAATGTGAATAATTTCCTCTTTGGTCTCAAAGGAACTTCTCTTTCTCCAAAATAATAGAAGGTTTATACAATACTGATAGCAATAGACTAATTAAGGTAGGATCTGCCTCTGTTTGACAATCCACTTCCTTTGCCATGTCTGGGCAAAACCTGTTCTGAGAACTTTCATGTGTCAGCAAATAAAGGTGCAGCCTTTTCTCCTTTTGGAAAAAAAAAAAAAAAAAAGCATTATTTCTAAGTCTGAGTTTGTTGAATGTGCTGTCATGCACTTAGTTATTCAGGGAAGCTTCATTTTTCCGTGGTGCTCTCAACCACACATGGTGGAAATGTGATGGAGAACACATGTATTTTTAATACAGCTCTCTAACTTTCTAGTTCACATCTCTGGGGATAGAATATACCTGGCGAAGCTTCATTACAGGGTTTGCCTAAATCCATGACACCCTTACAAAAGCAAGAATAAGGCTACCACATCAGAAGTTACATATTTATGGATTTATAATGTACATTTCACTTCAAAATAGTCCAATGAGACCCAGAACACCGTGTTGACTGAGTTGCAGTTGTGGCATAAAGGACAAAATAATAGTCAGGATGGTGAAAACACTGTAAAAGAGTTTTGATTGGTGCAGATTACAAAACTGTAGTAAATCTTTTGATATCTATAGAATTCGTGAAGAATAAGGAATGTACCACTGAGAAAATAACCTGGCATGTGAATTTTTTCTTTAATTGCAGAAAATGAATGAAGGACTGTTTCCTTTAGAGGGAAAGGAGTCAGACTGGCACTTAATTGAAGGTACTTTCAGCCAGAAGCACAAGAGAGAAATATGTGTTTTTCATTAGTCCCTAGTGCTTTCAGTTGCTCTGGTATGCTAAGAAAGCAAATTTACAGTGGAAATTAACACATTGTGTCACCCTATTTCTGTGAGTGCTTGTGTTTCATGCATGTAAACACATTTCTTGCCAAGCTGACATGTCAGGACAGTGGAGAGATATAGACCTGATGGATGGTCAACAGCTCAATGTCTGGATGGAGATCAGTGATGGGTGGTCTCCCCAGCAGCCCATGAGAGAAGAGAAGAGAAGAGAAGAGAAGAGAAGAGAAGAGAAGAGAAGAGAAGAGAAGAGAAGAGAAGAGAAGAGAAGAGAAGAGAAGAGAAGAGAAGAGAAGAGAAGAGAAGAGAAGAGAAGAGAAGAGAAGAGAAGAGAAGAGAAGAGAAGAGAAGAGAAGAGAAGAGAAGAGAAGAGAAGAGAAGAGAAGAGAAGAGAAGAGAAGACTCCAGGGGGATCTTCTCCTCTTCCCTGTGACAGTAGATGCAGTGAGGTGAGATGATACGCTTTCATGGAAAATGACTTGCCTGTGGCTCATTTAATTATAAAAATCAAAGAAACAAAATAGGATAAAATAAAATCACATAAAATTTTACCTCACAGATTAACAGAGTAATTGTTTTATTTACCATGCAGACACTTGCATTCGGAGGCTTAGAATTTATGTATTGAAGGATAATTTATTTTGAATGTTTTCACATGGTAGTATAAAACAATATGTAGGAGAAGGCAGCAAATGAAGGAAGCAGTGAGACTGTAAATGATACCACAAAGGAAGGGCTCTTCTTAGGTTCCAAGATTATGCTTCATTCATCTTGTAGGAAAGATCTGCAGCAAAAGAGGATGAAGACGTTGGCTTTCTGGATATGAAACTACACCAGTATTAGACAGTGATGAAGGATATCACTCTTAACTGTCCTGCATCATCAGGCTCAGGACTATTAAGCTCTACAAGAACTTTAAGTTACAGCATCTATTAGAACTTGCTGCAATATATTGAGTTAATTTGGAAACTGTCATCTTTACCTAAGTCCACACACTCAATTACTAGATGATTCAGAAAATCATCACATAGCTAAAAGTTTAGACTGAAGCCTGGAAAGAAAAACAAGCAGTGGATATAGCAATGTTCTTCTGTTGCAAGTCCTGTTTAATCTGACTTTGAGGACTATTTTATTTATTTTTTTTTTTTCACAGGTTCAGCTAGTTATAATGCATTTTTCCTAGCAGAATTGCAAAGAATGCATTTAGACACTGTATTCCTACCTTGATACTCTTTGTGCAATATTCCCTTTATCAGCTTCTTCCCTTCTGGAGCAAGCCAGCTTATTTTGCTGAATCAGAAGAAAAAGTTTATAGAAGCCTGTTGTAAACAGTGTGCCAATACTTGAAAAAATGCAGTGTTAAGAGTCTAGTATCTGGAGAGCTCATTTTTTGCATAGCTTGCTTTTAGACCTTTAAAAAGCTTTGGTGGGTATATCAAATAATATTTAAGATGTAAAGAAGCCAGTAACACCATACACTTGGAGTTATATCAACATTTAAAAAGCCATCTTTAAAACATAAGGAAAGGAGTTGACCTCTGGAGTTTGCATGATTCAATGCTGCTAAGATTTCAAGTTTCTTCTGCTGTTGAGCTCCTCTGGTTTTAAATCTCTTTAAAATAAGGTTTCCAGATTTGGCACTGCCTGGTTTTGGTTGCATCTGAGAAGCCTTACACACGTATTGTCAAATAGGCAATAATATGAAAAAATTTGAATGAACTGCTGCTTGAATGTACTTCTCAGCTAACACATGACTCCTGAAAGCATTTGGAATACAGATTCTTCTCTGTGTTTTTTTGAACTCATCACAGGTTTTGAAGTCACTAAAGAGAAAGTCAGGTAAATTTGAGCTTTCCATTGTTCTACAGTCCTGAACTTGACTGCTATTATCTTAGAGGCTTTCAAAACTTCTTACAAACTGAAAAACTGAAGAAGAAAAAGGGTTGGCTACATTGGCGAATGGACACAGAGCTCCATGTTGTTTCGTCTTCTTAAAAAGGATTTATGCATTCCCCTCCCTACCCTCCAAGGTAATTGAACAGAAAAGAATAAAAAGATCTAATAAGGCTCAGAAAATTTTCAATCCTACTTCACGGGATACACTAATTGCTCTGGAATATCTCCAGGTCCAAGGAATTCAGACAGCAACTTCTCACAGATGGCATATAAAGGAAATCAGAGAAGATACTTGGATAAACTTCCTCTTCTCCCCACTCTGTTTCCACAGTACAGTGGTGGGTCATTCCTCTGAAAACACCACACCCATGCCCACATTGCCCCCCAGATTTCAACCTCCAGTGCAGTAAGTGGAATCAAGGTCAAGAATAACATTTCATCTGTGTAAAAAGAGAGGTGCACACATAATGGAATATTTGTATCTGCTCATGGCAGCTGGGTTTCTTTTTGTAAAAGCTGCCTGTTGGCTTCCTCTACCTATTGAAAACAATGGCATTTAGGCTTGTCATGAGTCCACAAGCATCTTATGGTCTCAAGTAGAATTCATTTTCCTAGTGTCTAACTTCTTCTAGGACACCTAGAGAAGGTGCTCTGTATGAAATCTAAAGTTCAAGTCCATATTTTAGTTCAGATAAGGAATGGAAGAGACAGAGAGTAATTGAAAGAAAATGTAATGTTATAAAGAGAATGGACATTCAAAATGGTTTTAAGAGAGAATAAATTAATCAGACAGATTTTAGAGATGAATTTGGTGGTTAGTAAAGCTCTTTTTTAATAAGATTATCTACTTGTGCTACAAAATTGATGTTTCTTAAAACTGGAAGGCATACTTTTAACCCAGTACTGAACATTTAGCCCTGTCATTTTCTGCCTGCCTCCATTCGTATGCTGAACTAGCTACTATACAACATAGCCCAGTTTGACTCTTGAGTCTCAGTTTACAGTTCAGTGTTTCCAGTGGGTTTTTTTCTGCTGGTCTGTATGAAAGCTTTTGACTTGTTCTTCCTCTTCTTTAAATTAAGAAGTATAGCAACAAATGAATGTGATGCATTTCAAGGTCATTTAGTTGAATCTTATAGATGTAATGTGGATTTTTTTCAAAAAAGAGTTAGGGAAATGGCAAAAGTGATAGAAGAGTTTAGTCCCTGAACTATTGCATACTGAAGTTATGATCTGCAGTCCAGAAAACTAGTATGAATATTCCACTTGACTTTTTAGAAGTTTCATCAGGAGTTTAAGGCAGTCGCCCATAAATAGAAAGCAAAAGAAAGGAAAGACATAAGCAGATTTCCCTGCCTTTTGTATACAGGTTGTGAAAAACTCATCATGATTTTTTATCCAAGGACATTTAGGCTAGACATGTCTGTCAGTCATTACAGTCTAAAAGATTAATTTAACACTGATGGCTTGCAATCTGTTTTCCTCCCTCCATTTTTGAGAGATTTGATATTCCATTGACTGGCTTTTAGTAACCGCTATAAGCCAATTAACCTCTTTATCTCCATTACTATAAATGGGTCTTTTCTACTAGGCAAGCTTTTCTATCACATGAATACATTCCCATTTTCTTTTGAAAGATACTCCTAAACAGTCAGTTCTTAAATTGCTTAGATACAGTGGATTTTTGCAACTGAGTAATTTTGATCTTCTTTGAGAAATCCATAGCATAAAGAAACAATGTTTGTTTAATAATGCAGCTGTGCATGAATTACTGCTGTTCATTGTTTTGCAGTATAATGCAATATTTATGCTGAAACAATGATGAAGAATGAAATGTTAAACTCATTGAATGAGAGAGACAAAAGTGAGGAATAAAGTACTGATTTGTGTTTAAGAAAGAATAATTAGAGCAACTTCATGTCTAGAAACTTGAAAAGAACAGTGAATTTGGGAATATGCTATAACTGAATCTTGGATCAAAAGTGGAAGCAAACTTCTTATGAATTTCTACATGAGATAATTATATCCACAGTGCTGCTCACAACATGTATACTTCTGTTCCTGTAATTGTATTTTGTCTTTTGCAAGAAGGGAATGTTGTCTTACATAATTTGTTACTATTTCTATTATACTTGGACTTCACAGTCTTTACATTTTTGTTTCTTTGATTTGGTTTTTTGAGTAGTCTAATGAATTACAGTGAATCAAATGCACACATCTAATTAGCATTGAAGTACTTATGTAATTTTACATATGGACATGCTTTCAAGAAACTTAATTCAAGACCTGTAATGTTAATGCCTATTATTATGAGGTTCCAATATTTGCACTGGAAATTTGTTTTTTGTCATTCATACTTCGCAAAATGTTCTGGATACTCAAATAACAATGTCATGATTCATGTTGATAGTGTTTTGCTGCTGAGAATGTGCTACGATGCCTTTAGAAAGGATTTTGCTTTCTGGAGATCTAGCAATGTTAATGGGAAGTTAACATTGTTCAGAAAACACTTGGATATCTTTCCTTAAATAAAGTTGTGAGAAGGCAGAAATAGCCAGCTGTGTTATAATATGGGCTGGGAAATAAACATGAATGTGTGTGTTGAGACAGAATAAGCCCAAGATGTAAAGTCCTGCTCTGAAATAACATTGAATTTAGCAGAAATTTACTCTTTTAAGCTCATCTTCCTTTTCAAATGACACAGGATCTGCCTGCATTCATGACAAATACTCAAAGCAAAGTCTCTCTTTTATCTAGAGGCTACATGGGTTGAGAAAGGTCATTAAAAATTATTCTGGCTGGCTTTCAAAATATACATTCATGTTTTATAGCTGGCATCACCTCCACAATCTTTAGTTGCTCTCGTGATTACTCAGTGGATTTTCTCTATTTAAAAAAGTCTGGAAGTGCAGCTCTGATCCCATTCCTGTCAATGGTAATATTCTGCAAATGTAATTCTTTCTACTGAGGGAGAAAACAGGAAAAACTTGTCAGTATTTGTGGTTTATTTCCAGCTCCTACACTAAGATAGGCTGGAGCCACAGGTCCTGTTCCTTTCCTCAAAACAAACTCCTCTATTGAATTACTCAGCTGGTAGCTCTGGCAATTTCCCAGCCAGGCTGAATTCACAAGAGTGGAGAAAGAAAGTGTGTGATGGGGGAATTTGCACACAGACACTTTTGTTTTGCACAGCAAGCTGTCTCAGGCACAGAGGCTGGATCTAGGTGTAGTCTTTTCATGACCAAAGCAAGCTCTTCCTCTGCTAGCTCCATTTACTAATGGCTTCCTCACTGGGTCTTTCACAAAACAGGCAATGCAGAAAAGGAGCAAATCCCATTGCTTCCACTGTCCTGCTGAGAGGCAGAAAGAGAACATTTCTGTGCTCAGGTCCCTTGACTAATACAGGTTTTCAAGTATGCAGAAATTCCCACTAGTAAAGAAGTATAGCCTCTGGCTATTTGACCAATGTAGAAATCTGGACATTAAACTTAAGGAAAGTTATCAAATGAGGAATTTTAACTTGAAGAATGCTCACATTTCCCAAATAAGCTTTCACATTCCCTTTATTTGATGTTCACAGAGGAAATTCTTTCCCCATTCCATGTTATCTGTAAAAATCCTGTATAGATATGCAGGAATGTATGAATTTTTATGTGAACTTTTTGCTCTGGTACAATACTGTATTTGCAAAATGGTCAATTTGCATGCTTTATAGGAACATGTAGAGATAATGTAATTATATATTTGCATTTAATATGCCCATGAATTGTTTGCTAACTGGAAATAAACGTGCTTATTCAACCTAAACATTGCTGAATATGGATTTGAGGCTAAAGAAGTCAATAGTCCATTTCCATGGACTAAAATAGGCTTTGAATTAAGCCTTGTGTTTTTATAATTAGATTTCTTCATAGAAAGCTCTTTAATTGGTACAGCGTGTTCCTTTCATACAGTGAGGAAAAGTGAAATTTTATTTAGTAGCAGTTATTTAAATATCACAACGTGTGATGTATAATTGGAAAAGGAAGTGGGCAATATGGTATGACAGACAAAACAAATATAAAAACAATGAATGACAAACGAAGTAGGTAAATTTGGTATAAAGAGAAAGAAATTTTCTTTATCCAGGGATGAGAAGTAGTATAACTATCTTGATGTTTATACATGTCTAGGAGCTAAAAGTTTATTTTTATTATAGTGGCCAAGGATGTAGTGAAGGCAATTCTCCTTAGGGTGAAAAAAATCACCATCTACCAAGTAGTAGCAATCCAAACATTCAGAAACTGTAGCTGTAGTTAAAAAATCATGTCAGAAAAACTCAGTTTTATCTGTATCTCCTCTAACACATGAAACGATGCTGAAGGTTGTATACATTAATGAGATTCTAAGAAATAATTGGCTTGCATTTTTTTAAGACATCTTCTTATAGATTGAGCCTTTAAGCATGGTACATGTTTACAAGCCTCTCTCTGTAGGTCTGCATGTGAGAGGCTTCTTAAGGAAATAAATAGAATAAGATTGATATGCCCATGTAGCTATTACCATAAAACCTGGGATTGGAAAAAAAAAATATTGTGTGACTTGCAATAAAGTCATTTACATGAAAAGCATATTTTCCAATGCTCCCTAAAGATAACCAAAATCTTGAGTTGTCCTGTGGAAAATTTGTTATATAGCTCCCAATAATTCATTTTAGTTCAGATGTTTTTTCCTCATTAGCTTTGTTTGGATGCTGTAACAAGGCCATGATCAAGTGTAGCTGAATTTATAGCTGAGTTGTGTAAGCAAGATTCTAGAGAATGATTTGTGAAATACTTTGGAAATCAAAGCCTAGAAATTAGGGTGGATTTGGGCAATGTGTCTGAAGCATTTAAAGGTTTCTTGCCCTACCTATGTAATTTGAACAGATGTCCCAGCCTATCAATGATGAACACTATTTCATTTAAACACAAGGGAAGCAGGTATCAGCTCTTCTATAGTGTAATTTAGCTGACTATTTTTATGCTGGGTGGAAGAAACCTGCCTGATGGCATGTTGTTACACACTTATTGTTGCAGAGTTCTCTGAAGTTTCTAACACAGAAACACGTCCTACTAGAGGGGATGCTGCTCTCCATGGATGATCAGACTAATTCAGGATGGTAATTCATAAGTTTCTTTGAGAAAAGCATGATGTGACCTGAGAAAAACTAAAAAATCCATATTTTTTCTGACAGGAGTTTCTCCTTTCAGTTAACTGCCAAATAAATTTGACAAGATTGTGCTACCAACTTCTTTATGAACTGCATGCCATAAGAGATGCTGTAATAGTGAGTAATAAGTACATCAAGCTGAATCTAATATCGTGTAGAGATAGGGTCACCCTTGGTTGCTACAGTTACATTACCCATCTGTTCAGTGATCTGAAGAGGACTGAGGTTTTGTTATTGCTTCCTATAGGAAAGAGAGAACCCAGGATCTGCAGCTGCCTAGGGCTGTTTGACAAATTGCTAAAAGTTCGTTCTGTGACTAATTACTAGAACCTGATCATCCTGCTCTAGATTCTAGACCCAGTCAGCTTTGCTGGGACTTCTGGTATAAAAATACAGGAAGTTAATAAAATATGGCTTCTCTCACACAGCAGTTCAGAGCACACTGTGTGAAATGTACTAAACAAGAGCTGCACATGCTGAGTTTGTTTATAAAAGAATCTCATTGGGAAACAGCTTTTTGTGAATCTTCTTCCTGTGAGCTCTAATTGCTGTGTGAAAATCCTATGAAGAGGAACACCAAGACTGTTGTCTGAACAAAGGGGAGGGGGCAGTAAAGGTGGAGGAGAAAACTTGGTACTTGTGGGTAAGAGGGAACATGTCTGGCGAAGTAATGGAGACAAAAGCTGGCAGCAAAGCCAAGCCATTTTCTGTTAGATAAGAGTGAAGCCACCAAAAGAATAAGTTCTCATAAGTACATACTGCGAAGTAGTAGGATTAAAAGAATGATGATAATGATCAGGTTCTGTGGCTTCAACATTGAGGAGTTTCTCTGTTTATCCACTCTTTTGGTTTAAATTCATGCATAATCCTAATACTTTTGATCGTGTTTAAAATGTAGAACAAGTGTGCATTACTAAACCCCCTCTCCATCCTGTTTTAAAAGGACCCAAGGGCAGTCACAGGGACAAAACAACAAGGCCTGGCAAAAGGCCTAGGCACTGCCTTCACATTGCTTAGCAGGTAGACTGGCTGGCATCTCTAAACATCTGTAGCCTGTTGTCTGATGTCAACTCAGGAATAGGCAACACTTTTAAATGTAATGCAAAAAATTGTCTTTGAGACCTGTAAACTAGAAGAAAGAGAAATTAACAGCCAGACTGGCAAAGGAAAAAACAACATGCACCATATATTCTTGACATAACACAATAAATTAGAAAGTATGTTATAGTTATTGGCACAGACACTGAGCTCTTCCATCCTCAGTGTGGGAAAAACTGCTTTAATCCATACAGCTTCAACAGCGTTTTCCCACCTTCCAGATGAGTGCTCTGACTGTGGGCCATAAAATAAAGTTACTCTCTGTTGCTGCCTCTCTCTTCTCCAGATTAATACCTAAATATATACAAAACCCAGAGAAGGTCCAAAGGGGACCTACAGGTGAAAGTGCTCAATTCTGGCTGCTTTTTCAGTCAGGGAGGTGGGAGATGTCTGGTGATATCCATGCTCAAACTGGAGCAGAATACGCTGCATTTTAGCAATCAACAGCATTTGAGTACGTGCTTTGCCAGCTGCTCTACTGTGGGGCTGGGAATGCTGCAAAGGAAAGAGTTTCTGTGCCTGTGAAACCATTTCAACAGAATTGTAACTGGAGTGCAGCCAACTCCACAAAATATCTTCTCATTTTATGAAAAGCAAATAAAAAGTCTCAGGCAACTCCTGTTGTCCAGCACCTAAAAGCCCACTGGAAGGTGCTTGAAAATAAAAAACTGAAACACTTACATTAGAGAAACTCAGGAACTGAATATTGAAAATGCATCCAGGCAGGAGGATGGGAGCTCTGTAAAGTGAACAGATACAAATTTCTAACATTTCAGCCCACTCAGCAGAGTTCAGTGAGATAAGACTCCTATTAAGCAGAGAAAGCAAATTGTGGGAGTATTGGACATGAGAACTGGCATTAGAAATGCTGTGACTTGACTGGCAGCTTTCCAACATCTCCCCACACCCCAGGCAAAGCCCCACAAGTAATGCAATATCTGAGTCTGAGTTACAACTGAAATTAAAGATGAGTTGCTTAACTATGGTCTTCCACATAATTCAATTTCAGCAGATCCCGGAAGATGGGACTTCTACGTGCTAAAAATCTGAAAAGTAATCCCTGATGCTTTCTAAGCAAACAAAACTGTACAAAGAACATGAAATTGCAAAGCACATAACAGTTTTTATTTTATCTTT
The DNA here is from genome assembly GCF_026979565.1 of Vidua chalybeata. Classification (NCBI taxonomy): domain Eukaryota; kingdom Metazoa; phylum Chordata; class Aves; order Passeriformes; family Viduidae; genus Vidua; species Vidua chalybeata. Next base: position 101,065,664 of record NC_071530.1, read on the forward strand.
TCGCTATGTGGTTTGCTGTACATTTGTAGTTCAAACTGAAGCAAAGTCTTTAAGACTGTTGCTTGTTGGACCTGATACACAAAAATCTCCATACATGTATGTAATCAGCTTAAAATTTTCAATGGTACTATAACTGAACTGGAAACCTAATTTGATATGACATCCAAACCAGTCCTTATTTTTTAAAACAGTCCTTTATATTAAGTTACAAATGGGGAGAAACAAAGGTTTCTTTAACTTTACAGGCACAGTATCTGTTCCCATATTAATTCACAATATCATTACTCTTGTCTGTTCAGGTTTCTCATAACGTCATCATGAATACACACAAAATTAACCTTGTCAGCTTGAATCTAAGACTGTTTTATTAAGTACAAACCATTCTGCTGCTTTACCTGATGTAGGATGTAGAAAATGTTACTTATAGGAGTTAGTTTTCATTGAATCATTCTTAGCTGGAGACCTCAATACAAAGAAGTTGCAAACCAAGAATTTGATTGTAAATTTAAAAAACTCCCTTTCTGTATTTTCTCCATGCATATGGTTGTGTGCCTTTTCATAAGTAGTTTTAAAACAGCAACAAGAACTACAGAGCAGTTAAGGAGGCAAAAACAGAGAGAAAAAGCAGAAACTTTCTTTCCACTTCAGTTTCCAAGTAGGACCATTCCTACAAAGATAGATCTTTTGGAGGTTGTATGGTAAAATGCATTTTTGATGATGTGAAAATAAATAGAAAGTGATGTTTGGGTTACAAGCGGATGGTGAAAAGCTCCTAAGAATGAGTAGAGGAGAAAAAAACAGCATAGGAGACATAAATATTGAAATGCAGTCAAAGATACATGAGGGACAAAGAATAGAAGAGGCACACAATGAACAATTGTGAGAAAACCAGATTAGAATAAAGATTAACGAAGGTTTTGTGAGATCTTTCTTCCTGAATATTGCTTTTTCTAGCACAGATCAAGCCCTTTGGCCATAGTTTGCATTTTGATGAGAGACTGGGATCGGTATTTTGCTCTGACATTTATTTAAAATATCTCCAGTGAAGTCTGAGACTGAATTATATAAGTATTTGGGGTGAAATTAATTTATTCTAGCTTAGTTTTGCAACTCCATACTTGCCAGATATTTTGAGCACGAGCAGTAAGCTTCCTTGGAAACCATGAACTATTTGTGTCATAAGCCCCTGTTCTGAAACTGGAATGGCAGTTGATGCGTCTGCTGAAGGACTGGACCTGCTCCTTGAAACACAGCCCATCCCATATGATCAAAAATATAAAATACAAAAGAATTATGTCTACCCAGTGTGAAGACACTGGACTAATTGTTAGACACTAAGATTAGATTATCTGATAAAGTTGTGGCTTCTGAAACAGTTCAGAGTAGAGCCCTGAAAGTTATCTGAAGCATTGCATGTTTCTGAATCATCTAAAAGACATCTTCCTATCAAGAAAACCTTCTTTTGGAAAAGTCTCCAAAGAACTCTCATAACTAAGTCCTATATGCACTTTTTAAATGAATTCAGCGTTACACTTTCATTTTTCCAGTCTGAGTAGCTTCTCCAGTATAACTGAGCTACAGAGCTCACCAATCCCATGGGTGAGAGAAACCTGCAAATTTTAAAAATGCTGAGTTGAAATTTCATCTTTCAAAATGGAAAAATAAATTTTTTCACCCCCTTCCTGAAAGTACAGCATACTTTGTAGATATGAAAATTAATTCCTGGTTTTGTATGCATTTATTCTTTCATCCCATAACCTGTAGAATTATAAATAGTTTTGTGGCTCTTGGCTCTTTGCTCTTACAAACTAAGCCAGTGTCATCTCTGCCTCTTATTTATAGCCAAGTGTTTGCCTGTAGCTGGAACTATCAAAACCATACCCTCTGCCCTGGGCAGATGGAAGGTTTTTTTGAGCATTTGTAGAGCTAGAGTATGATTCTGCATCTGAAATGGATTCCCTGATTTGGCACAGACATTTAAATTTTCCTGTTGTAATTTGCATATTAATAATTTTGCCAGCATTGAATCAGGTGATACGTGTACACTTCAATAATTTCATTTCTAAGACCATAAACACCTCAGAGGCAGGACTTAACTGTCAGACATCTCCTCATATTTAGGCAATTACCCCATACAAGACTTTATTTACATGTGGTCAATTATGAATTGAGTTGTCCCCAGGAAACAGCTTCCATTGATGGTAAGAAGTGAGTGGTCAACTAGATATTCACTTACTCTTATTCTACTTGTAAAGAAATTATAACTTAGACCTATTTCTATTTTAGGGTGTTAAAACAGAATGTGTTTAAGATGACTTCCACAAAGGATTGTTACTCAGGCTCTTTGAAACACTTGAGCTGCCTCTGATTTGGGCATGACATTGTGAGCATCTCCAGTTAAACTGTGTGGCCTTTTCTATGCAGCTCAAGCAGAGGCTCAGCAGTGTGACCATTCATTATGCAAATAGAACTGTCCTTAATAAGTAGGTTGACCAGTGAGGAAGCAGGCGGGCTTTAATGACTTTTGAATTAGGCAGATTAGTAACCAACCATTAAACAAAATTTACCTGCCAAATATTTCACAAGTGAAATAGTTGTCTGTACCAGTTTGATCCAGGAAAAGGATTTCTGATATACCACAGAGAAAATTAAATTTTGTCTTTATTATGTAACTTTTAGTTTGTGACATTCCTGAAATACCAGCAACTGTAATTTCTGAGCTTGAATGAAAAATTTGTAGTTGTTTGAAAGACCTGCAATATAACCTGTAATGTTTAATATAAACTTAATAGCTACTTCTGAGCTGCATTTTCATATCTTGTCTTCCAAAAAGGTGTTTTTTATTCCACTTTTATATTGTAGACAAATACCCATACTCATCTACTTTAATGTCATGTGCCAGCTGTAATACAGGTTGCTGTCAAAGGTGATATATCATATGAAGTTGTACTTGTACAGAGCACTGCACCACAGAAAACATATCATGGTGATAAGAGTGGCTGTAGACATTGGATACATTTAAAGGAATATCTCTTGAATGCAAGAATTTTGCACACTACAAAATTCAAAATTCTTTCATGATATAATTAAGAATTTTTAAGGACTATGTGCTGACTTTTCCTGACATTTTTCTACGGTAAAAAAAAAACAAAAAACATTACTTCATCTTATCTCCTGATCTTAATCCAAAACCTATGTAGCCATCCAGTGTGTCATTTGATATCCTACTTCCCAAAAATGCTTCCACTATTCGCTTGGATTGATTTTAACTATGTGCTTCTGTAGGACTTCCATCAGCATCTTATTCCATTAACTTAAATGGGTTTCTCTGAATTACCAATATGATGAACTCCTTCAATTTAACCTGCCATGACTTTGAGTGGCCAAGTACCTTGTGTATAAGCTGCATTCAAGGTTCTGTCCTTACATGGGTTTCTTTTTCTAAATGATGTATTCCAGGCCACACTGAGCCAAGCTCCTTACTACTTATTTTTCCCTTGACCTGAAATCAGCTGCTTGCTGACATGTTTCTGCATCAAGATAACTAAGACTTGTCATACCTAAGCAAACCTACAGCTCTTCTAGCCCAGTGTCCTGCCACTGACAAGGACCACTACATGAATGCTTAAAGTTTAGGAACTTCCTGAACTGGTGGTTGCATCCAGTGTGTTAATAGCCCCTGATGGACCTTTCTCCCATGTATTTATAGTTCTGGCATTTACAGAGTCCTGTGGCAATGGATTCCACACCACAAATATACATTATTTTGAGAAGTACGTGTGGCTTCCATTTGCTTAAAATTTGACACCCAATGGTTCCACTGAATGTTCTCTTCTTGTGCAAAGTACTCACCACTATTCACTCTCCTCATGTTTTCTATGGTGCTGCCATTCTTTTTGTTTCAATTACATTTTAAGAACCTTGTGTTTTAAATGCTTTCTCACTGTGACTAGATTTGGTGTCAGAGTTAAGATATACCTTCTTTGCATGATAGGATACCAACAATTACATTTTTATCATATTTGCATTATAGTACAAAACTCTGTATTTAATGGACTGAAACTTCACAGAGTCTATTGGTGGTTTGTTCTCCACAAATGACATGGATCTTTCTCCCTATTTAAATAATGATTATACTTAGTAAATTTATATATTCTTCAAAAGAAGTCAATTTCATCTACAGAAGTGTTTTTATTATCCATCCTTTTCATGGTACATTTATCTTGTTCATTCTCTCAGAACACCAGCTGTAATACTTCAGCTTCCCTTCAGTTCCTATGGATTCACTGGCCATTATAAAAAATCATCTAAGACACCTCTCCTGTTAGGTTCAAGCCTTTTAGACTAGTAAAATAATTTTTTATGATGATGGAACATAACATCTACTAACACCAATACCTTCCTCAAAACTTCATGAATTTGAGAGCAGTGGTTGTTTGTTTCATATAAAGTGTCTGGAATACCTTGAATTTTTTGAAAAAAGTGAATACTTCTTGCATTCAGGGACTGTGGGAAGACAGTATTTTTAATATTCTTATTTCCATATTTACTCTTTCTTTTTAACTAGCAGTGGTGACTTGCTAATATCTCTTGCAAAAGCAGTAATTTACACTTATTTTAATGCTGAAAATTGCCAATCATGTGAAAAATGAGAAGCTGACACAAGGCACAGAGAAAATGTGGGCAAAATTACAGGTTTCAAGCTGTGGGATTGTGAAATGACTATTTTTTGAACAATCAAAAAGTTTTTAAAATATGAGTATTTAAGCTCTATAGATAGCACAAATACAAAAATTTTGATAAACACATGATTAAAGAAATATCCTAAACAGAGTGTTCCTCATGAGATGGATTTTCCCTCCTTTTTTATGTCATGTGTTTAAGATGTAGGTGAGGTCTGCTTGGCAAACGTTTAAACAGAAAGACACGCACAGTCTGTTTTCCCCATTTCTCCAGTGCTGTCTTTTTTCTTTTGTTACCCATTTTGCTTTAATGACCTCTGACAACTAACACCGACTAATTGTTTGCCTCATGTTCTGAATACAGATGTTATGGTACTAGAGGAAATCTCCTGTGTACATACCTATTTATTTGGCAGAAAAATTAAAAGAAAACATTGTTGATGATGGCAGCTTTCCTTTCAGGAATTCAAACAACAGCTAATCACTTGATCACCTGAAATAAACTCAGGCATACCCATGTCTGCTACATTGTTTATTTACTGTGGAACTATTTTCTCTAATGTCTAGCCACACACTGGCTGTGCAGCACAATCATTTTCCTGTTATGGCAATTAATATTCAGGACAAATATAAAGTATTCATAGATCACATTGTATTAAATCTTTACTGTTACAGTAAGCAAAAATGTGAAAAAAATCATTGCCCTTCAAAAGACAAATTGGTGGTTGCAGGCTGGTTGGAGATGCCAGAAGCTCTAAAGAACTAAATTATGCTTTCTGGTATTGTTAGTAGAAAAGTAAAAAAAAATTCTGTGTGATGAGAGCTTTAACTTTCAAGCTTTATAGATGGTCCCTTCATAGTTGTTTTGAGTCATGTTGGCAAGGTGGCTTCAGAAAGCTTTTGCTCACTTTCTCACTCAATAGCTATTTCATCCTGTGGCACGAGCCCAGACTTTGAAGTGCTAGAAGCTAGTCAAAGAGTAGATTTTCTGCTTACAGGAACAATTTCCAGAGAGACCTGAATAAAAATACTCTACTTCAAACTAACTCTGAACAGAGGGAGTGTTCTGGTCCAAATTTTGCTTTCTGGTTTTGCCTAGAGTTCTCCCAAGGTATTACCTTAACTATGCCCCTTATCCCAACAATACATGTTCCAGAATAGTACTTTTGTATGTAAAAAAAGTGATTTTTTTTTTACTAACTGAATTTAATCATGGAAATATATATGTGAGTTAGATTGCTACAATGGGAAGATGATTAAAAACTCAGTGGTTTTTTTTTTTTGATACTAGAATATGTATTTGATTTTATAACATTGTTTCAGTTTATGGACTTGTTTTGTTGATACTGATTATTTAGTACAGTTAGTTATCAGATATGTATTTACAGAATAGAATTAAAAAAGAAAGAATCTCAAACACAGAACAATATGAAGCTGACGAAGACTAACTTCTGAAATGCCTATTGTCATGTCTGGGTATTAAAATCACTTCATGTTTGGGATTTTTTTTAGCTTTTCAGAGATAACCAGGCATTATCCTGGTTAGAATCTCTTCCACATGTAATGTGGATATGAACAAATTTTCTTTTATGAGCAAATGGAAGAGAATTTTGTTTGTTTTGGAATGAGAAAGACAAAAAGGGGTGATGAGCAAGCCATATGTAAATGTAATGTGAAACATCTGGGGCATGACTTTGCACTGCTCCAAGTATTAAAAAAATCCTAGAAATTGGAGAAAAAATTACTACTGCTGATCAATTTTTCTCACTGTTTTCTTGATGCCAGTGTGTGGAATACAAATACTCCTGCAGACAATCTCCTTTGCTTCTGCTTTCTGGGAGCCTTAATCAATAAGGCAAAGGGCTGTCTGTACAAGGGGTGGTTGCATCTATGCTCACTCTTCCTGGGTTTCTTCTCTTGCTAATTGTACACCGTGACGTTCTTTCTGCCTTTGAGTGGCAGGCTAATGAAATTGTTTCACAGCAGAATTACCCCAAAGGCATGAGGAAGGAATTAAAACAGAGAACTAGAAATGCCAGCTCTTGGTACAGAGCACCACTACTACCATTGCATGATCAACAGTGCTTGCCACTGAACACATGAAGAATCCATTGAATTTGGCACAGGGCTCAGTGAGCCGCCTATAACTCTGGGCAATGTGGAAATTACATCTAACTTCCAATGCCGATTTGCTGGCATTAGACACGCACACAATCACAAATTGATGTTTTGAAATTTGCTGTGTGGGTTTTGAAAAGTTCTGTGCAGGGTATTCCAATAATTTTCTGATTTTGTTTCTTCAGGGTATGCGCTCTATTACTGGCGCTGCTTTCTGCCTCCTTCCCTTTTTCAGGGGTCACTGCTTTAAAGGGACATGATGGATACTTAAAACCGGAGGGGCAGAAGTGGGACAGTTTTATTAATATTCTAAAAATACAGAGCTTTATTTATGAAGTGTGTGAAGTATTTTAAAAGACAGTCTCAACACTTTAATTTTTATTGCCACTTGTCTCCAGTTTCTGCAAAAAAAAATTTGACACTATACAAAGGTGCCTTTGTGGCCTGATGCTGGCCAAACCTAAACTTCATATTCTAGCCGTTAAATCCAGTTATACAAGACCTGTGTAAATTTTCATTATATCCATTACAACTGATTTTGCACAAATGAGCATTTCAGATGAATAAAAAGGAAGGCCCAGAGAAAGCCTAACTATTAAAAAAAAATTTCTACTACACATTTCAAAAGAGTGTGTTACTTGGTGTCACTGGCTGTACTCCATCTTGTGTAATTAGATTTTGCCTACATGAAATTCCCCCTGTAGTTCTAACAGGATATATTTATTTTTTACTTCCTGCAGGAAAGCCCATGCTAATTTATATTAGCTGAGTTCTGGTCTAGAAATGGCAAAATTTCATGTTAGATAACAGTGTTCTATTCATAAAAACCATTTGAGCATGTCAAATGTTTCTTGCAGACTTTTGGGATTCCCTAAATGGAGGAAATTCCATCTGTCCTGCTTTAAATTCCTAGCCATGATACTATAACCATGACCACTGACCTATGGACTCCACCTGATTACTGTGTGATATGTAAAAAATTCAAAAACTATCTGATCCTCTCTAATACCTTTGAATTCAGTGTGATGGTGTAATAGGTGCATGGCCTTCCTTGATCAGATTTGCATCCCATTCTGGTGTAATACTGCTGCCAGTACTTGCTTGTAGGTCAAGCTCTTTCTTCATCTCATTAGCAACCAGCTGATGTTGTCCAGAAGTCTCGAAGGTTTGTATCACTAATTGATTTCTCATTTTCTTTTGACTAGGGTTGTTTTGTGGTTATTTAAGTATGCATCTGCTTGGTGGTATTCATCTCTAATTTACTTCAAATTAATTGAGGACTACCTTAATACAATTCAGCAAAAAAGATTTTGCAAGGTGCTTTACATTGCCACACTGGTAAATTCTTCAGACACAAAGGCAAAGGCAGTAGAGTGGGCTTTTCAAATTAGTTTTAAGGAGTAAAACATTCAGGATTGTGTCTTTCTTTTATGTCTCAGTCACCTGTAGTTGTATATCTGCCTCATGGCATGCTCTGTTCTAATCTTCTGGTCTCATGTAGAAGCAGTGGCCTAGTAGGTTTTAGTTTGTTTATTTTTGAAATATATTATGGAAATATATATTCTTTCTTCTTTCTTCTGGAGCCAGGCAATATTCTTTAGGATTATGTAAAGTGCAGTGCCCAGACAAATGTATTGCCACAGCAGCTGGAGAAATTTTATCCCCTGCTGCAGTCTTTCAATGTGGTTTCCTCATCAGTCCAAACTATGAGCATGTGGCACTGCACTAAGCAAATCCATGAAGAAATTTCACCCAATACTTATTGCAAAAAAAATATTGCAAAAAACGCCCCCACCACTTAAAAGTTCAAACATTTGCCCACACCTGCCCCATTTTGAAAAGTAAAACTTTCCAAGGAATTACTATTCTGTCCTCAGCACCTTGCATTTTTTTTCCGAATAATTTCATTTTTTTTAATTTTAAAAATGTCTGTTTTGGAGTCAGAACTCTGTCTACAGAGACTTAATGCACTTTTATTCTGTAGGCTTTGCTCAGGGCACCCTGAGGTCTTCGCCTAGTGTTCTGCCTCAGCTGGCTGAAATCAGAAGAGTGCTAGCTTTGGTAATGAATAACCAGGAATTTATTCAGAGATGAACGTGAATAGAGGGTGCAACCATGTCTCTAAAAAATAAATGTTGCATCTATTCAAAAGAGGAGATCTGTTTAAGGAATATGTATATTCCCAAATCAGCTCCCATATTTTTAGGAAAAATATTGATGAGGGCTGTGTAATATCATTTCCATTGTGATAAATAGTGGCGAGAGAAAGGTGAGATGTAGGACTGGAACTTGTGAGAACCAATTATTTCTTTAGATGTTTTCCAATGCATGAACAAGGGGTATGAATTTACACGTAGATACTTTCAAAACTTATTCAGAACTTTTATCTTTAATCCATCTGATTTTGGTCAACTACTTATTAAATATGCATTATCTTTATCCTTGCTTGGATAGTAGAAATTGTACGTATTAAAATCTGCCTGACCACAACATAAGGCTGTTTGCTTTATTCCACTTACTATCTTTTTCTTCCAGGATGCTAATAATGAGAGATTCTGTCTTTCACTGAAGGTTTAGTATCAGGATGTTTGCACTACTAGAAATGCTGCCAGTGGATTCTCTTAGTGGCATCTTCCATAATTTGGCTTAATAGAACCATCATAGGCTCAGCAGGAATGTGATTTATTTTGAGTATTTCTCCAGAATACAGTTGTTTTTATATGGTGTCCCCTACTCACCTAGGTAAATTTCCTGCTTTTATAAAGAAGGAAAAGCTAAATGGCAACTTGGACCACTACACTTTATGTTATTAATGTGCACAGCATAATTCACCTCTGAAAATAAAATTCCGACACAGACTTCCATGGGACCTTGAACAATTTACTTAACTTTTATTTGCCTCAGTTTCTAAATTTCAAAGGTAGACATCTACAAACAATGTATAACTTATTTAAAACTTGTTTTAAAAAATGGACTGGGGAAAATTTCAGGAAACAAAATTATTGTAATGTCTCTCCAAGCAGTCATTACTTGTACGAAGCAAGCACTGTAATACTAGACATTTCATGCCTGAATTCTAAAGAGATTTAACCAGTCCCAGGTTTTTCTTTCAGAATTTCTTGCATAGAGACTGGCTTTTAAAGTCCCTTGGTTCCAGTACCTTCCAGGAATTTCCTACTAGTAGCTCTTCACATATTTTCATGCAGACTTTTTTTAATTTCCACTTTACGTACAGGGATGGGGGGAATGTGTTAATTTTTAAAATTACTAAATCAAAAACTACCACCTTTGTTGGCAGTGGGAAAGTCTGGGGTGGTTCATTTCCATCCCAAAGATAGAAATAATCAACACAAAACTGGACTCAAAAATGAGTAAGGCTGAGAGTACTGGGTACATCTTCACTAGTATTGGAGTCTGCATCAGAGAAAAATTTCCTGATTTTCTTTGCTTGGACTGCAAAACATTCCCAGAGTACTTGGACCAGACTCTGTTTAGAATAAAGTAAATCATCAATTGTACTCTACTCTGGGAGCAGAAATTGTGTGCTCCACCTGCTCGTAAGGGCTCAGTCTGTGGGGCTGGAGCCGACAGAGTTTTCAGTGACACTCCTGGAGTTAGTGAAGGATGAAAATAATTTCGTCAGCACCAGCTGCTTGAGTCCACTGACCTGTTGCCATCAGGCCTCCCTCACTGGATGGGCTCCAGGGATCCTCCAGTATGGCCAGGACCTCACCTCACGCCCCCAGGGCCACCAGCCCTTGCCCCAGGAGTGCCCCAACCCTGTCTTGTCTCTTGTTGCTAATATAATGTTTCACATTCATTAAGGATGCCTTCTTCTGATTAAACTGAATCTCAGTTGTTGCTGCTATGCTCTTTTAGCTCAGTTCATTGAGCTGAAGTACTGTGAGGCTTGTGTGTGCCAAAAATTCCCTAATATTTGCTGTCTGAGATGTGCATGATGAGCATTATCAAGTATGTGAGGTCTGCACCTGAGTCTTGGGATGGGGCTAATGGCCTCATCCTGCCTGACGTGTTAGAGGAAAAGCTTTGTTGTATGGTGCAGTGATTTATAAGGTGAAAGAGGAAAGAAATGGGGTTCCCTTGAAGTTAACCAATGTACATGTGGCAACTTTCATTTTGTCATGCTGTTTTTGTGAGAGGTATGTGCTGACCTTAATGACCCCTGCTTGTGTACTGCTGGTTATGTATACTCTAGGTACTCTTTAAAAATCATTACCTGATTGTTATTTTTTTATTAAACAGTGAAGCTGCTGTGACACAGCAGCCTGGACAGCCTGCCCTGCTGGCACATGTACGACATGACATGAAGAGGGCATGAAATGTCTGTAGGAATGATACACTCAGGAATGAGCACCTGACATTTCTGTCCTTTGAGTCTTTCCACGCAGTTTTGCTTTCCATATATAGAAAGTGATAGTGTTGAGAAGCTGTCAGGGCACAATAGTCTGATCTGCATTCCTCTGAAGAGCTCAGCACTGGCCATGACTTCTAGAGCTGTTACTACTCAGATTTTGGGGCGGGCAGGATGGAGGGAAATGGAAGTGATGAGACAGGGTGAGGGCAGTGCAGTTTCATTTTCCATGTGTGATGTGCTTTCCTCAGACCAGCACAAACCCTCCTCTGTCTCTGGGTGAGCTCAGACTGCTCCTAACATCTACTAAGATAAAATGATTTAAAATGAATTGTAGAGATATGTTTGGAAACCGTCATCTGATGACACATTGCTCTCCCTATATGAGTGCTGCTTTTTAACCAGCTTTGTTTGGATGTTGTCACAGTAATGTGTGAATATTTTGGATCAGCGACATAGGGTGCTTTCTACACATCATGGATGATTGTTTGTATACAGAATAACATGGGCTTGAATACAGAAAGCATAAGAAATGGATTGTTAGAGGTGGATTGCAGGGTATTGCAGGGTGGTATTGCAGGGTGGTTACGCACTGTGTTGCCCTTGAACCTCCACCGTGGTACAAGACAACTCAGTGTGTTGACTCCCTGACTGAACCACACACAGAGGGCAAAACCATATTTAACCTCTGTTTTCAGAGGCTTATTCTTCTGTAAAGATTGAATCTTTCCCCCTTTGCTTCTTCCCTAAAATTATTCATTTTTAAGTTTTCTGGATTATGGATAATATTTTAAGCCTCTAAATTTAAGTTTAAAGTAGCATTTTATTCTATCATCTTAGACTGCAGACACCCATAGAGTATTTATTTACTCATTTCATTTGGTATTGATTGATTTGATATAACAATCAATCTACTGCATTGTCAGTCATTCAGGGATTTGTTGCTAGGAGCAGGCAGAATACTTCTTAAGGATCATGACTAAAGAGAAAAGCAAACTTCACTATCTCAGGGATTTGCCTAGTGTTGAGTTTGTATGAAATAGAATAAAGGCCCTTTAAAGTTTTATTAATTTCCCAGAAAATAATTCAATTGTATACCTCGTCACTACAATTTCTGCTTGATTCCTTCCTGAGATTCTACATATGCTTTTTTTTTAATTTCACCATTTAATCTGAATTTCTGACAAGAGCTGAATCAAATTCTGAAATAGAGACCTGTGTTATAATGATCCACTTTAACAATGAAAGTGCAGTTTCTGTTTGTTGTGCTAGTTGGCAATACCCTTTCTGGCAATTTTTCCTTTAATCCATCATAAAATTTCAGTTGACCAATTTATAATATATTTGAAAGAATTGTCACATTTTTAAATATAAAACTTAAGATAATTTCCAAGATATTTCAGGGAGAAAAAAAGTTGATGCAGGCAGAACTGGAATTTGAATGGTCAGGTTTAGATGTGAAATTTCACAAAAATGGAAATTGTCAGTAAAAAATTTCATGCCTCCCTAGGCAGAATTTGGCCTGCACAGCGAGAAGTGAGACCACCTGAAAGGCTACCTTTTCTCATCTCATGTGTTGACAGTATCTCTACCATGTTCAACTTTAGGACACCCTAGTCAATTAAAAAAAAAAAAAAAAAAGAAAAAAAGTTAAAGTATTTTGAGCAAAAGGATAAAAAAGGAAGACCATGGAGTGCTAGGTATATACAGACCTGTGGAAAAGAAAGAAGCAGTAGTTAGTGCTAAGCTTGCTTACTGTTGTGTGTCTGGTTTGCTGCAGCAGTTCAGCCTCCCCATTCCAGCAGTTTGGCTGGAAGCCTGCTCTGAGGACAGCCTTGTCATAAAGCCAACAGTAAGAGGGTGGTGCTGTACTGCACCTCTCCAGCAAAACATGTGTGAGTTTCTCCTCAAACTGTGCAGAGTACTTCCATGTGCACGAATGGATCAAGCAATGCAATGATTTTAGCTGCTTGTTCTCAGCTGCTATCTGTGTTTTAATTCTTGTGGATTAACTCCTCTGGAACAGAATTGGCTAATAACCTTTGGCAGGAACATAAAAAGATTCGTGCACATCTGGCTGTCTTTCATGCTGTTAGTACTCTTCACTCAAAAAGTCAGAATAATATCCACCTACAGGAACAAATATTTACTTTTTTCAAAGAGAAGTACTTATTTCTTTTGGTCTATTATATCCTTATATTCATTCTATTTCTAAATTATCTTTAGAGATGGCATTTAATCTTTAGGTCACAGCAAGGCAATGTCATGTAGCAGGTGTGACATCAAGGCTCTTGTGCCTGATAGTGCCAGGATAGTGTCTTCAAAGCAAAATTACTTTTTCCTACCTGGTGACCTGAAATATAACAGGATAGTGGTGCTGGGGGAAATTCTTGAAAGCCCAGAATAAATGCAACTCCTGACAGTGAGCACCAGATGACAGTCAGCACTGGCACTCTTGATGGAAATAAAACTGGTTGGGTGGCTGGGTCCAAAGAGTGGTGATGAATGGAGTTACGTCCAGCTGACATCCTGTCACTAGTGGCGTTTCCCAGCGTTCAGTGTTGGGGCCAGCCCTGTTTAATATCTTTATTGATGACTTTGATGAGGGAATCGAGGGCACTCTCAGTAACTTTGTAAATGACATCAGATTGGGCAGGAATCTTGATCTTCTTAGGGTATGAAGGTCAGGAAGGCTCTGCAGAGGAATCTGAAGAAGCTGGATCTATGGGACGATACCAGTGGTATAATGTTCAATAAGGCAAAGTGGTGAGTCCTGCACTTTGGTCACAGTGACACCACACAAACTTAGAGGCTGGGGGGCAGAGTGGCTGGAAAGCTTTCCAGTGGAAAAGGGCCTGGGGGTGCTGATCAACAGCAGCTGAACGTGAGCCAGAGTGTGCCCAGGTGGCCAAGAAGGCCAATGGCATCCTGGCTTGGATCAGAATTAGTGTGGTCAGCAGGACTAGGATCATCCTTCTGTACTCAGCACTGGTGAATTCACACCTTGAATCCTGTATTCAGTTTTGGGCCCTTCATACAAGAAGGACATTGAGGTGCTAGAGCCTGTCCAGAGTAGGGCAATGGAGCTGGTGAAGGGTCTGGAGCACAAATCTGATGAGGAGCAGCTGTGGGAGCTGAGGGCATTTAGCCTGGAGATGAGGAGTCTCAGGGGAGACCTTACTGCTCTCAACAGCTACCTGAAAGGAGGGTGTAGCCAGGTGGGAATTAGCCTCCTCTCCCTGTTCAATGAATGACAGCACAAGAGGAAATAGTTTCGAATTCCCCTTGGAGAGGTTTAGATTAGAAAATTTCTTCATCCACGGGGTTGTCCAGCATTGAAACAGACTGCCCAGGGAAATCATGGAGTCACCATATCTTGAGGTATTTGAAATACATGTACATGTGGCACTTAGGGACATTTCAGTGATTTATAGTTGGACTTTCTGATCTTAAAGGTGTTTCCCAACTTTAATGATTCTATGATTCTATGAATGGTTTCATTTGGATGAATACCTCAAAATGCATGCCAGAGACACCTTTTTGGAATAATCTTGAGGAAAAAAAAAAAGGAAATCATATGATAAAAAAGAAAAATTAAGTAGAAGGAAGACTGCAATTTATGTTTGCAAGTACAAGATCATAGAAAAAAGTTCAGTTGCAGATGAGATGCACAGTGTCTGTTTATAGAAGCTATGTCGTAGCATAACACTGTCTTTTCCATTTCACTAGTAGCAGGTGGACCTAGTGAAGAAAAGGCTTCCTGTGGTTAAGAAGCCTGGATAAAAAGCCCTCCCTAGCTTTTGGTAATAGCACAAGCACATTTTAAGATAGATGTATGAAAGTTTATATTGCAATCAACTTGCTCTGCACTTCCAGAAAATATGTATGCTTTATAATGATCAATGACACAAGATTAGAACATGCTTAAGGACAAAATGAGGTGTTTATCTATGCATCTGTTTGGAATATGCATAGCAGATTATTTTGAAAAGTTAGTATTTTTATATAGAAATAAATTTTTTTTTTTTTAACATCAAATAGGTAGGAATAGCATGGAGTGTTTCAGGGATACTGAGATGCCTTGCTCTGAAGAGATTCTCTCCGTGGAATAGACAGGACACTGTCTTGTATTCCTGGCTTGAAACAGATACTTTGGACTCTCATATCACCTCTCATGTCACAGGACAGTATGTTCCCCACAAAGCTCTTAGGAGGCAGATGTCTCTCAGACTTCTTTTTCTTTTTTTAAAACGTTATTTCTATTTCTATTTCTTAGAACAGAGACTTGACAGAATAAGAGTCTCAGACTAAGAGACACCTGTGGAGATCATTGATACAATAGCCTGGTTCAAATTAGGGTATTGACCCTATAGCAGGTTGCTCCAGGCTGTGCCCAATTGGGTTTTAGATATCTCCATGGATGGAAACTCCACAACTTCCCAGCCTAGAGAGGGAGGCATCAATCACTTTTATATTTAAGTGGCATTTCTTGTACTTTTATCTGTGCCCATTGCCTTTTGTTCTGTCACTGGGCTCCACTAAGAGTCAAACTCCATCTTCTTTATTCCCTCAATCAATGTGTTTTGCATATTTATAAGATCCCCCTGGGTCTTTCCTTCTCCAAGAAGAGCCCTAACTCTTTCAGCCTCTTGTCTTATGACAGGCTCCAAACCCTTAACTGCCTTTGTGGCCTTTTGCTGGGCTTGCTCTGGAATACCCATGTTGTTCATGTACTGGAGAGCCCAGAACTGGACCCTGCACTCCAGTTGTGTCTCACCAGAGCTGAGGAGAGGGGAAAGGTTCACGTCACTGGATGTCCTGGCGGCTCTTGGCCTCCTTAGCTCCAAGAGAACATTGCTGGCTCATGGCCACTGCTGTTCACTGGGATGCCCAGGTCTTTTCTGCAGAGCTGCTTTCCAGCTGGTAACTCCCAGCCTGTACTGGTGCATCCAGTGATTATTCCAGGGTGCAGGACTTCACATCTGCCTTTGCTGAACTTCATGAGGCAAACTTCTTGCTTGCCTCTTTCTCTAGCCTGTCGAGGTCTCTCTCAGTGGCAGCTCCCCCACTCCTGCCAGCTTCTCTCTGCTGTGCCACACCATTTGTTCCCCTGGAGCAGGCAGCCAAGCTCTCTTCTGAAAACAGCTCCAGCTGGAGAGGCCATGAGACTTGCCCTGGTGTGGGCAAGGTCTAGACTCTTTATACCTAGACTAGAATTTTTTTTTTTTTCTGTTCCAATAAATGTTTTATAATGTGTTTGATTAGCTAAAATTGTTCTGGAGGGTTATTGTTATTACCAGCACAAAGAGTACTTCAATTAACACCAAAATCAAGAGCCCTAAATAGGTAGACAGAAAACTTTTGCTGTCTGGAGAGGTAAATGAAGAAGCAAAGGGATCATCATGGCAACAGCCACAAAACAGAAAGGTAATTTGGATGTCAGCGTTTTGAATGGATTTAGGGAAGCGAGCTTAGTACTGGGAAACAAAGATAACACCTGGACGACAGAACATGTGGGACATGAGATGGGCAGTGACTGGGTAAATCTCAACATGGTGAACAGACTGTCTTTGCAGTTATTTCAAAGGGAAACCAGCAAAAGCCAAAAGCACACTAGATGTGAGAGATATTGGAGAAAGTGAAATCCAGAAATTAACTAGGACAAATCCCAGGTGTTTTTGATTTGTCTGCCAGCAGTCTTATAGAAAAAGATTTGCATTAATACTGAAAAAAAAAAAAAAAAAAAGTGGTTTTAAGATTTTCATCGGAATTGGCCTTATAACCTCAACATCAATAGTTAAGGGAAGGTTTTAAAGATTTTTGGGTTGGGTTTTGTTTTTTTTAAACTTTCAAACTCTTAATGTTGATATTTTACACTGAAGTTTTTGAATACAATTATATTGGGTCATAACTTACACAAGAGGACAAGGCTGTGGCTGCTGCTTCCAAAGAATGACTAAGTCATAACATAGTTCAACCAGAGGTGCACAAGTGAAATGGATTTTGAAATCAAAATACACTGCTAAATGAATAGCTCAGATCTTAACTGCTCTCAATCATTGTCATTCCATGACAGTCAGTATATTCACATGTTACTCTTGTGGAGAATTTGTCCTGTGTTTGAATTGCTAAAATTTAATGTAGGGCCAAAATCTTATTTTAGGCTCAGTGGGGCTTACAGACATGCATCCTCCTGTTCAGTTATGCCAGGTTCTGCCTGAGTCCTGAGGGAATGCCTCCTGGGAGCCAGCAGCTATACAAAGACACAGCTGTGGGTGCCCTTTCACAGGCTGTAATTTATTAGCTGGGTGGCTGTTGCTTAGGAAGACTTGGACAGGTTTTCTTCTTTCTCTCCTTTCCCTTCACGCATTCTCTTGGGTGTGCATCCCCTAGGAACACAGTTAATGAATGTTAGAAGGTCTCTGTATAAAATAGACATGCACATACCTCTGAACATAGTTATGTTATTGCATGTAACACACTAGGACACTTAGAGATGATTCCTAAGTTTTGTAAAACAAGTTGTGATGTGTGGAAAAAAGAAACCAAACATCCTTTCAAGTGTACATTTTTTTCCAGATTGTGTAGACTATTGTTCATAGCTTGCTCTGGCATCAGCTTTTGAAAGAGTCATGAGGAAGGAGAAAAGGGAATTTCTAATCCTTTCTTCTGTATGATGACAAGAAAAATTTCATCTATAAGTTTCACAATGTCCTCATTCATGTAAAATTTCTGCTGGATTTCTGCTGTTGCTATTGACTTTTATGAGAATTTTTTCCTGAGTCAAAAAATTCTAGGATTAGACAGTGGAGAGATTTGGGTTTGTTTTTGAAGGCAAGAGAGAAGTCATGGTATAACTGACTGTCTAGATTTATGTTACTAACAGATAATTTAGTTTACAAAATATGTTTATGGAAGAAAAAAATTACTGATGCAATCCATTGTGAATTAGACTTTTCTAAATTCCTGAGTAAGCAAATAAACAGTGTAAGTGCAAAAATCAGCTAATATATTTTGTGCATTGATTTTGACAATTACAGACCTGTTTTAAATATTTATAATGCTTCATGTATTAATAAATGATCTGTGGTGTATTTTAAAAATAAAATGAAATCTCAGTATTATGTCAGCTCACCACAGACTCCTGTATTAAATCTTTGCTGAAATGTAGAGAAAGACATTGAGTGTTTATACAGATTATACAGTACAGCCACTGTATTCCACAGTATTAATTTGCCCACTCTCAGTCTGAATTGATTTTTTTTTTTACTAAGTCTGGAGTATCTGGAGGTGCCACAGCCATTCTCTTGCCTGCATATTAAATGCACAACTTAATTTCCTCTTGAATTGGCAACACAAGAAGGTTTTTCTTCTCTAGGGTTTGACCTCTCAGAGAGATATTTCATTTAAGAGTGCTTTTGGCATAATTCTAATTGCCTGGGAGCAGTAAGGTCAGACTGTTCCACAGAGGAGGATGAGCTCATAGCAAAGGACAACGCAGATGCAGAGGATCTCATCAAGAAGGTGCAATCCCATAACACTGGTGACTGTGGTGAGTCCTGTGGACAGTCAGCACACAAGAGGAGATGACAAACCTGGGAAGCAGTCAATCCAGGAAGCGCAATAAATAGTGTTTTGTAGCAGAGCTGACAAGCAGGTAAACCTTTCCCATAACACTCCACAGCCATGTTGGCCAAGTGCTTTCTGGAAGTCAGTACAAGAGGTACCTTTGTCCTGCTACGTTTGTGTGCAGCCCAAGCTCTGCTCCCCACGTGTCTGCTCCCCACTCTGCAATTCACACTGCTGCATCCTTTGAACAGTCCTCAGCCTTGACTCCAGACAGGCAAATGTTCAATTAGTCTAACTAGTAGATTTTTTAAAAATTAGATCTTATACCCGTGATTTGAGTAAGTTCAATTTCTCTGGTCTTTCAAAGGAATCCTTTCATCCCTTTTCCAGCTTAAATACATTTTGTTTCAACACTGCCTCTGTTATTATAAAGCAGTGATTCTTAGAAATGTTTTTCACACTCTTCATTGATTACTGGGTAGCAGATACTAATTCTAGAAATATAATGTACACTCAGAGTTAATGCAATATCAAAATACTGTACACTTAGTATTAGATTTGCCCTTCAAATTAGTAACTTTATCTTAATAGTGCACACAGATTGATTTCACAGGTTGCATATGTAGCTAGTATAGGTATGCAGTATCCATTGATGGATGATTTAAAAAATCAATTTCTTATTCTACCACCTGTTCCAGCAATTCTGGTATAATTTAATGGCTAAGGGATCTTGGGCATCTCTGTAGATTTTGTATTCTTTTTATCAGGGCAATTTTGTTTTCTTATTTTTCAGTTACTATGCTCTATTTTTCCAGCCCTCTATGAACTGTTAGTGCTTCTGTATTTTGAAATCTTTTGTTTATAAACAATTCTTTTTTTCAATGGCCTAGATTACTCATGTTTACCCAACATGGTATGGATTTTTAGTCTCCATGGTCAAACTCTAAAAGCACTCAGTGCTTTTAACTGGTTCACTTATTCAGTAGCGAACAAACTTATGAGATACGACCTTGCATGTTTCATATTATAAGGGCCAGAGAATGCTTTTACTCTGGTCGTGGAACCTGTGTTCACTGAACATAGTGCCAAGTTCTCAAAGTCTTAAATCAGGGTGCAAGTACAGGGATCTTTTCTTCCTATGTTATCTCATGTGCTAACACATGCTTAAAAGATCAGTAGGTTTTCCTTAATTAAATGACATTAGGAGCTTATTAAACCACCTAACTTTGTCATTATGTTTCCGTTCTTACGGTCATTGGGATGCCACAGAGGAAAACCTATGCTTTCCAGATGGATAAAACTAACAATGTTGCAATAAGAACATGTTTTCTTTTCTTTTCCTTTATTACAGAAAACTAGTGAGAATGAAAAGTCAAGACAATCTATTTTACAGAAAAAAATTCACATGTCTCTAGGGAAGATGATATGAAAGTAGCATATGGAGAAAAAGAGCTTTAAGAACTAAAAAGTTCTACTTTGTGACAGTATATTTCTTCTTTGCCCCTTTTTTGTGTTGTTGTTTGTTTGTTTTCCAAATATGTAGTAGGAAAGGGAGTTTGTCCTATCTTTTGTGAAAATATATTCACTACAATCTAGGGAGGGTGAAGGTATTTATAGTTAATTACCTTTTTTGATACCTAATTGATCTGAATGTCTGTAAAAAACATTGCCTTAAACCTTTCTGAACAGGGAACAGTTGAACTCATCCCTTTCCCCTCCTTCTTCCCTCCTGATTGCCTTTCCCACCCCTAGAATAGATACCTTGCATAAGGTACAACCTGTCTTAGTGGAAGATGACAAAAAATTGATGATGACAAGTTGATGGAAAGACTATTTCATTACAATTGCAAAGAGTTTTTATTGTGATCATGTCAATTGTTTATCCTTTCCCAACACAAGATATTTAAAAATACGTCTTGATGTAAATGGTCTCATGACTAACAAACATTTCACTGAATAATTCAATTTTCACAAGCTATAAAGGTTAAGTATGATAATTTGGATATTTCCTCTCACTGGTGTAATTTTGATTGGAATTGGCCTCAACTGAAATGTTGTAGTTCCTTGATATGACTAAATTTTTGGTTTGTTTGTTTTGAAGTATTTCAACATCATCTATCCAGAGACAAAACAAAATAAAAATCTCTTGGAAAAATTGCCTGTAATCTTGGTACTGAAGCAGAGGGAATTTTCCCTTTCTTTCATCATCTTCCAAACTAAATTCCAGTCAAGCTTCTGCAGTCTCATTTTCTCTGTTGCAAACTCATAGAAATTCATGTAAAAGAAAATGCCTTGCATGAAGACAGTTTCTTGAAGGGGAGAGATAAACAACATGAAGCCAATGTGACCTTTGCTCAGTAGGATTCAGACTAAGTAAGGGTGAATATCTGGCTTACAAAAGGTAACTCAGGCTGCCAAAGGTAGGCAGGGAATCATAAAGTCATAGAATATTTTCAGCTGGAAGGGACCATTAAAGGTCATCTAGTCCAGCCCCTGCCATGGTCAAGAACAACTTCTACTAGACCAGGTTTCTCTGAGTCCCATCCAACCTGACCTTGAACACTTCCAGGGATGGGGCACCCACAGCTTCTCTGTTCCAGTGCTTCACTACCATAATCATAAAAACTTTGTTCCTTATATCTCCTCTGAACTGACCTTCCTTTAGTTTAAAATCATTGCCCCCTGTCTTCTTGGAACAGACCCGGTTAAAAATTTTGCCCTCATCTTTCTTATAAGACCCCTTCAAGTACAGGAGGGCTGCAATTAAATTCTCCCTGCAGCCTTCTCTTCTCTGGGTTGAACAATCCCGAAATTTTCAACTCTCTTCACAGGAGAGATGCTCCCTCCCTCTGACTGTTTCTGTGGCCCTCCTTTGGAGTCATTATAACAGATCCAAGTCTCTCCTGTTCTGGGGGTCCCAGAGCTGGACAGAGCACTCCAGGAGGGGTCTCACCAGAGTGGAGGGGCTCAATCAGTTCCCTTGACCTTCAGGCATAACAAGTAAGGAGAGGGTCTTGTGTGCCTCTTAAAGGTGATGCAGAGCAGCCTTATGCTGAGCACGGGGGCTGCTGCTCACTTAAGTGTGTCCCTGGAGGTCAGACATCAGACTCAGGACTGCTCATTAGCTACTGCCACTTCCTTGGGATGCCAGACCCTGAAGAGCTGTGGCAACTTCTTGCAAAGAGGCCTCTTGACTGAGGAATTCAGCTACTCTCTTCAGATAGTCAACACTCAAAGCCACAGCTAAAAATTGCCTTCCTGAGGTCTGATTAAAATCCTGAGATAAATCTATCACCACTGCTATGAAGTCAACAGTGGGTTTTTATTTATTTATTGACTTTAGTATGTCCAGTTGGTGTCTGCAATGTTTCTTGCAAAATCAGAAGCTACAACAAATTCTTCAGGATAGCATTCAGGTTGTGATTTAGGCCTTCAATTTTAAATGCCCTCCTGAATGTACCCATGTGTGGTCTATGGTGTCTAGCCCGCCCTAACTAAAGGAAGGTGTAGTCTTAT
Organism: Vidua chalybeata; assembly: GCF_026979565.1. NCBI lineage: Eukaryota > Metazoa > Chordata > Aves > Passeriformes > Viduidae > Vidua > Vidua chalybeata. Next base: position 101,087,921 of record NC_071530.1, read on the forward strand.
AGTGTGGAAGCCTGGGAACAGACATTTGGCATGTCCTATACCTGATGGCTGGCTAAGTCAGTCATCCTTGAGCTCAGGGAATTTTAAATTTCACCCTTACTTGTGAAGTTCATTGTTTCTAACTTGCAGCCTTACTCTATTAAACTCCTCAGATATTAAGAGCACCTGTTAATAACTCCTTCCTACACAGAAAATCAGTACAACACCAAATTAACAATATGAGTCTATGAGTGATTGTATTAGCATGATTGTTCTGAAAGTGTAACAGCATCAGAGATGTGATTGTTCCACTACAAGAGATTCTTATATTAAATTAGAAATTACTGTACAGTTTGCAGGAAACGCTGTTTTCTAAGAATGATATTGTACTGCCAGAAAGTTGCATGAAAGCATTCTTGTTTCCCCTAGAGAATTGGTCCTTTGGATCTACTAGACAATAAAAAGTGAATAAGTTGAATTCTAATACACATATGTGAATTTATTAAAAGTGTAAATAAATAAACCACATTCCGAAAATCAAATAATATTAGAACGAGTCTGCATTTTTTTGTAATGCTCATCAACTTTTTTCTTTTTTTGTCCCAGTTTTATGCAAATACCTTAAATATCTTTAGGATAGCACACTCAATGTTATAAAAATATGAATAACATGTTCATTGTTTCTTTCAGTCAGCCATTGCTACATCTTGTTACCAAGGTGGGTTGATATTAATAAAATACAGCACTACAACTAAGTGAGGTACACGGAGTTCTGTGCATTTGTGCTTATACTTTTGAAGCAATAAAATTATGTCACCTTCATTGGATCACCTAAATGTAAGTGTGTGTGATTATGACACATGACTTTATCAATCACAATAGAGGCAAACATTTTTTGCAGGAAACCTTCATCTAAATAAAATTTATTTGCACACTTAAAAAATCTGCAGCTCCTGTGGCATATTAGTTGTTTGCCATGACATGAGCTTTATTTCCTAACTACTAGGGGGATACAAACCCTTTCCTACCTGATTTAAATTAATTACTCAGAGAGTTAATGACTTTATTTTCCCATCCATTCATTTTCACTCCAGGATGTGCATTTATATTAATATGGCCTTTGAGATGGTAAAATGAAACAGAGAATATATTTTCCTTAACGTGGCAAAAAAGAAAAAAAAGACCGGAAAAGGTTTTTGCTGTTTCTGCTAAAATTACTCCAAGGTAAATGATGCTAGGTTTTGATCACTGTAAATAAACATATTTTTTTCATTGATACTTGGAAGTTTTCCTGATGAAGAATAGTTTTTGAAAAAAGAATATAAGCTTTTTGGAAGAAGTTAACTTTTAAATTAGTGTTAGCCTTGGGCAATGATTAAAGAAATTAGCAGTGCTCCTAAAACTCCATCATTCCATTTGAGACAAATTAGAAATATTTTTTTATTTATTTTCAGCTAATAGTCAGGCAGAGAACAATGAAGTAAAACAGAAATTGCTTTCCATTGAATTCTTTGGTGGTACTTCTGTCTGAAAAGCATTCCAAGCACTTGCAGTACAGTTCAAAGAACATTCTGGTGTTTGAGAAAGTCAGAAAACATCAGGATGGCATCACTTAACATAGAGAATTTTGTTATGGTTTTACTAAAACTTCTTTTGGAGAGCTTCAAAATTTCAAAATAAGTTTTACTAATCAAAATATGTCTGGGTTCCTTTTAGTTTATACTTATTTCTGTACAGACAAACCAGTGTGGAGCTTTCTAAAGTTTTTTGTGTGATGACATAGTTGTTTATGATACTCTGTAAATGCTGACATGATCTCTTACACTTATATGCGCCCATTGAAACGGATATTAATTTTTCCTTAAAAATATTCATGTATACCCTTGGATGCTCTCAGGAACTTTCAGGATTTTGGTTTCCTTTGGCAGGCCTGGAGTCTATGACTTTAACTACATGTTGCATTTGCTAGCAGACACTGAGGTACCATAATTCACTTTCATTTTTAGTCACTGTTTGGAGCTGACCTGTACTTTTCAGTTAAGAGCTAATTTCAATGAAATTTGCTTTTCACTTTACAGAAACATATTAAATATTACTTAACTTGACTACACTTTAATTCCATTATGTCACATTTCCAATTTTTATATTAGCTCTTCTGTATGGATGTAGACAATAAAATATCAAAAAAAACCCCAATACTCCAGAGTGCACTTATTTACAGTAAAATATGCAAAATTTAGGAAATTCAAATCATTGGTTAAACTGTACTGAGTTTACAAAATTTCAAAGACTGTCTGGGAGATAACTGCTTATTTTACTTGGAATAAAATGTTTAGCAAGAATGCTTCATTTTATGGGTGCACAAAATTACGAGATCATTATTTTGAAATGGATAAGGAAGTAGGTAATATGTTCTTCTGAAAAAGCTTGCATATATATTTCAAAATTTGGAAGATACTGAAATATTCAGTAAAGAACATTTGTCATCCAGTGTATCTTAACACACTAGATCTGAAAAGCTGCCATACAGATAGTGAAATGCAATGGCACTTAGATTCCAGAAGGCAGGATTGCAATGCTCCTTAGGCCCAAGGACAACTCTTCATTATGCTTTTGATCACAGCTTTGCAGCCACACTGGCAGACCATTTACTTTTGACACTGAGAAAGAGAAGATGTAGCACATGGAATGTCAGTAGTTGAGTGAAGCACCACACCTAACTCAAACATTAATGACAAATGCTTAAAGTTACATGACTTTTAAAAAAGACTGACAGTGCAGAGGGGATAATTCATAATGTCTCTGTCTTTTTAAAAAAACTTCATTGTGAAGGTCTTAATAAATGGAGCTGCTCTGCCATCACAATTGCATCATCCTACAGGCTAGGCTTGGACTGAGTCACAGTGCTATGTCATATTGCAACTATATATTCTCACGTTCACTTCAGTAGCATGAGGTCATACTTTAATCATAAAATTGAATTTAAACTAAATAAAAGAATCCATTAGTAAATACCATCAGGGAAGTTTCATGTTATAAATCACGAATAAATAAATTTTATACATTTTGTCAGCTTGTCTTTCTTAGAAATTAGTCAAAAGCACTTACTGAGATTTGAGTCATAGAATCATAGAATGGTTGGGCTGCAAGGGACCTTAAAGATCATCTAGTTCCAACCCTCCTGCCATGGGCAGAGACATCACCCGCTAGATCAGGTTGCTCAGCGCCCCATCCAGCTTGGCCTTGAACACTTCCAGGTGTGAAGGAAGCAGATTCATGCTGAAACCACTGTAATTTAAAAACCAAGATATATATTCCTGGCAGTTTCCCCAAAACATTATTTTTCAGCTAGATGAAATATTAGAAACATTTTATAAGTAAAGCATTTGCTCAGTATTGCTTTTACAGAGAACAGAATCACCAAAATGCCCACAGATACTTCAGTAGCCCAGTCCTTTTCAAAAATGTTTTTATCAGGAAGTGGGTCATGCCTGGAGCACATGCTGAAATAATATATATATAGTGCAGAGGGGACAATTCATAATATTTCTAATTAGATTTTTAAATGCCTTTTTTGCCTTTAATCCCAAAATCCCCTTTTACTTGATGTCTTAAGGCTTTGCTCTGACATGTTGCAAAAGTGTGCCAGGACCCAAATGTTGGATCCAAACATGTGGAAATTTTGGATTCAGAACTACTGCATAGTTAGAAATATTCTTCTTTCCCTCATAAACTGAAGTGAAACAGCTGTGAAGAAACCCTGAGCTTCGATGAATAAGATAGAGATGTCTGATTTAATTGAATTGGACTCTGTATCTAGTATTTAAATTCTAATATTGATCCAACAGCAATACACATCCAAATTTAACCATTTTTTAAAAACTCTTGAATTAATGCCACTGTAAAATGTTGGCTTTTTCATTTGAAACTTAATAACTTGGCATTCAGTGATGCTTAGTGGTATCACAGATACTTGATAGTGATGTCTAACAAAAGACGTAAAAGAAAAGTAGCCCTGAATCTTCATTTTAGAAACTGAGGTCTTTCAAATTCTTTCTGTTTTGATGTTACTTTGACAAAATTGTAAGTATTTATGATTGTTACCATATAGAAGCAGTTAGTGAAACCACTAGTACTTCATGTGGTCTCTTGAATATTTGCTTGGCATAGGACTAACTATTAAGTGTATATATTTTCATCTTAGGTGAAAGGATTTGTGATGTGATTGCAAAAAATTATGCTAGTTTCAGTAAGAATTTCATACACTCTATACACAGCATAAAGATCTCTTGTTCTGTAATTAAAGCTTATTTATCTGTCTTACATTATTATTTGAAGTTTTGACATTCTGGACTTTTACCACAATACTTTGGGTTCTGTAAATTTTTTTGAAAGTATTTTATTTGGCAGAAAATATTGTATTTCCAAAATAATTTTCAGCGTAAAATGAGGCAAATGGTCTATGCATTGCTGCTAGACCAGAGATAAACTAAGGAAGCTGGAGCTTGAAATGGAGATCTCTTTTAAGGTTTAAGTTTGAAGCAGGGATAGCTATGGATTCTCATGAAATGTGACTATCATGCTTATGAGTACAACATTGTTTTGCTTCTTAGATTATAACAGCAAAAATAAACATATCTTTCTCTTTAATGTAAAGAATTCACTCTAGAAGTCTAGAGTTGTAAATATTTATTCTTTTATTGAGATAGAAAGAAAAACAATTTTGGAAAAACGCCCTGTAAAACATAAGAAAGCTGTCTCTGTATGTTTTCTTTTTGATTTTCGCATACTATTTTTCTTATATGAATGGCAGATTCAAGTGAGTGAAGATTACCTTTCTGCCTTGCTGTTCTGTTTCAGATGCCAGCATTCCATCAAGACATGAAACTTAATTTCTGAGTCAGAGACCTGTGAAATTTGAATCAAATTCTTCAAAAGTGTCATTCTGGGTAAATATTCATGAAACACACCTGAAGAAACTATCATCACTCCTTCAGGAGTTTCACCATTAAGAGAAGGTAGATATGGGAAGTGTCCTCTTGGTCATACCACCTCTTCATATTCCATGGGATTAAATTCTATTCTTCTCATTTTAAACATATTGATTCTTTTTCAAAATAATGCAGATTGTGAGGAAGAGGGTTCCCTTTTTTCAAGAGACAGTTCTGTTTGTTGGAGAACCCTCAACCAATGAAAAAAAAGAAAAAAATGTCAGATCATTATTTTTTATGAAGTATGCAAGATCTCGTGCATTTCTTAATGAATATTTGTGAAAATGCAATTTAAATGGTAATCTAATTTTTGACCTTCTATTCAATTTAAAATGAAATCTATTTACAATTTATTAAGTGAATACAACATTCTCTAAGTGTAGTTTCCATTCTGACATTTATTAAAAAAAGCTTGAGGGAGTTGGGCTGCCTTTTTTACCCTTGTTTTACTTGTTTAAATTGTAAAAGTAATGGAGCAATGTCAGAGATGTAAGAAAAGTTCAGTGATCATTTAATCCATTAAAAGAAGTGCTTGGAAGTGGTGGCTGACATTCTAACCCCAAGCTCACAGCCTATACAGGAGCAGTGGTAAAGACACTGAGTCTGGGTACACTGTACTGGGTAACAACACATCTGCAAAGGCTTTAGAGCATGAACTTTAACATCAGCAGTAATTTAGTGCCTGAATTTAAGAGAAATTTGTTCACAAAAGAGAGAAGAAAACAGATCTTCAGTATTTTGCTGCATTTTGATGAAAATTCAGCTATTTTTTAGGTGTCTGGGATTTCTAATGAAGACAACATGAATTTCCTAGTTAGATAGAAATGAAAACAGCATAGATGGATTCAGTCTTTCACTAATAGAAAATATTGCAAAACAGACTTAAAAGGTGAATAAAAAAATTTAGTGTAGTCCCTGGGGCAAACTTTGGTCCATAGTTATGAGAATATGAAAAATGCCTTTGTTTTTGCATGTTGTCCCTTGGTTTGTGTTGGAGGTCTGTACAAATGGGATGGGACTGTTGGGATAAGTTCTTTGAACTTTATCGTGACATCAGTCTTATTACATGGCTGAGACAATTGAAAGATGGCAACAGCTCATGTCTTGCCAGCAGCAGCCAAAGATTCCTTTGTTACAGAGCATTTAAAAAACTTTCCAGCTAATAACATATTGCTAAAGCTAATAGATAATTGTTCTGGCCAATCACGAAAAGCACACGTACACCTGCTTCAAACAGTGCTTGTTTCTATTAACAGTACACAATACTCTATTATTTAGCTTCATTCAAACATTCTACTATCTTGCTAGGTATATTTTTCTGCAGTCTTAAGGTCTATCTTGGCCAAGCCTAAAACTCAAACTATTGTTTAATGACCTTGTTTGATGTACTATTGTGACTTTTCTACTTTCAGACTTTGCAGCTCTAATTTCTCTGCTCTTTCTGTTTCTGAGGCCTGCTTTCACAGCTTTCTGAAAGTCTTCTTGTCTTTACTATGTCTTTACCCACCATTTCCCCTCTAAGTATAACTACAGAGAAGCTTTCTTAACTTTGTTGTTTATTAACTACTTTGTGTTACATAGTTCAACTATAACACGCAATTTTTTAATCTAGTAAAGCAGTATTATAAGTTTTTTACACAAAGGTACATCAGTAAAATTTAAAGTTTCTCACTATTTAATATATTATCTTTACTTGTTTAAGGAGCGTGTGATTCCATTAAGTAATGGAGTTTTCTTTAATCTTTAACGTCAGTTTCATTGACGTTGAGACAATTGAAAAATAGCAACAACTCAGATCTTACCAACAACAGCCAAAGATTTCTTTGTTACAGAACATTTAAAAAATTTTCTAGCTAATAACGTATTATTAAAACTTATAAATAATTATTCTAACCAATCACTAAAAACACACATACATTTACTTCAAACAATGTTTACTTATATACTTTCTATTAACAATACACAGTACTCTATTATTAAACTTAAAACTTTCTACTATCTTACTAAGTGTATTTTTCTACGGCCTTAAGGTCTATCTTAGCCAAACCTAAAACTCAAACTCTTATTTCATATCCTGATTTACTGTGCTGTTGTAACTTTTCTACTTTCAAACTTTACAGCTCTAAGTTCTCTACTCTTTCTATTTCTAAAACCTACTTTCACAGCTTTCTAAAAGTCTTACCTTTACTATGTTTCCCACATTGGTTAACTGCACTGTTTGGCTCTATTAGCTGGTCTCAAAGCTGCTAATACACAGGAATTGCTTTCCCTTTAGTCACTGCTAGGCCATAGCTGGCAAAAGAGAGCTGAAGTGCAGTCACCTCAACACTGACCCATTGTTCAAACTATAATGCTTAACTATTGCCAGACCACGTTAGAAAACTATGTGTATATTTTATTAGTAGCACTGCATATGTTGTGTTATCTGAGGAATATGAATCACAGAATTTAGACGAGGTGCATTAACAGGGCATTCCACAAACAGTGAAGAGCTGTTTCACATGCAATTTCATGTGAGTCTTTAATTTGGTCTTTAATTTGTTGGCAAATATTACATACCTGGCAATAACAGGTCAGCATTTGATGAATGAAAATGCATCTCTATTTCTCCTTGTAGCACCATCTCTAGCCTCTTACTTTTACTGGGGTTTAGTTTTGCTGAATGGCTTTTTCTCATTACAACACCATATTTTTGGGGGATACAAGATGTAATGAGGGGCATCTGATTGTTGAAATCCATAATTTAATCATAAAGTGATAATTTTACCTAGACTTTAGGCTATTGAGCTGACTTCTTGCACACTAGCACACTTTACATAACACGTTGCCACAGAACTGTCTGGTCTTCTCAAGGCACATGCTGGACTGGATGTGCTATGGTGCACTGGCACATGTAGGAAAGAAGGGAACTAAGATTTTGTTTGCAAAATATCTGTCTCCTACTGGTTGGTGATCATTCATTCACTGTTAGTACTAGATTCACCCACACGTGAAACTTAAACTTCATCTCTTTAGATGAAGATGGTGTTTATGGAACATACTGAGATACAGTAGGCATAGATGGTAGCAAAAAGTCATTAAGTCACTGGAATGAGTTCAGCAGAGGGCCACCAGGATGGCTGGGGCTGGAGCATTTGATGTAGGAAAAGTTGCAGAGAGAACCATTTTTTCTGTCTGAGAAAAAGAAGGCCCAGAGAGGATCTTATTGCTGCCTTCAGTTACCTAATGTCTGGTTATAAGGAAGTTGAGACCATATTCTGTTTGGAAGTGCAAAGTGAAAGGACAAGAAGCAATGGACAAAACAGAAATTCCAAATGGATATTAGGATTTTTTTATTTTTTTTTAATAATGAGAGTCATCAAACTCTGAAGCAAACTGCTCTGAGACTGTATAATTTCCATCCTTGGAGACTCTAAGAACTGGAAAAGATGGTCTAACTTTGAGGATGGCCTTGATTTGGGCTGGAGGCTGGATCAGATGTCCCTCCCCACTTAAATTATTCTGTGATTCAATGAAAATCAATGTATGGATTTTAAGTAAGATGGAAAGCTGATTTTTCCTAACATTATTTTCTTGCTTTCATTGCTTTACTTACAATAGAATAGACAAAATGAAGGCCATTCGTTACACTTTCGGTACTGTGGGCTGGTATCCAAACTAAAAGGAAAAAATTATTCAGCAATGAGTCTGAACCTTTGGCAACTACTCTATAATCCATTTGTTGGCTGTTTATTTTTCTGTAGAGGTAGATTACTTTACCTGAGCCAAAGATCGTAGAAATTAATGTGTAAATATTTGGGGGATATCTCTGTTTGCCAATAAAAGAGACAAAGTAAAACGAAATCAATGCATCAGGGAGAGATTCACTGATGTGAGTGGCTTCACCTTCAAAACAGCCAGAAAACATCAGAAATGGCCCTAATGTACTTTAATAGAGCAAAAAGGATTTAAATTGTGGGCTGTTTCTCTCTATTAGACCTGATTCTTCTGTGACTTTTTTTCAGATATTTTCCTCCAGAATTATTCTTGTGAACAGAAAATATATGAGATGATCACGGAAAGTGACCCACAGAATGGCACAGTCTGCTTTCCTGTATGATTTTACTAGTTTTCACCTATTTCCCTTTTCTGCTTGTGTGTGTAGAATCCTAGAAGCAGGAAAATGTTGTTTTCCCAGGAAAATGCTTGATGTTGATGAAGAAAGAAAACATCAGCCTCACCATCTAAATTCCTATTAATGGTATCTCTGCATGTTGTATGATTTTTCAAGTGCTCAGGAGAATTAAGCCTGTCAGATACAGATGTGCATAGAAGCAGTTTAGTGAGATGATTGTGGAGAGATATTAACAGCTGCAGAGTTCAGAAGTGCAAACAGATTTGGAATGGTGTAGTAGACACCTGGTTCTTCCTGAAGTCAGTGGGTCAAGGTCTCTCCTGTTTTGCATTGTTGGAACAGAGGTGATCTGTTTGCATTAATCCTTACTAGATTTTTGAAAGAACAATAGATCATCACCTCCCTGTGCCTGCAATTACTGAATACCACACATGAAGAAACTGGGCAATTAGTCAGAGTGTGATTGTTTTTCTCAGTGTAAAATGCAATTTAAATGGTTTGTAGTATTATATAGCAAATATAGTATTCTGGAACTTATACTATGTATGTCTTTATGGATCTATGAGGATTTACAATGTAAGGGAAGGCACAAGAGGAAATTCACCTCTCTATTCAGACACGTTAACACTGAGTCACAGAAGAAGGGAATTTGATGTTGAAGCACAGCTACAGCTGTGGAAGTGCATCCCCAGAACATGGCAGTAAATGTTCTGTGCTCACGGGTCAGCTGGGGATTTGACAGGAGCATCCTAGAAGGATTTGGATCTTCTGAGATGAGAATAGTGGAAGAAACAAGTCCTGCCTGCCACTGCCATCTGCATTTCAGTAGGATGAAAGATCCATCCCTTTTCCTTTGTCTCTTGATGACTCACACAAAAATAACAAAGGCTTCTGAGGTCTCTGTGTAATTTTCTTCCTCTCATCTTGGGAGGGGCTGATCAGTGCAGAGATATGGCTGACAGTCTTCCTTCTGCTTCTGTATGGCGGAATACCTCAAGATTTGGATTTGGATGAAGGTTATGTCAAAGGTGCTCGGGAAGGAGTGGCTTTTGCTTGGACACCATCAAAACACAGACCTTTGGTGACCTTGATCATTTTTTATGCTGTATAAACTGGGTCTATAGCCCTCAGAAAAAATCCTGGAAATACTTCCAGGCCTGGATGGAAAAGCTCAAGATTAAAAGACCCCTCACATCTGTTCTCTGTCATCAGCTTAAATTTAACCTGTGACAGTAATGAATGAAAGTCCACGTGCTGTTTGGCCTGTGCAAAGACTCTGTAGTCATTTGTGTACATCACAAATGGCCTTAATTGGCAGCTGTGTCAACAGCCTCTTTGAAGGAATTGGGAGTTCATCAGGCACATGGGCAGAGTCGTTCTTTCCCTGGTAAAAAAATACCCCTTTCATATGAGGCACTTAAGAGAGAGTAGCATGGGGAAACTTGCCAAGACCCTGCCTGGTTTCTGGCCATGACAGTAGTTTCATTGCTGAGGGCTGCTCTCGTTCTGCGGCAATCATGCAGCTCCCCTGCCTGCAAAGCACCCATGGTGACAAGGGCTGTGCTCCCTCAGCAGACACTTGCAGAGCTGAGCTCTGCTTTCACCTGTCTCCAGGCAAAAGCAGAACTACCTGCCTGAAACTGAAAGGAAGAAACCTTTAAAACTGTTACTGTATGGCATTTTATCTTTTCCTGTCCTTGTTTCTGCTGATTTTTAATTTTTGCACACTTATTTTGTGAAAGCAACCATGGTCCTTGAAAAAGCTCTTTTGTGACACACTTGAACTAATTTAATTGAACAGTTTTGTATTTTAAGTTTATTTCTGTCAGGCTCTTCGTTAAGTGTTTGCAGGTAAAAATGCACTGGTGAGAGATATTGCTTTATCTCTTTGTTTACCCCTTCTAGATCCTTTACTTCACAATTGCATTTTTTTTCAGTCATTCACCATAAAAGTACCTACATTCCTTCTGTGCTATGCAGAGGGCCCTTTACAGCACTGTAGCTTACCAAAGAGTGTGTTTATTGAAAGTTTTGGTGCACTGCAGCTGATTATGTCAGCCTTGCTTCCCATTCCCCCTCACTAATGACTATATAAACTTATTCTAGAAAATCACTCAGTACCCCTGAGTGATACTCCTAAAAGATTTAACCCTTATGAAAGTATTGTCAAAATTTTGTTTGGTGATTATACCTGTATTTGTGAATCACCACATTCCCTAAGTTGTTTGTCAAATACCAAAATCATAGATTTTGCTAAAGGAAAAGGACGACAATGGCTGTACTGAAAACATAATTACACAACTGATAGTGTTACAGCAGGAGGGTTCTGCATAAATTGAGGAATTTTTCCAACTCATTACACTGAATTTCTATGAGTTTTCAAGAAAATTGCTTTCATTTCTATGCCTGGATGCTGGCCCATAAATTTCTATCTTGGTTTAATTCCATCTGGCAACTAAGCTGTACGTAGATGTTTACTCACTCTCCCCTGGTGGGATGGGGGAGAGAATCATAAGGGTCAAAGGGAGAAAACTCATGGGTTGAGATAAAAAGACTTTAACAGGTGATGATCCATTTCAGATCCAGTCCTGATCCTGTGAATTGGACTAGATGATCTCCACAAGTTCCTTTTGACATAATTCTCTGTTCTATGGACAGTAGGAAAGCTGCCACTGTGAGAAATAAAAATCCAGAAGTTATTTGTCCCACCTACAAAGCATCTTGTAGAATAGTTCAAGTGTGTCTCTGTTGCCTCATAAAAAAAATTCCCTCATTGCAAACTCATACAAGCAGGAGAGAAAGCTATCAAACCACTGTTTTAGTGTGGGATCACTTTAGCAGTCTGATTTGCTGTACATTATACCTACAATTATATTTCAATAAAAGGATAGTTTGATTCATCTACCACATGAATTATTCCTTTAATCTTCTCCATTAAACACAAATGAAAAAACAAAGCTCTGACATTGTGTGTTTCTGTCTGCTGGAATTTTCTTTGGTAAGTGGAAAATTCCACTGTAAAAATCAGACAAATTTAGGATTACCATTTTCTTTATGCTTGTATGTTATTTTGATTTATTTTTCCTTTGAGCAACCACTATTCTTGAGACTGACCGTTCTAGGAGCACCAATTGGACAGGTTAGCACTGGCCACCATTTCTCAGCAACTGATCCAAAATCTGAGTTTGTGGAAGAAAACAAGTAACTCTTTAGTAAGAATTTACTGTTATTTGTTAGGAACAAAATATCTTGGTTTCCTGGAATCTTGTACATGGGAAGAAGCTAGGTCTAAAGAAGTCCAAAGGTTACACAGTGGCCACAGAAATTAGTTCACAGTTTTTTTCTTTCTTTTCCCAACTCAAATTGAAATTCCAGCCAAGAACTTTGAAAGTGATATGTGTGTCTCAATTTCCCAAAATTCAGTTTCTTGTATCTTGATGAAACTTGATTTTAGAAATAGCCCATTTTCTAACAATGAAAATCCTTATGCCTAAATAGTGGTGACACAAATTAGGACATTTAGAGACACTAGTCATTTCAGAAAATCCTGGGAATATTCTCTAATAACATTTTTCCCATGACCTAGTAAGGAAATTGTGCAGTTACTACCTCCTTATCTATTTTATTTTTAGCAAAGTCAATGCTCAGAGGAGATAATGTATAGGATTAATTATATGTGAACTATATACTGGCATTTTATTATTTTATTTCATACTGGAACTATAATGCCTTCCTATGATTATTAATGCAGACATGCTTTTTATAAAATACCCCAAATGAAAAAACAGGGCTAAAACTTTCTTTCATATCTCATGCCAAGGCTTGTGAAATCACAAAATATGGGGATACTATTATTTTGATTGCTTTAGAAACATAGTGGCTTGCATTTCTTTAATTTTCAGCAGAACTTAAACTTCTAAAGTATGTGATATTTGTGGTCTTTTACATTGTGTCCTTAGTCAGAGTCTGTGGACACTTGTGGTTATTTTCATGAAGTCCATTTATTAGCCAGTATGAAACAGAGTACAATTAGGTCATGTCAGCTAAATAAAAAAGGCAAAATTTTATTCAAGTATTTTTTAATAAAAAACTGTCAGACTATTCCCTCTCCTGAGTTCATTCATGCAAAGAAAGCAGCTAATATTTTAGACCCATACCTAATTCGGAAAAAATAATAATTTCTAAATCTGGAGTAAGACAAATGTGGATACAATCCTTTGGGGTTTTGTTCCTGTTTCCTGCATAAAAGCTGCAATTTCTGTAGTATTCTTCCACCTCTTATTGCTTGCGTCTAGACATAAATTGACCATAAAACCATATTAATATTGTATATTGCCGTGGTTAAGAGTTTTTGTTTGGCATCAAGAAAGAACTTTGAACATTTTAATGGTACTTTCTGTAGCACAGTAGTCGTGAATGAGTTTATTTTAATGTAGGAGTAAATTGGTTACTGAAGGTATTTTTATTATGCATCTCCTTGTAATTTGTGCCAAATAAACAAAATATTCTTCAGATAATTGGCCTATTAGTCTATCACTTTCTAACTATTTTTTCTATGCTGAATTAAAGGGCCCATAAATCCTAAATTCTTTATTAGCTTGCTGACTTTGCAGAGTTCGATGGTAAGTAAACTGGCATAGCATTAAAGCTCCTTATTGAAGGAAGACAATATGTCTTTTTGTATCGATTTCTGCACGATTCAATTTTCACTAAGTATCACCATGACCTTTGTAACAGCACTGTGAACTTTAAAAGCCAGTTTTTGCATGCGGTGGTTAACTGGCGCTTGTATAAATTGGTTCCATGAATGATGGCCTAGCCTGCCCAGATTTGATAAATATGCAGCTGATAGTCCAATAATGAATTAAAAAGGTCTTCAAAAATGTTGAAAGCAATAATTAAACATTTTCAGAAAGGGTATATTAATTGGATTAATTAGAGGTAAATGATTTTTCAATTTGCTTTGCAAATTGTTTCAAATTTTTAAAATTATTGATATTTTTTCTCTCTGTATAAAAAAACCTCTTTGAGCCTTGAAGTATAACTTTGAAGATTTAAAATCTTGTAACTAAATCACACATAAGATATCTCTTTCTATCACCATAAATACTGCTTTTGACTCTTAACATTGAACTCCTCTCTGTGGTATCTGAGTGCTAATCTTCTGCTTTTTCCTCAAAGAGACAGTAAAGATACATGAGAATGTTGCAGTGCCGAGGGGACTTCCTTTAATACTGCAGACACTGAGTGTTCAGGGCTGGTATTTGCACAAAAAGGTGAATCAGTATTGATTAGACCTGAATTTGTGGCCTAAGTGTTTAAAGATAAGAGATGCAAATCTCTTTCCTGTAATGTTCATATGTCCCCAGGAACTATAGTGTAGTATAGACAAAAAATGGTATCACCATCAATTTACTAATTAGATGATGGCTCACAATCACTCACATATCATTTCCACTTCAATTTCAACTCTTAAATAGACATTTTCAGCAATTTATCTTTTTTTTTAAATATTTTTTTTTTTTATGCAGGACATTTTTGTTTAGGTTTAGGTTTAGTTTTCGTTTTACTTAAGTTATTACTAAGACAAATGACTCAACTGTGTTGGAACAGAAAACCTACAAATGGGACCCAAACTTCATGAAAGAGTGCTTCCCTCTCACATGCATTGTAAATCCAAACATACATGCAAACTACATGGCAATATTATTTCTGGATATGTTATGAAGAGGGTGAAAGACAGTTGTGTAAGCAAAATAAATTTCCATCTGTACTGCAAATTCTCTTTGTAAGTCTCACATAGTTTGTCAAGGTTTACCTCATGAAACAGTTGCAGTGCCTGAGGTTTAGTGGTGATGTACAAAGTTTTCTTTACTACTGTGCTCAGAATATGCACAGAGTATTTCTTAAATTTTCATTGAATTAGGAACAAATCTCTCTTCCTCAGAAGTAAACTTCTGAAATGTGATTTTTTTTTTTAATTCTGCTTCCATCTTATTCCCCATGAATATACAGGACTAAAACCAGCCCTGTCTGTGAAATAATAAGGGTCTCTACAGTAGGACTGTGTGATTTATGCCAGGCAATTAAAATCAATTCCTAACCTACATGAAGCACTAAAAACTGAATTGCTCAACACACTGGGCTGTTGAGCACTGTGTGGTAGATTTTATTATTCTGTAAGTGCTTTACTGTACTGTAAAAAGGAGAAGGTAATTGCTATATACAACTAATATATTCAATTAGGTAAGGATAATGTTTAATAGAGCTTTTTGTTGGTTTCAGTTGCAACTTGTGAGTTCAAAAGAGAAGCTGGAGTTGGGGGATTTCAGGATGCAAAGTGCTCTAAGTATGATATAAGCTTCAACAACATGGCACCAAAGCTATCTTGCAGGGATGTGGTTAATATGTGCTTCTGCACTGGCGGAGTGGGATGGCAGACCTTGATCCATATTGATTCACTCTGATAACTGGGATAACTGGAGGCTGTTACAATGTGTTCAAAGAGTGCATATTTTTCCCAGCATGCAGCTCCTTAGACACAATCACATCAGGCTGTCTGCACCCTGAGAGTAGATCCAGGAAAGTTTCTAATTTTTAAGATAAGACGTGAGAACAGCCAAATATGACCATAAATTGTTACAACAGCTGCATCATGCAGACCTTAAGTGTTATTTGTTATACCTTTGTGCAGCTTAGTGAAGGCAGATTTCCTTACTTAGCAACTATTTGCAAGAATCATGTAGGGCTATAGGATACCTGGATGGATGTACCCTGGGTGTTTCCATGCACATTAAGAAGACAGATTCCCCAAGGTAAGCATCTGCTGAATCTTTGCCTAGAAGTACTGCTGAGAACCAGGAACCAGAGTTCCCAGAAGATCTGTTTTTTGAGAATTATTTATTCAGTGCTGGCTAAAAACTGCACAGAACAGCCCCAAAGAGAGATGAATATCCTTTTCTTGTCTCTTTCTAATTCCTTCTGTTTTATCTCTCTTCTAGACACCATTCTTGACAGACCAGTCAGACTCCCCAGCTTCTTCCTTAATCTAGCATCTCTAAGGTGTAAGAACACCTTTCATGTTAAATCTCACCACTGCAAAGAGCTAGCAATTTTTTTGGGAGCTGCCAGTCAGGGGTATTGCCTGGCAGCTTACACTCACTCAGTTTGGTACTTTAGGATTTCTTCTTCCTCTCACCACTCTCATTTCTGGCTTTCACCTTAATGCCTGAGGGTTTAGCACTATTGTATTTGATAATAATGAATAAAATAAATTAAGAATATAAACTCACAGCAAAGTAGTGTGTGCAATAAACCCATTTGTCTCTTTAGGACTAATTTTTCAATGGTCACTGATAGGATGTTTATATAGTAACATGTGCAATTTATAGCATTTCCTCTGGAAAGATCCAGTTAAAATAAGACATAAGGCCAGCTTCCTTTCCTCTTTTTTTCTTTTTTTTTTTTTTTTCCTAAAAATTTACCCGTTATTTGGGTTTTATTGTTCACTTGAGGATATAAAAAATTGCAAAAAGGAATTGCTATTCCAATTGCTTGGAGCAGTCTCCAAGTTGCTTTGTGGGTAGAAGTTTTTTACATATTAGCAAGTTATGACAGCTGAGTCCCCAGCATGCCTGATCTACTTTTAAAATCTGTTTTCAGGTAATGGTTCAGCACAAAGGAGTTGTTACTTAATTATCAATATTACTCAAATTAGGATCTTTTGCTGACCATGGAAATTCATGTGTGTCAGTGCAGCAAGGCGTTAGTCTGTTTTATCACCCTGCCTATTGACAATCCAAAGATGTCCTGGTGATGCTGACGGGGAGCAGTACCTCTGTTCTAAAATTGGACTCAAGTAGCAGAAGGTCTCTTGCAGCCTTCTTACCCTGGAAATGCCTGACTATGAGTTGGATGTCCCTCAAACTGCCTGACAGAGAAGGCATTTCATTCCTGACTAGGCAGACAGTGCAGTCAAAGCATTCAGTGGCAGGGAAGAACCAAGCACTGAGCGCGAGCTACTCCCTGCCTCCCACGTTCTCCTTTTCTAGCCAGTTCATTTCCAAGATATTTTTATTCAATGCCATTCTCCTCCCCCACCAAAAGACTGTGTCTCAAGCCAAAAATTCAGTGAGTCCTCTGCAGTCTGCTCCAATAAGCACAACAATAACCTACTTGATAATGTTCTCAATGACAACAGTGCTGCCTGCCCTGGACGTTTATGGAAGATACCTAATGCCTGGAGAAGTCAGGGAAATTAAAGAAGGAGGGTGTGGTTTTCATCTTGAAAAGATTTCTTGTGTGCCACTCTGTGAGATGTTTCAGGCTTGTCTCTGAACCAAGACGACTGCAGTTGCCCACATGATATTTGAGGAAATATCTGGAATTAGTTATGTTTTATTGGCAACTGTGGCCCTGCTTCTTGTTGCCACATCTGTGCTGGTTTCTGCTCTGTTATTGTCCATTCCACAAAGCCCCCTTGCAGGTGAGCCCATAGCTGCTGTATCAAAGCTTCTGGTAAAGGATGCACTGAGAGCTCAGGCTCCCCATCACTTCTGTCTGGTCCCCTCCTGCCACTCTACCAAGTCTTAGGGGAGCACAGACATTGTGATTGAGGATGGTAACACAAGCAGCAGTACAATAAAGGCCTCTACATCAGGTCAGGGAAATCAAATGAACATTTCTGCTGTACATTATGTTAAATCTATGTCTAATTAGATAATTTTGACTTGAATAATGTGTCCTGATCTCACCAATCTTTTTCCTTGTCCAATGCAGGCTTTTGAACACTAGGGAAACAGACTCTGATTTTCTGTCTCTTAGTTCCTTTCTGCAAAGGCTTTGAAAGGTGCTGCAGGGCTGAGGCTTAGGCTGAGAAGAGAGACCCACATGCCCACAGCTTGCTCCAGGCTGGAGCGGGACAGCAGGAGAGTCACGTAGAAACCACTCACCCATAACAGCAGGCTGAAACAGGATTCAAACTCATGGTGAGACAACTCTTCCAGGCATCTCTGGGCAGAGGAACTAAAACAGTCTCACAAGTCATTGCTAAAAAGCATTGCAGTACAGATGCTTCTGTCATCTCTCTCGGAGGCTTTTGGGGAGCAGGGACAGGCACACAGAGGAAGGGGAGACTGCAGAGCGTGGCACTTTCAGACTCCATTGCTTCCTGCTTTTAGCCAAAAGCAGCATTTGGTTGGATGCAGGAAGGAAGGTAGGAGCAGGGTCTGTCTGAGAGTGGGACTTTGAAAGTAAGCTTCTGGAGCAGGGAAGTGTCCTTGGCTCTGTACCTGAGCTACCTCTTCTGGTGAAAGGAAGGGAGAGAAGGAGGCAGGAACAGACCATGAAATAGTCTGAATCTGATTGCAGTCACAATATAGTTGGCCTGCTCACTGCTGGCAGCAGTAAGCTCTCATTTTATAAGGTGAATTCAAAAATCTCTGGAGAGGTTATCACTTTCTCAGACTATTACTATATATGTGTATACATACAGGAAAAATATATATTTCAATAGAATACAAATATTCTTAGTGTTTTACAAGGAGGTTGCAAATTCTTTTTGAAAGGAAAAAGACTATACTTTCACACTGCTGAAAAATATGTTACATTTCTCATTCTCCAAGACTTTGCTAGCACACAAAACATTATTCTTGTCTCAGTGTCCAGGTTGTCTGTGTGAGTTGATGATGGTAAACTGCTGGCTATCTCCATTTGGCAATTGTCTTTGCTACTTGCTCTGTTTTCATGGGAAAGGGTTCAGAAAAGTGAATTTTCAAGTGTAGTACCCCAGGATTTTCTTTGTATATGCCTGAAGAGGGAATCCAGAGTCGTGGGTCTCCATGGATAAGGGTGGAAGAGCTAGGGATGATTGTCTAGCAGAATAGGGCCAAGTAGTTTCAGAGAATGGTAAGCAGAGGAAGCGGTGGTAGGAATGAAAATATGCTTGCATATACATTTAGAAATGAGCTACTATTTGATCTTCCTTGTATCAGAACCACTCTGCTTACAAATAAAGAATTCTTTTCTTATTTAACACAGAAATGATCTTTATACCGTTTTATGTCAGTTGACTCCATACCCTGTGTTTAAGATGCCTCAAGGCTGGAATAGTAGTTTTCCTACAGGAGTACAAGTTTCAGCACCAATTCAACTTAGCTCAAAAAGCTAAGGTAATGCTAGTCTGGAAGCTAACATACCCAATTGTATTTTCCCTCTGTTGTTAGAGTTTGGTCTGTGGAGTACCAACTCTTTAAATGTAGTTACATTTAAAGTCCACTTGGAAAGTAAGAAATATATATCTGTGAAAGTCATCTGACAAGAAATCTAAGCCCACTTGGTTCTCTGATGTAAAAACTGCATTATTTTGCACAGCAGGAAGGTAATGGTAAGTATCTTCCCTTTTGGACCATTTCTCAGGTCTGTAGAAGCATTAGTTTTTCTACACAAAGGGAAAATTGATGTCATAAAATGAGTCTTGCAACAACTGTTTTTGCATTTCTGCAGGAAAAGGCTTGTGCTTTTTTATATTGGTGCATTCAGATGCAAACTGAAAAAGGCTAAGTGTAAGGGAAGGGGGTTAAAAATAAATCTGAAGTACAAAAAAATTAATAGATTGGGTGAGTATGGAAAGATTCTGACAGACTATGTAATTAAAAAGGTTTATTTACCTTCTCCTCTGTGACCAGAAGTATAGAAAGCCCAAAGGGAGAAGAAGTGGAATGAAAAACAATATTCTGTTAATAACCCAGCTGGTACAGACAAAGGAAGTGTCTGTGAGAGAGAGCAGAGGGGAAGTGGGAGAACACTGCCTGCTGTCTCCACGTTTCCTAGTAAAAACGTAGCAGAATATTATGCCTATATCCCTTCTAACTCCACATTCTGGGGGGATGCTGTCAGCACCTTTCATGACCCAATGCACTTTGAGTCTCAGCCCCAGTATGAGTCTCAGTCACCAGTCACAGTATGCTTTTGGTAGGCATTTTGTCTCCTGGGGAAGGCAGAGAACTTGAACCCTTAATTCCTTTCTTTTCATGTCTTTGAGCCATAGCCTGTTCCCTGAAGTCATTGTTGTCATGGGATTTCCTTTTAATGACCACAAACTGCATTGCCAATTGCACATGTTTTGCCACTAAGCAATTCTTACCATTTTCTGCAGCCAATGGAAAGTACGTTGCTCACAAGGACTGTGAATGGAGCAAATAATTTTGCTTTTGCAGCTGAGAAGATTTGAAAATACTGAGGCAGCATTTCCTAGTGTCAGAAGCACATTTGTGATTGATTTCTCTTGAGAATTAACTGGGCAGGATACTGAGATAAGTTCCTTCAAGAAAAGCTAGATCAAGATCTAAATTCTGATACTGTGTGATTACCTTCTGTTAACAACTGGACAGCAGATTTATCCAGAAGATTTGAGGTAGAGGTGGAATTTAATGACCTAGTGATAGGAATCTATTATGTCATGCCAAGGTCTTCAGCATCCTCCTTATATTACTTTTCATGGTGAACGCATGTGGTTGAATACCACCCATCTACATGGACCTAATGGTGATCAGGATGTGGGGTGGCTATTGGCAGATCTAAGGAAAAGCAGCAAACTGAAAGACAACTAGCGTGGTTTCCCAGATTATGTTGATTTAAACAAACATGTCTGTTGCACGGAGTAGCCCAGTGCTTTTGAAGGAGAAAATGCAGATATGGACATCCTCTTCCTTTGATGTTCATTTTACAATCTTCTTCAAGTGGGCCCTGAAGTTTGATGGTGTTTTCAGCATTTATTTAAATAGACTGAAATTACTCTGAGCCACTACACTGTAAAATCTCCACAGTGTGGAAAGGCATGGGGCAGTCCTGCTGAAAGCCAGAAAAAAACCCCAGAGAACAAAGAACAACTACAATAAATAATAATGTTCTGAAAATAAATTACCAGAAAGACTGAGAGCCTGCCACCATAAACATTATTTTACAGGAAATGACAGTTCCTTGAAAATATTGAGCATAATTCTCTAAGGGAGAGAGAAAAACAACAAACCCTTTTCAATTTTAGAATTGCCAATGATGTCAAGGCTAAACCATTTCTGTCTTGTGATCTTGACTAGATGGTCTCTGAATACAAGTGCATCAAGAATATAAATGTAACTCTTCCTGTAACACTGGATCCAGCAGCTCTAGTCTGAGCATAGCCTTTAGAGTGTGATGGTCGATTATCTGCCATGGTTTAACCCCAGCTGGCAATGAAGTACCATCCTAATGCTCACTTATTCTCCCTCGGTGGGATGCATGAGAGAATTGGAAGGGTAAAAGTGAGAAAACCCATGTGTTGGGATAAAGACAGTTTAAAGGTAAAGGAAAAGCTGTGCACACAAGCAAAGTAAAACAAGGAATTTATTCGCCACATCCTATGGGCCGGCAGGTGTTTGGCCATCTCCAGGACAGCAGGACTCCATTAGCCTTAACAGTAACTTGGGAAGACAAACACCTCTTCCTTCTTCTTCCCCAGCTCTATATACTGAGTATGATGCCCTATGGTATGGAATGTCCCTGAGGTCTGTTGGGGTCAGTTGTCCTGGCTGTGTCCTCTCCCAGCTTCTCACACACCCTCAGCCTTCTCATTGGTGGCGTGGCATGAGAGGTAGTGAAGACTTTGACTCTATGTAAGTGCTGCTCAGCAATATAATAACTAAAACATCCCTGAATGACCAACACTGTTTCCCTCACAAATTCAAAACATGCCCCCATACCAGATACTGTGAAGAAAATTAACTCTACCCCAGCCAAAGCCAGCACACCAAATTAGCAGCTTTTTAGCCTTCTCCCAGCAGCTCATCTGGGAGAGACACAGCTGCACTGAACTCTTTGCTTAGGATTTGAACATTGTTATGAAGACACTGTCCCTTCAAACATGCTACCTGCATGTCTTAATGGCTGGCACCTGCATTTTGGGTTGGAGATCTGTGACTGTGTGCATGAGACAGGTAGGAAGAGGAGAAGATGGAAAACTGGTATAAACCCTGTCCTCTCCTTTTGAATAGGCTGTGTGACTGCAGAGGTCATGGATGTCGTGTATCCCTCCTAGCTATGGGATGTCTCCAAGCTGGCACATATTTCACACAGACACTCAAAAGGACTACAACTATTTCTGCCCCTCTTTGTTCATTAGACAACAGTCTGCTTCTAAAAATTGGTTCTGAGCCTTGAGGACACTGCTTGTGCCTTTCTTATGCTCAGGTAACAGTCAATGCTGGCACCTAAAAGCTCTGCATTAACTTAGAAACTTGTGTTTTACTAAATACTCCAGCCTGTAAGCAGGGAAAGTATAAAACAATCATGGTTCATGGGGCGTTTCTCTTCCTATTTTTAGACTACTTTACACATACATTTTTGAGTAAGAGAACTGCCACTTCCACCACAATAGTGGTTTAATAACTGTAAAAACCATTTGATTACTGTCTTTGTACAAGTTTTTCTTGAAAAAAAGAAGATTCAAAACAAAGCAAAGACAGGAGACAATAAGCCTCCTGTCTTAGAGAAAACATTTCTCTAATGAGAAACTGAAGGCCATGCCTCTTATCGAGTCTGTTTTCATCTGCAAAGAGACATGCATCATGTTTAATAAAATATTTGATCCCAGCCAAAGAGTTCCTATCCTCCTCCGTTGGTTTTAGTTCTGTGCTCTGTTTGCAAATAAGCAGAGGTCACTTTAATATGGGTTTGGGAAATAGTGAGAGAAAAACAGCCTGGAAAACCACAGAAAAATTGTTACTATTATTTATTACACTATGGGAATTTTACAAATAGACAGGTGACATGGAAGAAGAGAAAGATTTTTCCCTTCACAGGTATACTTGTAAACACAAGGGACAGGAGGAATCAAGGGAAGGGCAAAAAGGAGATCTCCCTGTCTTGTCCCTAGAATGATAAAGCTCAGTTCTGCTTCCAACTTCCATGACATTTGAAGCAGCTCATTCTCAATCTGTGCTCAGAGCGTATGAGTCAGGTATTTCACTGTAGTTCTAGGTGAGTCCTAGGTCTTGGCCAAATCCAGTCTTGTCTTAGTTACCATACCTGGTTACCTGTGCTTTGATGTCCAAGGTGGAGTAGTGACAGTGGTAGTCTAGGTTACTCTTTTGTGTCTCTGAGCTACAAAGCCAACATGTTTTTGTCACCTTGGATAAGGTGATAAAATATATAAAATATTTATATATTTATATATTATAGCATAACGCTAAACATTATATAAAATACAAAGTTTAGCATGTTATATCTAGATAACAATCCATAAGACTCAGAAGTAGTGAAAGGAACCTCGCTATCGATCAAAAAATAGGTCTGCATATAATTCTGTCTGGTGTTTTTGGTTTTGGTGAGGTTTTGGTTAGTTGTTGGTTTTGTTGCTGGTTATTTTTTTTTGTTTGTTTGTTTGTTTATTTTATTTTATTTTATTTTATTTTTTTATTTATTTAAAGAAACAGGTTTGGCAATGCTTATGTGGGATCCAAAATATTTTTTCATGTTCACATGCCTGCATTGATTTCACATTCAAATCTTAATTTGCATCCCAGACCATAGGAACATGCACAATCACAGAATCACAGAATCATTCAGGCTGGAAAAGATCTTTGAATCATTGAGTCCAATGACTAACCCAGCACTGCCAAGTCCTTAAGTGCCACATCTACACATTATTGAAATACCTCGAGGGATGGTGACTCAGTCACTTCCTTGGGCAGCTTGTTCCAGTGCTTGAAAACCCTTTCAGTGAAGAAATTTGTCCTAATATGCAATCCAAACCTCACCTGGCATAACTTGAAGTAGTTTACTCTCATCTTAGAAAGAAAATGATATTTAGATTATTTGGAGGGTTTTTAATTAGCATTTTTTAGTCTATAATGCCATGCTGAATCAAACTGGTAGCTGAATGAAGAATTAAAATTGAGCTTTTTTTCAAACAAAATTATTAATTAGGATTTCATCCTGTAACTCCAGTCGTGTGCTCTGTAACTTTTGTATTCTTTTTCCAGTGGTGTTCTTCTCTTAAGAATGAAGGCAGTGTTTTTCTAAGTAAAACTTGTCCTCTTGTGCCATGAAACAGACGTGTTACAAGCAGTGGTATTCCAGGTTTTCTCACACTGGTCAATGTGCCTGTCCTTTGCCAGCTTTGACTCCTTGGCTTAGAGGAGAGTTTACAGTCCATGCCCATTGCCCAGGTCACCAGTGATGTGCATAGGGTGTCTGATCCTTGGTGTCACACACTGTTTGAGAGCGCAGCATGAAGCTCTTTCCTTAGTTCAGCAGTAATTACTTGGAGCTGCTGAATATTCACTACTAAAGAAATATCTGTCTGACCACAGAAACAGTCCCTGTAAATGAATTAACAGGGATTTTTTTTTTTTTTTAAGCTGTCAGGCAGCATGCATGACTTTCCTGTTTCACCTCAAAGTGGACTAAATTTCTAGCATTATTATCTAATTATAGCACTGGTCATTGGAATGGAAAATTATTGTTGCTTGGTTTTCCATTGTTGGTTGCTCTGGGGATAGATATCTCTAGCCAAACCAGTTAGTTTTCAAAATTATTTTTAAATGTGTACTGCTGTATGGAACAACCCTGCCAGGTAATTCTCTTTTGCCTGGAGCCATTCATCAGCTGACTTCCTCTCCTACTTCTTGACTCCCTGTTTCCTACCCAAGACAGGGATGAAACACACATGTGTGTGTGAACATAAAATAATTTCCTTCCCTTTTCTTCCTCATTTTGTCCATCTCCTCCAAGCCAAGCTTATCCTTTAGTTGCTAAGGACTTCTCTCAAGGAGTTTTACCTGGAGGGACAGGAAAAATGAGAAAAGGGAAGAGGTGAAGGACTATGTGTCCACTCACCCATCAGATGACTGAGCTAAGGCATGCCAACAGCCTTCCTAGCAGAGCCCTGCTGGGGCCACTTCCCTTTCCAACCTGAAATTCCCATCTGCTTCCTTATGGTGCAGATCCGCCGGAGGCTGCCTAAGGTGTGGTAACACACAAACAGATTTTATAAGGATTTTTTTCAGCGTCCATTTAAAGGGATGCAAAACGACAGGTTGTGCTTCTCCAGCCCTTGCAGAAGAGCAGGTGTTGCAATAGTAGGCTCTGCAGAAAGGCAGGGAGGGATGAGGTGGAAGATGTGGGGAAACTGAAAAGAGACATCAGGCTGAAGGCATTTCATTGTCTCACTAGAAGGAAGTGCTCCCTGCCCACGAATCCCACGTGAATGAAGAGGAGTGTTTTTAGGGTATGCCTGCCTACTGCCCAGCTTTCAGGAATGATGCATTTCAGTCACACTCAGCCTAAACTGGATGTGAGCTCAGGACTTGCAGGAGTTAGTGGCTTCCTTGATTGCGTAGGCTCAGCTGGAAGAAGGAGTTCTGGCTGAAGCACAGGTGTGTGAAGTGATGTCTGCTCTTACACTTGGGTAATAAATCTATTATTTTACTGTTATACTGCTCCACAGAGAATTCTGGTTTTGGTCCAGTATGCTTTGGGATCTGCTCAGCCTCATTTTTCTCTGCACTGATGCCGCCAGCAGAAGTGTAAATTGCGACGGTGCTTCTGTGATGCAAAGGCCCAGCTCTCTGCCAGCTACTAGTGATATCCCCACCACAGCAGAGCATCGCTGACAGCCATTTCCAAAGGAGTCCAGATGAATGTTTCATGTTTTAATTCCAGCTAGCTCAGATCTGTTGCATAGCTCTGTGTTTACAGCAATCTGGGCAGGAGTGTCTTGGAACCACTTAATTTCATCACATATGATCATGTTGTAATTATCCATAGTCAAACCAATGATCTTGATTACAGAGCATGACCAGGAATAATTGTATTTCATGGCATTGTTCCAGCTTGTTTAAAAATTTTCTTTAAAATATGCTTGAAATGTAAATGTATTAAACAGATACTCTAAATGGTTAATTCATTTTCAGTGACGAGTAGGAAATTTATTACTTGTGTTTTTTTTTCAGACTGAAAAATACTCTTGACAAGCTCTGCTCTTTTACTAGACAGTTTTAATTATGTGACATGCCTGTTTGTTATTTGACAGTCTGCTCATGTTTGGGCTCTGACCACGCAGGGGAAAATTCATGGTTCATTGTTTATTGAACAATCCTTTCAGACTTTGCACAATCTTTTGAAAAATTCTTCCAATATATAATATGATTACATGCAGGCAGGTAAACTATGCATGCTGAATTGGAATTATTTTTCTTATTTTTTAAATTTGATCACTACTGAGGTGTGGTGCTTAAAATTCCCTGGCATAATATGCCTCAGCAATCACAAAAATCTGATAATCGAATCAGGAAAATATTAAAAGTACTGAACTGTTGAAGCTGTCCTATACTTCTTATTCTACCAAGAAAAGAAACCTGCTGATGCTTACTTGATTTGAAAGGAGCAAACACAATTCATGTATAATTGCTAAAATTTACAACTGATATGAGTAAATTCACAGGTATGTCATGTCACAGCTCTGTGTGAAGATCCCAATAGCTTGTCTAGCCTCTCTTGTTAATGGATGTGGAAGAGCTTTCCTGTGTTATTGATGCAGCCACACAATAATGCCAGAGGAGCTTGGGGATGTGTTTGGTTTCCATCCACTCAGTGAGCAGCTCTGTATTGTTAGTCCTCTGCACTGGCCACCAGAAAATGCCATTTCCCTTAACAGTCATAATGAATGTTGCTCCTAATGATTAACTTCTGATTCATGTGGAAGTGTTCAGTAGTCAAGAACAGATTTCCTTTATAACTGCATAGACACTAAATGACACTTTGAGACACCATTTGGATTCTGCCAGGTTTGATGTCCTACAAAATGTGATGAAACTGGAACTGCTTGAGTACATGACAGATCTCTCCTGTTGAGTTTTACATTATTCTCAGGTAAAGATGATAACATTTTGATGCTTCTTAATTGATCAGATTGTAAAACTCATCAGAACAAGACCAGCAATGAACAAGAGTTTCTATAAATACGTTTTTACTGAGTCAGATAAAAGTTCTAGACAGATTCTATGACATGAGTTGTGAACACTAACACAGGCTAGGAGGCAAAAAAAAACCAGACCTTTGGTAATGTATCTGATTTTAGAAAGCTTCTGACACCCTGTGCCCAGTTCTAATTCATCTGAAATGAGTGGTGAAATTGTGAATTAATGAATGGAAGATAAATCAAGCATGGAGGAAATTTGGATGCTCCTAAGAAACTTTCCTGCTCTGCTGGGGAAGCTGAATATTTCTAAGGATGCCTACTCAGCATACATTTGAGTGGAATGAATTTCCTTATTGTAAAGCAAGACAAGCTCATAACTTAGGAAGATAAATAATTACTGACTACTGCTGGTACTGGGGAGTTAAACTTACTCTGAACCAAAAAATCAGCTTGAACTATATTTTTTTTAACTTTTCTTGAACCAGAACTGAACTTGAATATTATTTTGAAGTTTAACTGAACTTCATGCTGGAAGTGAACAATAAGAGCTTCAGTCAGAGTAGAATGTGAACTAAGCTTAAAAACTGAATTGCTTGACTCCTGGTGAGCCACTGAAGGCTGTTCCCCCAGCTGCTGACAGGACTGAGCAGGAGGAGAATAGGTACGAGGAGCAGGATGTTTTCATGTATTCATAGGGAGCATGGATCAAGAGACATAACACGCTAGTTAATCATCACTGCAAATGTTAAAGCCATTTCCTTCCCCACAGGTCCCCAAAGCAGGACTCTCATATTGTAAGAATAACAAATATAAACCAGCACTATACAGCAGTGACTGCCCTGAAAAGGCTTCAGTAACTTCTCCTGCCTCTCAGTGGAACTTAATGCCTTGCTGCCTCTTTATATAGAAGAAATAAAACTCTTCAGCTAGTTTAGCACTCATTTATGGAGCTCGCCAACTGAACGGATTGTCTGATCATGTAATATATACATATATATAGTGAAGCCCTTGTTATATAATTCAGAGTCTCTGACTGTTAGAACAAAGGCATGAGTTCATCATTCAAACAGCCAAACAAACACGAAAGCTCAGGCAATTAGAAGCTGTATTCCTGAACAGCACTGTTTTGGACAGTCAGGTCAATACAGTCAACTTCCACCACCAATTCTAAATTATTATATTCTACCTAATGGAATTGGTGACACAATACATTCTGGACTTTCTTTCCCCCCCATGTAGCTCTCTTGGCCCCTGACTCTATTCTCTGCCACTGATTTTGACTACTGGATGGACTGGGAACAAAATTAAAAAAAAAAACAAAACCCAAGTTATCACTACAGAGAAGGTGACAAGATGAGGTAGAGCAAATGTTTTCATGGCTGAGGTTTGTTATTTTATAAAAGTAAGATCTTTTCCCCACTCTTTATTAAGGCTTCATCAACCTCCCCAGTGCTGAAAATGTTTTCAACTAAGGTGGGTGTTACACATCGGGGGGTGGGGCTGAGATCCTGGTAGCTGAAAGTAAGTGAAAGAAATGCTGGTAGGTGATGAGATAGCTACATCCACTGCTAACACATTTACTGGATGCTGAAGGACTCACACAGACTGGCAATTTCCTGTGGTTTGCAGAGGGAAAGAGGAAAACTGTGTGATTTCAATAAGTTGTATGCCTTTAGGGAAGAAGCAAACCTCTTGCTTTATATTCCAATTGCTTTTATGTCACTTAAAAACTGGCATTAGCTAAATAAGCTCCTGGCCTATTTCTAATCATTGTTCTCTTATGTACACTTAATCCAACAGACACTTTCCCCATTAATTCAGTTTCTCTTTTTTATATTTTAGTCAGTCCTGTGCTTTATTGCTTCCATGCTGGCTAAAGTGCCTCTCCAATTTTCAAGTCAATGCATTTATTGTTTCTGTCAACAGCTGAGTACAGAAGGTGTACACAATTCTTGGTAAGGCTTCATGTATTTCTTTATAATTCTTACCACTCCAGAGGTGTGTGGTTGGACGATCGATGTTTTGTTGTTCTCTCAAAATTCTGTGTATGCAAACAGTTAACTCCCAGCAGTTGTGGGAAAGAGACGTTGTTACTTACACGAAAGACATTTTAGCCAAAAGGTGGCACTGCGGCTGCATAGATTTTGCAGTAGATGAACAGTCTGGTAAAATGTAAGGAGCCATGCAATACATTTATTTAAACTCCTCTTTTCATACAGTGTGAATGGAAAGTATTGAAAACTGACTAATTAATTCCCAAACACTTAGCATAAAACCAATGCTTTCTGAAGTAAAGAATTTGGTAACTCTACTATAAAGATAACAAATATTTCATCCTGGCTTTAGTTAACTTGAAAAGCTCAAAATCAAAACAGAAACAACAAAACAAAACAAAACCCCCCAAATCCAATCAATATCTGAAAATGTGTTGCCAAAGTGCACAGAATGTTTCAGCTGTGCATGTATCCTACGCACAGAGACTACTTTTAACTGCTGCTTTGTAGCCTTTAAGGCAAGGAGAGCTTCCTTGGGACGTTAACATTTTTAAGATGGATCCTGTGGTCTTAATGCTGGGATTGACTTTACCACAGGCTGATCAGACACTTGAGCAGATTAAGTACTTGCTGATCCTAGTGTTCTGCCACCTACAGACACCGTCACTAGATGTATTCACAAAGATTGATGTGCACAGAAACCTGTGCCAGAAGATTGAGAATCACATATCCAGGTTTGGTTCGTGGTCGAGATGTGTGAGTGAGCCATGCTGGGCCCAAATGTGGGGAGGGAGGGAGCAACCTCCACAGGCTGTGCCCTGACACCGAGGTGTCACATTCATCCTGCTAGGACAGGGCTTCCTTACAATCCCTGTTAAGACAGATGGAGGTTACATTTTAACTCCACACACTGCCTGTGAGCTGACTGTACCTCCTCAGAGGAGGCTCAGGCTCTGGTGATAGAGTTCCTTTTATCAGATTCATTAGGCACACAGAATTGCTGTCTGTGGCTGATTTTTCTTAACTTTCCTGAGAATTTTCATATATGTAAGTCTAGAGTTCTTTACTTTTCTGTTAGTATGTTACATAATATTTGAATATCCAAATAATTGCCATTATTCATAAAACTAAAGTCAGATGTCTGCATGGCTCAACACTTGTCATTTGAACCCCCAAATGCATCGTTTTAATTTTTTTCTTTAAAAGACCCTTTGTATTTTCTTATGAGTCATGTTCATGTGCAATCATTTTTGTCTGCAAGAAGGATACAAAAATACTTTCTTTTAGAAAGCACAGGAAAGCAAAATATGCTCAAGTAATTATAAGGGGAAAAAAGACCCCAAAACAAACATTCAAACAAGACTTCAAGAACAAAATTTAGGACTCTTTAAATTTGAAGTAAGACTGGATGAGGTCCTTCACCAGGAGGAAGGACTGAGAAATTACGTCAAGGACCACAGGGTCACTGCTCCTGCTTTCTCTGACCCCAGAGTGAAGTTACCTAAAGCACTGCCCCCCGGAAGAGGATGTTCAATCTAAACTTCCCTCATATAAGTGTGAGGGATTGCAATACATTGCCAAAAATGAAACACATTTTTACTTGTATTGATAACAACATTAATAACTTTCTATTTTACAGCACCGCTATTTCAACCCCGCCTGTGAGGTTCATTCAGTGCACGCACAGGGACACACCAGTTGGGCCTTGAAGCGGTCCCTTTAAACCCACAGCATTTTCTAACCAGCACCGTATTTTAAATGGTAAAAAGCTTTCCAGAAAAGTCAAATTCATTCCAGCCACCGGAGATCTATTTTTTTTCCAGGCGACAATTTTCTTGTGGACCTAAATGTGCTGCTGAAAAGGGAGGGGGGAGGGGGGGAGGAGGAGGAGGGGCAGAAAGTGAACAGATTAGAGAAAAGAATCAAGAAAATCAAGAAAAAAAACCTGTTAGAAAAAAACCCAATCAAGAAAAAAACCTGTTATCAACCAAAATTTAAACAAAAAAAAGTGAAGAAAAAAAATTGTTAACACCCCTCCCCAAAACCACAAAACCACCACGAAAAGAAGCGTTAGGGAAAGCCGGCGAAGTTTTCAGCGCAGAACGGGAGCCGGCGCGGTGGCAGGACGGTCCCCGCGGAGGGGCGCGCAGGCTGGGGCGGGGGCGGAGGAGGCGCGGAGCGGGGCGGGGCGGGGCGCGGGGCAATTCCCTGGCGGGGCGCTCCGTGGGTGCCGCCGGCTGTGCCCGCGCCGTCGGGGCGGCCGCTCCGCGCTGCCGGGCGAGCGGGGGAGGGCGGTGGGGGGAGCCCCGAAGGGGCGGGCGTGTGCGTGCTCCGGGCCGGGGGTGCGGCGCGGCGCTGCTTGCATGGGCTGCCACCGGGATGCGACGGGAGGCGTGAGGCGGCGCGGCTGAGGCGAGGAGGGGACGGGCGATGCTCCGCCGCCGCGGCGGCTCCGCTCACGGGCGGCCCTAGGAGCTGCGGTGGCGCGCAGAGAGGGACGGCTCTCCGGCCGGCCGGCCGCGACCCCCGCCCGCCCGCCGCGATGGCCAGCGAGGTGGTGTGCGGGCTCACCTTCCGGCTGCTCCTGCCCGTGTGCTTGACTGCCGGTACGTCCCTCCCTCCCTCCTTCCGTGGGTCCCCGGGCGGGTGCGCGTCCCGGGGCCGTGGGACCACCGTCGCTGCCCGCCGGCGGCTTGGGGGATGCTCCGCTCTCCTTCCTCGTGGCATCTCCCACCTTCCGCTCTTTCTTCAAGAAACTTTAAACTTCGTAGCTCGCCCCTAATTTCTTATATATTTGTTGTTGCTATTAATTTTTGTCGCCGCTGGTGTCCACCCGGGGGTGCGGGGCTCGCACATGTGGCGGGGCTCTGCTCGCGGCCGCGGCACTCCGTGCGGGGCTCCGCGGCTTTTCGCTCGGAACAGCTGCTTTCCGAGTCCCGCGTCGTCCCGCATCCTCGGGCAAGGCGTGGGAGAGAGGAGGATTCAGGGTTTGCCCTCCAGGCAGGCTGATTCTGCCGCCCTGTTAGGGTTTCGGGGGTACTTTGTAAAGGGAAGAGTGAGCGTCTTTCAGAAGGAGCAGTTCTCAAATTTACGGAGGTTTTCAGGAGGTAGATTTTCCTTACTTTGAGAGAGAGAAATTTCAGTCTATTAACTCGCGTAACTTAGCAGGCGGCCATCCAGGAAACTAATTATTTTTGGATGGAGAACTGCGGTGTCCAGCCATGGGTGAATATGTTAATATTAATCCGTGCCGTCCGCACAATTTGAAAAAGCTCTGCAGAAGTCCCGATTGCCCGTTAGATCGCAGGACGACGGGCTGGCCTCGAAAGCCGCGGCTGCGGAGGGCAGCTCGGCGGGGGCTGATGCCCGCCGGCGCGGTGGGGGGCTGTGGGGCGGGAGACGGGGAAGGGGGGTCGAGAGAGAAACCCGTCGATGGTCAGCCCCGCGTCGCGCATCCTCCGCGGGCGGCGGAGCGGTGCCGGCCGTACCTTGCGCGGCAGCCATGGGGATCCCGGGCTGGTCCCGGGCCGCCGCTAGCCCCTTCCCGGCCGCACGGAGCGGGCGCCGAATGCCCGGGCTGCCGGGAGCGACTCCCACTCTCCGTGCGGCCTCGCCGCCCTTCCGGGACCGCGCTGCCCAGCGGCCCCCGAAAAACGCATCCTTCCCAGGACTTTGCCCTTGACTAACCCCATGGTGGCCCGGCCAGCGCCTCTGTATTTCCACATCTTTTCCTCCACCCTGCCCGGGAGCTGCCCGACACTCAGGTTCCAGGTGCCCTCCGCTGCCTCCGACTTCTCCTCCGGGAAGGAGGGACGCGGATCCCATCCTCAGCCCCGCTGGAGGCATGCGGGACCCAGGGCGCTCCCTGGTGCCTCGCAGTGTGCAGCCCTCCTGATTTCTCGGCCTGGCCGTGAAAATGCACTTTCCCCCGTCACTTTGCCTGAGGCCGTGTGGTTGGGTGCTGTTAGCACGGTTGTATGAGGGATGAGATGGAGGCAGCTTTTCAGACCATTACCAGTATCTGCACCCGCTTTCTGCTCCTTCTGGAGCCCGTGGCCTCCCCGCAGGTGCCCAGCCCTAGGCTTAGGTGGCCACCACTGGTGCTGGGAAGGTCACGGTTCCACTGATCCATGGCAGCAGATGAGGGGCTTTAAGGCTGTCCCAGTGCAACCAGGCGTCTGTGCCTTGGTGGCTGGTGTGCAGAAACGCTGTGTGCGGAGGAGCTGGGTGGTAATGCATGGGGCAGGTGGTGGGATGCCCTCAAAGCCAAAGGGTGGGGGTGTCAGGCAGGTCTTTCAATGCCAGTGTTAGTCATAGAGCTAACTCCCTGTTTGTAATCAGCTGGGCCCCGTATTTTCTTTAAATTTATGAAGATCTTTGAAGTATGAGGTTGAATTTACTGGAAAGACGTGGGGCAAAGAAAAGATTCTAGAAAAGAAATGGTATTTAGGTGAATTTTTCAAGTATTATTCTAATAATATAATAGGTTAGGTTATTTTATATTAAAATAGGAGGAGTATTATTCTGTCAAGTGCTCAATCAGATTCTTTCTGTATCAAAACAAGTTCAGATAAAATGGTTTTGCTGTCCGTATTCCCGATAATTAGTAATGCAGAAGTACTTTCGCATTGCAGTAATACTTCCACAGATGAGAACTGATGTTGTCATGAATTGCTTATGCTCATAAATCTTACTTATCTGAGGATTAATTGAAATATAAAACCTGAAAGAGGCACGTCCCATTTTCAGTATGAAAAAGAAATCCCACTGTGGAACTTTCGAGTTTGGACCTAGTGATCTTGTTCAGTTGGATTTGAGACAGGAATTAGTAAGTGGACAAACAGCTTTTCTCTTACTTTAGTTTACCGTGTCTGTAGGTGTTATTTTTTTCCACTTTACAAACTCTTAGCAGAGCCCTCACTAGGGTGAAACACAGTTCAGCTGGCTTTGCTCTTTCACTTACCTTGTGTCTGCACCTGAGTTATCCCTGAGCCAATGCTCTCTTCCTTTCCAAAGCATCAAGGAAGTGTTTCATGGGCTTCTGGAAAAGGCTTTTTAGAGTGATGGTTTTTTGTATGACTTAGGGTGAGGTTGCATCCGCAGCTGAAAAGCTGCCGCAAGGACTCACTGCAGGACTTATGATCTTGTGTCTCCTGCCCCTGTCTGGGCAGTGAACGTGTCTGGCACTGCCAAAAGGGTGGAAATATAGAGCGGTTCTTTTGATTCAGAATCTATTGTGTGTGATTTTAAAATGCTCAATTACTACAGTTTCTTATCATGGTATAATTTGCTTTTTTGTTTCTAAGACTAAAAAGCAATGAGGTTAGAGAGCCCTGACCAGGTGTGTGGAGGGCAATGACAACTGTGGCAAACTCATTAAAAATAATACATCTGCTAAGCTGAAAACAGATTCTTTAAATACTGTTAAAATGGTTAATGCTGTAAGTTAATACCTTAAATACCTTAAGTTTGCATGCTTAAAATAAATACTAATGCTAGTTTGCATTTATGAAAAAATATCAGTTTGCTGGGATGCAATACTTACCAAGCACTGATCAGTACCATGTATCTGAGAAAACACAATTCCTTGTAAGAATTTTTAAGATCAGATCTGTAGCACTGAAGAGTCTAATCTTCTGCAGGTAAGCCTAGATGTTTCCATTTAAAATTCAAGAATGATGGGTCTTGAGCATCTGATGAAGACAGGAAACTTAACATGCACAAAATGAAAGGCTTTGGAGATTGAAAAGCTTATTGTAGGCTTATGACTTCAAGGTTGAACGTGTCATGTTATTTTCATGATAAAAATCTTGTGTTCAGTCCAACGTGATCCTAATAGTAACTTAGAGTAATGTGAAACTTACTGCAAGTAGAGTAGTGTGTTCTGTAATAAGACCGAGAGAATTGGGTACTTTATTGGATTTTTTTAAAGTGTGATTACTACAATGTGATATCTTTTCTGTACTGTAATAGAACAATGCTGAAAAAACAAAACAAAAAAAAAATAGAGGAGAGGGAACTTTTGGCACTGGTGGTAGAAAGTGGGCTTTTTGTATTTTCTCTTTTAAAGCTTGAGCCTTGATGTGAACCTGTCTTTTTTTGTTACTCACATGTACGTGACAAATGTAAGAAGTGATTTTTTGTGTTGAAGTAAGGCATCAGAACAATCTTTTGGTAATTGCTTTCTTTGGTTTATAGAGACTTGAACCACAAAGCTGGCTTACTTGATAACAGTTTTTAATTATACTGCTTCTAATTGGTTTTGTTCACACACAATTCATTAGTTTTCTCTTAAGCAAAATATGATTATTTTCAAATGGGGTGCTGGGGAAAAAATGCTTAAGACATTTTTCCAGAGGATGGCTTTCTCTGGTTTTTGACTGATGCTGTTGGATTGTGTGTTATCAGTAAATGAGCTTCAGTGAGGTAGTTGCCTGGGCCAGTGCTTCCCAGAAGTTACGCTTGCTTTCTAAACTGTTGAATTTTGACCCAGATGAACTAAGAGTTGTAGAAGCTTCTAGAAAGTTTAGAGTTTTCTGAGGGGTTGCGTTGTAGGTATCAGTGTTTTGAAAGCAATGGCAGGTAAAAATAAAATACTTCAAAATTTTTGGTGACACAGTTCAGATATTATTTGGAAATTTTTACAACTGTCTTTGAGCCAAATACTTAAACTCCTGGTAAATAGCAGGAATTCTTTTTCTTCATTTTATTTCTTTTATTTTTCTTTTCAGCAACCAGAACTCATGAGAATGATATTGAATGAATTCGCATCTCTTCAGGATATGAACAATATGTTACAGAGAACATTTCTTAAATCATTACAGTATTTTCAAAAATACATATATTGACCTGCTGGAAATGCCTCAGTGAGAGTGAGGTCTGTGTTCTGCCTTGGAAGGAAAAGGTAGATTCCAGGATGCTTGGGTGATCTTTTATCCCCAAATTAACAAATACTGATGAAAATTTGGAGGGGGAAATATCTGAATTACTACATTAGCAGGTACTAAAATGGTTCTTAAATTACATGTTTGAAGTGTATTTTGAAATCTGATACCCCCCCATGTGTTTTGCTGCTTTGAATTACTGCTACTCACATTTGCTATAGAGAGAATAAATTGGACAGCTGTAATAGTAAGGCAAGCCTGTGGAGGCAGTCAACCACGCTGTGCTTGGATTATTATTTATTTTGTGCTTTTCACTGATTTCACTGGAGGTGGCTGTTCAAGAAATTATCATAGAATATGATATTTTGTTGTAATTTTCAGGTGACTGAATGATTTTTATGTGCCTGTCTGCAGATGATGTCATGGTGATGATGTTGTTATGCAGGACTGTTCAGACTAGAGGGCAGTTTGTGTAGGGGCATTGCATGTGGCAATGTATACATACATATCAAAAAACTTTGACGTATTTTTAAAGTTGAAATAAACTTCCTATAGATGGGGAAAGTCGTGCTTATTATGCTCTGAAATCAGTCAGTTACTGAAAAGAAGGCAAAGATCAGACTGGTGGGTTTTTTTTGTCATAATGACATTTGGGAATATTTATTATGATGTACCAAGAGAATGATAGGGACCAGCATGATAAAAACACACATAGATTTCCCATTATGTTCTAAAACTCTGTGTTGTCCCAGAACACTCATCAAAGTATTAGTCACAACAAAAAGTCGAGGAACTATTAGTGGGTAACATGCTGAAAAAAAGCTAACTTGGATGTCCGTTTGCACAAGAGAGCCTAAACCAGCTAAAATGGAAGATTTCCTTCCCCATCCAAGTGATTTAAATTATTTTCCCTGACTTCTTTGATTACAGCAAGTTTTGCCTTGTTCATTTGGAGCAGGTAAAAGTTGTCAAGTAGGAGCAATATATACACAGCCTTGCAGGAGCAACATTTTCCAGGCTTGTAGGCACAGGGTTGGATGTTCTTGTGCACAAAATGACATTGCCATCACTGTGGCTTCTACCTAGGGTCAACAAAGATCAAGAGGAAAGAGTTTTTGGGAGAGTGGGGAGGCAGCAGTCTGCTGCAAGTACAGTGCTCCCTCTCTCCTGTGTAACAGCCATCTCAGGTTGACTGCCTTTGCTTCTTCCCTAGCACTCAGGCTGAAAAACCACTTAAAGATGAATCCCACCAAAAAATAGGGATAAAACTTGTCCCATAGGTTCTTACCTTCCCTACTTATTTATCCTAACCATTCTGTTAAATGGTTTGAATCCACATAATTACTAAGATGAGCTAAAACCAGAACCTATATGCTTGCAAGCGTTAGGGCTTGCCTGGTGGGTAACTTGTTCCATGGATAGTGTTGGACATGGGAATGGAAATCAGTGGGAGACAGCTCACTGGTGAGAGTTATTTGAAGAAAATGGACAGTTTGCCTGCTGACTGTCAGAACTGGAAAGCATTTGAATCCTTTATTTGTTGTGCTGGAGCTCATACAAATCATGCATGAAATTCCCTATCTTCTAAATTGCAGATACAACACTGAGCCATATTTTGGGTGTTTTTTTTTTTTTTTTTTTTTTTATCAGAGCAGTCAAATCAAAATATAAAATGACAGACCTGTGTGTATTTGGTGATAACTCATTTTTTGGTGCATGTTTCTGATGGAGATCAGGGAACAGAATGATACTATTATTGCACCTGTACATGTATACCTATGGTGCTTTTTCAATTCAGGTATTTGCTAAAAGTCCAAAACTGCAGGAAACAATAACTGATACACAACAGGTAGGGGGACAGAGTTCAGCAATTTTAACCACTTAAACACTAAAATAATTTCATGTTACATCTTTACCAACATGTTTGTAGGAGTAGCAGAGTTGCCAATGCTGGCAAAAGCCAAACAACTTCAATGTGGCTGGTGTTGCTGAAAGAACTCTTGGAAGGAAGTATCATCCAAAGGATTGTCTCTGAAAGGGACACCAAATTATGTTCTCCTTCAGAACAGTAAATTTTTTTCCACAAGTGTGTAAAGCAGCTGAGTGTTTACGCTCCACGTTTTCTTCTCTACATGTCTTTTCACTTTGAAATGCTAGCCATTGTGTAGCTGTGGTGTCTTTTTTTTAGGGTAATGTTTCACTTGAGGAACATCAGTAACTACTTTCATGTACTGGACTGTAGCACTCTGAAAAACAGACTGTTTAGTTTCCATTGTGCAGAATGAAGTTCTAATTAGTGAAAAAGTCTGTGTAGTCAGTAGATTGTACTAATCTTTCCAGTATCTTCAGGTAGTTCTAAAGATACTCTATGTGTGATTTGCTAGTAAGAGGCTGTATAATTTTTTTCCCTGTACTGCAGCAGATTGATCAATGTTTGTAACTAAATCAATCCAGATTTGTTTTTCAGGGTAAAGGTTTTCTGTAGCATTACTTTAGTGGTGATCACAGATTTTCATTCTGTCATCTTGACAGGTCTGTGAGACTAAGCAGGTCAGAAGCTGGTAGTGTGTAGAAAAGAAGTTTTCAGAATGAGTGAGGGAGCTTTCTCATTATTTTACTGAGAGAAATTGGTATACTGGGAGTTATTTTGTCAGATAAATCAGCTGTTTTGATGTGTTTGTTAGAAGTATATCCTTTGATTTATTATGTTCAGGATGTGGTTGTATTAATGCACTTCTTTTCCTGTGGGTCTTACCTGTCTATTTCCTATATTAAAAGTAGACAGTTGTAAAACCTGAATGTCATGTTAAGGTTGCTATTATGTATTTTAATTTCTTTTATATCATTAATTCTGAGCTGGAGTGTTAGCTTTGATAATATCCTGTGCCAATGAATTCCATGGATGAATTCCACCTGAACAAAAAGGAGAACTTTTAAATTAATTTTGAGTTTGTTGCCTCCCTTTGGATGGGAGAAAGTATGCATAATCACTTAAATCAACAACAGTGTACTGTTCTATTTACTCTAACACTTTAGAATAACATTTGAGAGCATAAAATCAACCATTAAGGTTAACTGTAAAAATTATCAACTCTGAGTTTCCTATCAGTTGTCCAGTTCTGAAGAGAAAGGGGTGAGGATTATGTAAATCTGCCTTCCCCATAAAAAAGGAGTTTCAGGACAGGATACCTTTACAATTTGTATAGACACAACACAGTGAAGCTCTTCTCTGAATTCATTCAGGTAGTCTTTAGTTTGGAAGGTGTTCTATAAAAGAAGTAAAACTTAAAGTGACAGTGTGTTTATGAGTGATACACTAATCACTCCCTTTTGGGCAAAATTTTCTAAAGCCTGGGACTCCAGACATTACATACTCTGCTGTTTCCAAGCCACTAATTAGTTAATATAGCTTGACAGGACCATAAGTTAAAACTGAAGTACCAAGTGGTATTCAAGTGGGGATCAGTTCTGTCCCTTGATCAGAATTTGCATAGGTGACTGGAAAAGATTTCCTGAACAGTTAAGGGGGTGTGTCTGGACTCCTATTGTGCTGAAGCATGCCAAAAACGATGTGGTTAGAGATGCTAAGCAAGTGAAGTGCTGTCTTTTTCCTAGTTATGTTAATGCCACTCAATAAACTATGTTGATTTTTTTTTTTTTTTTTTTGTTACAAGATGTATTATTGAAGAAATTGGCTTCTAGGTAATTTGAGGAACACTAAACTCCTTTTGCTAGCAGTAATGTATTCCAGGTTGCACATATACAATAACTTTACTTTAGCTTTTTTTAGGTGCAGATTGAGGTTGCAAAGGCTCTGAAAGGAATGATCAGTGAAACATACTGGGTAGCCAGTGTAACCCCCCCACTTTTGCAGTTTGCTAGTAGGCCTTTACCCAAATTGATAAATCTCCAGCTGTGAAAGGTGATGTTGATTACAGCATTACCCATCTCTGATGATGTTGATTTGCTTGTCAAGGAAATCTAGCAAACAAGTACAGTGACACTTATTCTGAATTTAATTTTATTACATTTTCATATATTGGGAAATATCTGGAACATGCTAAATGATTGCATAGAGGCTACATCTGTGTTTGCTGTGCTTTTCTTCCCTAGTTGTATTTGTGGCTTTTTACAATGTCTTTCAGAATCGCAGTTTCCTGGTCACTGAGAATAGATTATT
Source organism: Vidua chalybeata (assembly GCF_026979565.1). NCBI lineage: Eukaryota > Metazoa > Chordata > Aves > Passeriformes > Viduidae > Vidua > Vidua chalybeata. The sequence goes on from NC_071530.1 coordinate 101,128,019, forward strand.
TCATAAGCCAAAGGAAAGTGAGGGGAATTTGTCTCCACAAATCCCGATATATGTAGAAAACTTTTACAACCATAAATAAATATTAGATCATGTTGTCATCTATGACAATATTGTATAAAGCAGTATTGAAAAATGTGTTTCAATTAATTGCTCCTTCACTCTGTCCTTAGAATTTTAAAAATCTGCCCTATTACATTCCTTAATAAGTGTTTTTTTGACACAGTTACATACTTAAATACACTTCTACTAAACAAGAAGCTAAACACGACATGTTTTAACACTTCAAAACTTTGTCAGAGACCAGACTTTCTGGTGCATGTATTTTGAAGGGCTCTTCCAGTTGCAAGCACAGAATTGTAATTATTTTCTTTGGTTTTGCACGGGTCATTGACACCATCAACATTTTATTTGAGGGTGGTAATTGTATATTTCTATATTGAAAGTCATAGAGAAATATTTGTACCTTTTCTGAATGCTAAATAATAAAATTGTTTTCTTCAGGTTGTAGTGCTGTTGGCCAAAGAAATTCTGTTGTGATAACTGTACCATCAGCTAGAAAAGCTGCATAGTTGTCTTCTCCTTCCTCCTTCTCCTTCTTTCTTGTCTAGAAATTTAACATGTCAAATAAGTATAATTTGGAGAATAAAGATCTGTGAAGTATGACTCAAATCATCTTGTTTGTTAGCATGTCTAAACAAAACTCACCACTTTCATAGCTTATTTTCTCAAAATCAAAAGGAAATCAATAACCAGCTTTTATAAAAATTGCTTTAAATTAAGTATCTTTCCTATGTTCTTAAAAACAAAGCATCTGGTAAAGGTAATCAAGTTTACGACTTTCTTCTGTCATTTCAGAGTATAATTGGGCAACAGCCCCAACAAGCCAGTGTAACACTGTGTCTATTTGTGAAAATATGTTTCAACTGGAATCTCTATAGTTCCTGGATTTCTCTAAGCTTATTCTTATAAACCTGTATCTAGACTTTGTTGTCATGTGTTCTTTTAACGTTGTAGTGTTTAACTTGTTAGCCATTTGTTTTTATTGAACTGAGTGAATGAACTCCATCATGATGCTGTTGGTGTACATAAACATGGCCTGTTTCTTGCAGCTTTTCATTGCCATCTGTATGTAAAGCTTTACAGTTACTTGAAGATCTTGGCAAATATTTTTCCTGTTAATTTGCTGAAAGCATAAGTAAACATAATCATTTTATGTGTGTCTAAAAAAAAAAACCTTGCAGTTTATTGTAACACAGTGATTTTAGGCATAAATTGCTTAGTGATACAATAACTTTGTGAAATAAGCCACTGTCAATTTTTAGCATCCTCAATAAGCCTATCCTGATGCCTACGTTTTTATCATAGCATGCAGACAGACTGAGGGGTACAAGACAATCCCACTGTGTTGTTTGGAGGGTAGAAATCAGGGTTGACTTTATAATTTAGGTTCACCCCTCCCTTTAGAGAACTCCATGTTAAAACAGAAAAAAGAAGCAATACCAAAAATCTTGTTTCCTACAACTTGGCTGCTGGGTGAGCCATACTGGCAATAGTGAGGAAATGGCAGAAAGTCCAAGTCCTCATGAGTGTGCCCCAGAGGATGAAGCAGTTGGAGTTGCTACAATTGCAGAACAAGAGTATCAGGTTATTTCCTGCCTGTATTTACTGTTACTGTATTTGGGGGAGTTCCGTTTGTTTCTTCTCCCTGTGGAGTTCACTGTTTCCTGTTGCTCTTGGAATGGACTAGCAGTAAGATTGTTGCAGTGCTACACAATATTGCAAACTGGAAGGAACAAGGATGTCCCATTACCAGAGTATCCTGCCTACATAATTAATGTGTGTTAGTTGTCCTTGAAATACTCAGAAATGAGAATATAGTAGTTGTTAAAAAAAAAAGATGAAAACATAAAGAATGAGCTAGCCAAGTCACTGGATTGGACCTCTGTTTTGAGGAGAAAGAATAATGTTCTGTGGGGCGAGTAATTCCACACTTGTTTGGTTTGGGTTTCTCATGCATTCTTTTGAAGCAGTTGATGTTGGCCACACCCCTGCCAACCCCTGCCCCAGGTTTCTGGGGTGATTATGGGAGGGGCATTGGTCAATCTTTCTGTTTCCCTCCTCACAGCATCCCAGACTGGGAGGCACCTCAGGAGATCTCTCCAATCTCCAGCTCAATGCAACAGTGAATTTAACTGTGATTGCTCAGGGCTTTTTCCTATTTGGTGTTGAAAATCTCTGAGAACAGAGGTCTACAGCCTTTTCCAGTGCTTAGTCAATCTCACTACCATGAGGATTTAATTTCATTTATTTTCCTTCATCTTTTATATCCTCCCAACTCTGTTTTTAGCCATTGTATCTCAGTAGGCACCTTTGTAAAGAGCCTGGCGTTGTCTTTTCTATAACCTCCCCCTAGGTCAGGAGGCTGCTGTGAAGTGACCACAGAACTGCCTTGTCTTGGAGCTGAATGAGCGCGGGTCTCTCAGCCTCCACTGTCATTGGGACCCTCCCCTGGATTTTTTGAAGTCTATCAATATATTTCTTTTCCTGAGAGGGGCCACAGTTGCATGAGTTTTAATGATAGCTGAAGAAAGGAAGTAATCCCTTCCCTTGGCTATGCTGCGCTTGATACAACCCAGGGACTTACGTTAAGTGTCCCAAGGGACACTGGATTGGGAACTTTTTTACCTTGTTTGAGTGTGACAAACAGAAAGTAGGCATTTACCATTTTTATTGTTCCTTAAAAGAGAAAAAACAAGCCAAAAGCCACCTCAAAAAACAGCCCTGAACTTTCAAACTGTGATCAAAGGCTTGCAAGTAAAAATAAATTGATGTTTGGATATTATATCTGAACAGTAAGCATTGCTACCCAGGCAGAACTTGTTGGAATTCTTCTTCCTCATTTTTCATTTAAGAACCTAAACATTAAGTATTTGCAGTGAATCCTAAACTTTCTCTCCTCACATGAAAGTAGATGCCTCAGTATGTTCTTCAAGATGTTGTAGTTGTGGCCTTTGAGTTTTGATCCTAAACTGTGTAGGAGCAGATCTTGGAAGTTCTGCTGGAAGGAGTTGTTTCTTCAGTCTTTTCGTAAACTCACTGGTACCTCAAATCTCATGAGAGTGCAGATTTCCATTCTTGGTTTTAAAATAGATTAATTACAGCCTGTATCTGTAGGGCATGTTTGATCTGCTGTGTTTGAGTGCATATGAAATGCACCCAAAAGCTCAGAAAAGTTGAACTTGTGTTTCTCATCTGAATGTGCTGATTATTAATGAATGTTATTCTGTAACATTGGCACCATCATCAGTCACTGACTCGCAATGAATGGAATGATGAATTAATACAAGACCTACAAAGTTTATTCCCAACTTCATGAACTGTCCAAAGCTGGCGGTTTTAAGGAGCTAACTAGCCAGTAAATTATTTGCATGATTTTCCCAGCAATCATGTTCACATACTTGAATATTTTTAATTAGTCAGTATTTCTTGTTATTCTGCATATCTTTGACAGCTAATTTGTTTTAAAACCACAGGAAAAAATCAGCTCTACATGTTTCTTTATTGCATTCTTTTCTCCTACATGACCTCCATCTCATGTAGAACTGACAAATTACTTTGAGCAGTAGTTATTTTACTGTTGGGTTGCAATTTTGAAACAAGTATTTGAAAAACTGACTTGTGTTTTGGCCATATGAAACACTTTGTGCTGATCATTCAAAGAATCTGTTGTGCTGGGTTCTATAAATCCAGCAGACTGAATTGTTTCCAATTTTTTTTCCCCTGAAAACGGAAAGATTTATTATTCATTTCTTTGACTGTAGTGTTCAGTTAACTGTGCTGCTTTTAGAGGGTCAGCCCACTCTACAGTATATTGGAAATTCCCTTCCCTAGCCTCTTTCACTCTACAAGAAGCATGGGAGGAGTTACAGTTGAACCATATGAAAAGTCAAACTGTTTGTGGCATGTAGCATTTGATAAAAGGCAAGTTATTGATACCAAAAGTTACATGCAACCACTGTTTTCTTTTCTTGTTCTGCACAGGTATGCCCTTGGGTGCCATATGATTAAAACATGGAAAACAATAATTGGCGTACTTGTAGTTGCCTGGATGACTTCTCTGAGTGCTCTTTATGCTGTGGTAGTTGTGGGAAATATACTCGAGTCTTCCTGTAGCTTTTCAGTCTTCTTTCAAATTTGCATTTTGCATGTCATCTGTTGCTCAAACTGGTGTTTTATTGTGAGATCATCTACTTTTCTAAATATAAGACGTTGAAAAAGTAAACATATATCTGCAGGGAAATATCAAAATAGTGTGTATTTTTAAAATTGTTTTAAAGATACTGGTAATTTTAGTTTTAGAGTTTCATAAAGATTGTATCACGAAAATGCTTACATGTTTCTCCATTTTTCTCATTCTTCTTCTAGCAAGGAGTAGGTGTACCTCTCCTGGTATGTGAGGGAAGATGGGTCTGACTCCCAGAATTGTCAGACTCCATGTAATTTACTGAATCATGCTTGCTCGGAGGTACCCATCTTTTTTGCAAATCAGATTCAGCAAGTTTCCTGTTTGCATCCCATGTCTGTGCATAAGGAGTGAATCAAATGTTACAGAGGTGGGGAGGATGAGCATGCTACAGAATAGCATTTCTAAAATTAATATTACTTTTAATATGGTAGGAAGGTTAGTCAAGGTAAACAGACACTATTTTCTTTTTTCCTTCAAGTATGAATATTAAATAGGCTCAGGTAATAAATGTATTAGTAACATTTTTTACAAGAATTGATACAGTTGTATTTTTTGAAATGTTGATGGTGACAGCTAGGATTTGTTGCTTAATTAATTTTAAAATCTCATGTTTCAGGTCAGCCAGTTCTTTCATGCATGATGCAAATATATATTTTATTTTTTTTTTTTTTTAAACACCATAATTATTCCCAAGGCAATTGTCCAAGAACAAATGCTGCCAGTGCCAGAAGGTTATTTGGAAATGCCAGTGTCTGAATTCCATGAATTAGGTAACACATAACACACCATCTTCACAAAGCTGAGTAAATCAGAGGAAGATGTAGCACCAAATTAGAAAGAAACTGCTGTTGTAACTAATAATCAGCTTGTCATTCTCTTCAATACTGAGGTATGTTTGTATCTGATTAGGTGTTCCTTACACTTAAAATAAGAAATAACCTGAGATTCAACCTCAAAGTCAGCAGAAGCCATCTGGATAGTGTAAGACCACAAATGATGTCAATAAATTAATGATGTCGTGGGTGCGCACAAACAGTAGAGAAGGAGACATTAAGAAAGTTTGGGCACAAAGGAAGGAAAATGTCTTTCATGAAGTGGTTAATCAAAGCTGTAGGTGAAGATTCTATCGCTGTTGTTCACAGAGCTGTTGTTAGCACATTAAAGTTACTTGTTTCATGCTGGTTTTTATCAAAATCCTGGTAGAAAACATTGCCTTTCAAAGGCTCCTGCCACAAGCATTAACATAATTGTCTCTTCTCATGAACATGGAAAAAATATTCCTTAGACTGTCAAAGTAGCCTTTGCTGCTAGTGTTTTTTGCTTCTTTTTTTTTTTTTAATTGCTGCTGTCTGAAAACCAGATTCATGTCCCTTATGGATGTTGAGTGTTCTGAGGAAAAAACCACAAACAAATTGCCTCTATCATTTAATATTGTCCTTTGCACTTTCCTTGCAAAAGGAAACTATGCAAAGATTGCATACTTCATGGCAGTTCACCCTGGCTTCCTATCAGTTTTATGTTATGGTATAATTAAACTCATTATATATTTAGATTGCTTCTAAGAGGTCATAACTAATAAGGTAGAGGCAAAATAGAGTAGGATAGGATAGAATAGAACAGAATAATTTAGGTTGGAATAGACCTTTATAAATCCAGTTGTTGACCTGGCACTGCCACCACTAAACCATGTCCCTGAGCACCACATCTACATGACTTTAAAATACCCCCAGGAATGGTGACTTTACCACTGGACAACCCTTTCACTGAAGATATTTTTCCCAATATCCAAGCTAAATTTCCCCTTGTGTGACTTGAGACCATTTCCTATTGTCCTGTCACTTATTACCTGGGAAAGGAGACTGAGGCCCATTTTGCCACAATGTCCTTTGAGGTAGGTGTAGAGAGGGCAAGGTCTCCTCAGTGTCCTTTTCTCCAGGCTGAACAACCCCAGCTCCCTCAGCTGCAACTTGTAAGACTTGTGCTCCAGACCCTTCACCAGCTCTATTGCCCTTCTCTGGACATGCTCCAGTACCTCAATGTCCTTCTTGTAGTAAGGGGCCCAAAACTGAGCACAGGATTCAAGGCGTGATCTCACCAGTGCCCAGTACAGGGGGACTGTACCCCCCTGGTCCTGCTGGCCTCACTGTTTCTGACACAAATGACCTTGTAGTATTTGAATCTTTGTACCTTGCATTGATTTCTTGTGAATTTTCAGTGGTCAGCATCCCACAGTAATCATCTCTCTTCTTATTTTGGAAATAATGTTAGTCAAATATAGAATGAGTAGTGCTACCTGAAATATCTTGTATTTAAAAATAATATAGCAGGAATGAGATATGATGGTTTATTTGAGTCAGAATTGCTGAAAGTGGTAATATTAAACAATTATATCCTAATAATTTAGATTATGATCCTGTAAGAGAAATTAGAATCCTTTCCCAGTATTTAACAGGCAGGAGGAAAAATCAGATTTATTCCCAAATACATTTCTTAGATATATGGTGGGGTTTTGTTGACTTGAAAGCAGTTACTTTCAGTGCACTGACAAATCAGAAATTTGGTTTATGACCAAAAGAAAAATAATCTGAAAAAACTTAACTATATGAATTAGGTATGAATATGAAACATGGTACAATGGTAACAGTTTGATTTCATTAGGTACCTGTGTAAGACACATGGATAAGACTGAACACTGAACTGATCACAGTTTTTCCTGGCTTTCTAGGGAGTAGAAATAGAAGCATTTAGCACTCAAAAGGTCTCTGTGAAAGGTTGCGCTAGAAAATCCAAAGATCCTGTGAAAGAGCTATGAGATGAAACAAGCTAGTAAAAATCATAAAGAGGATAAAAATGTTCAGTGAGTGAGTTAAATTTACCATGGTCAAATCCAGAAAGCTGTGCAAAAGGTTTGCGTGGTTCAGAACACGACCAGCAGTGCTGAAAACATCTGCTGGCTTGTGGGTCAAAGCCAGCATAGCAGCAAATAATCACGTGGCATCTTTTGCCAGTGTTCAGTGTCAGCAGGCGTTGTATCTGCCCAGACTTCCAATGTTTGCTAAAACTTACTGTGTGGCTTCATGTGTGTTTCTTTCTGAAGATTTCTCTTTTAGCGACTTGTGAATGACTTTGTCAGTTAAAAGATTTCAAAAGGTTTTTGGTTTCTTTGTTTGTTGGTTTAAACAGTGCCTGTGCAGACATACCAGTTAAACTGTCTAGTTTATTGGCTGGGATGATGGTTCTCTTACAAAGCACAACATTTTGTAGAGGCAAGTCTGGTTTTATGTTCTCTGCAGTAGTAATGGATTATCTTGCTGATTATGTTGTCTTCATGGCATTGCTGAATTCCTTAATGTGTAGTGAAGTAAATCAGCTGACAAAAGTATGAGAGTGTAGATGTATTTAGTTTTACTACGTGAAGTGATTTGATTTTCATTTGTGGTAAATGCTACAAATCTGTAGCAGAGGTGGAATTTAATGATTCCACCAGTACTAGAATTGGTAGGTGGAGGAGTTTTACCCTGCATTATCCTTCCAGGTGAAAAAGTATGAAAATCCTATCCCTAGTACAAGACTGAGACAGCAGAATATTAAAAATTCAGACATAGTGGTGGGAACGGATTTCTTTTTTATATAACTAGGAGGGTATGTGAACGCACAAAGGAGGCATTTGAAAGTATATATAAAGTAGCTGGTGGGTGAATTTAAACTCTTCTAGCAAGAGATAAACAGATTTCCCTAGCCCACAGTGAAATACTGCCTGCATTTTCCAGCAAAGAAGACTGTAGGGGGTTGACATTGGCTGGAGGCCAGGCAGCCACAAAAAGCCTCTCTCTCGCTCCCCTCCACAGCTGGACAGAGGAGAGAAAATTTAACGAAGGGTTCATGGGTTAAGATAAGGACTGGGAGAGATCACTCATCAAATACCATCAAGGGCAAAACAGACTCAACTTAGGGATATGAAATGAATTTATTACTAACAAAATCAGAACAGGACAAAAAGAAGTAAAATAAGCCCTTAAAAACACCTTCTGGCCACCCCTGCTTTCTTCTACATCCTGCCACCAATGGTGCAGGGAGATGGGGAATAGGGGTGATGGTCACTTTATCACCTGTGGCTTCTTCTGCTGCTCAGGGAGAGGAGTCATTCCCCTGCTGCACCATGGGGTCCTTCCCAGGGGAAGCAGTTCTCCATGACCTTCTCTGGCCTGGCTCTATCTCATGAGCTACAGCTCTCTGAACTGCTGCAATATAAGTCCCTCCCAGTCCCCCTCAAACTGCTGCAGTGTGGGTCACTCTTCTATGGGGTGCATTCCTCCAAGGACAGGCTGCTCCAGCCTGGGAGCAGGGCCCCTCTCTCCACAGGTCTGTCACAGGGGCACAGCCTCTTCCCAAGCATTCATCCATGGGCACAGGCTCCTCCACGGGCTGTGGGTGGATCTCTCCACCCCTGTGGGTCTCTGTGGGCTGCAGGTGGATCTCTGCATCCTTGTGGATATCAACAGGCTGCAGGGGCAGAGCTACTTCACTGTGGTCATCACCAAATGCTGCAGGGGAATCTCAGCTCTAGGGTCTGGAGCAGCTCCTCTCCCTCCTTCTTTACTGACCTTGGTACCTGGGGAGTTGTTCTCACATGTTCTCACTCCACTCTTTTCTGGCCACAATTACAATAGCATGACAACTTGGTTTTTTTTGGTTTTTTTTTTTTTTTTTTTTTCCTTTCTTCTTAAATCTATTATCATACAGATGTTACCACTATTTCTAATTGTCTCAGCCTTGGCCAGCAGCACTTGTCTTCGGAGCCACCAGGGATTGTCTCTGCTGGACATGGTGGAAGCTTCTAGCAACTTCTCACAGGAGCAACCTGTAGCCCCCCTGCTACCAAAACCAAGCTATGGAAACCCAATACACTTTCCTTTTTAGAAACCACATGTCTTCATGAGCTGGTCTGCTGGTCTGTTCCTGGAAAAGTGAGTTATGGTTTATAGGGATTGCTTTGGTGTGACTCCAGAAAAAAGTCACTTTTATTGGAAGCAAACTGAATTACAATTGAAGAAATACAAGTGGAGTGTAATTTACTGGCCTGCTGAATGTCACAGGAAAGAACAATTAATGAGGAAGATAATTATATAATAATGTGATTGAAGGGGAATTTGGTGTTTCAGGTTATTTTAAGCCCCAGTTTATGAAGTATCTGAAGATTGGTAGATAAGGGCGGTTAAGCAAAGACCAGGAGAGCAGGCAAATGGAGTATGAGGGCTTGAGAGTACATAGAATAAGGAAGATGTTAGTGGAGTGGGAGATGTGGTAGGAGGCTTCCATAGAAAAGGGCAAAGAAATCACTGTCTTATTTGAGAAATAGGGAAATGAGTAGATGAGTTCAAAGAGATTAATGATGTTTGGAAGCAGGATAGGAAGCTGAAGAAGACAGCCAACTAGGCCAGCTGGCAGAGTGATAATAAAAACATCAAATAACTCTGTCAGTAGAAAATACATTAGCTGTGGTGGCCAGGAAGAATGTGTGACTTCTAGAAATTACAGGGAAGGAGGTGACAGGACTTCGATAAAAAACTGAATTAAGGGATATAGCAATAGAGAATTAAAGATTACATCTAACAGGCAGTGAAAACAAGTGAAAATTCAGACAAGAGACAAAGATTATTTTGTCAGTTTTTCAGATCACAATGGGACAGTTTGGGACAGTGTCTGGGCATACAAGAAGAGACATCAAAAGTGACAAATATGAGGTAGTGCTGAAAAGAGGGAGTGGTGAAGAACATGCATTCCAGAATGGAATTTGGTGTTTTGGGCTTGTTTCTGGATTTCAAGGGGAGAAGGGTGTTACTGTGGAGATAGTGATCTAGTTTTGTGAATATCTGCCTCTAGTGTGATTTGATGTGCTTGTGTTGCAACTTGGCCAAGGTACAGACTCACCTACTTTGGGAATCAACTGATTCTGGCTTGCACTAAAAAAAAAAAAAAAAAAAAAAGAACAAAATCCCCACCCAAACAAATTATTGTGCTAGTGCATTTTTTGTTTCCCCCTAGAAGTTATTCTCCGTCCTTGCTTTTCTCTCCATGGTGTGTCCTTCTTTGGGCTCTGTGGTTCACAGAGGTCTCTGAGATGCTCAGTTGTCTGCACTCCTACTGCTATCCTTCTTCCTCACCCTTCCCTTGGCATAGGATTGTCTCCATGGTGAATGGTAGAGAGTAAAGAAATGGCTGTGACAGTCTAGGACTGGCTTCTCGAAATTTGACCAAACGAGTGGTGTGAGTTGCTCTGCAAGGGCTGGCTTTACAAAGCAAAGTAGAGCAGCTGCCTGACTCAGACCACCTTGTGCTTCCCACATTGGGCTGCATACAGTTGCTGGGACATGGACCCATCATTGTATGTAGTGGGATGGCTGTGGGGTTGTCACCAGCAAGAATGGTGGTCCCTCAGCTGACACAGGGACTTTGTGCCTGAGGCTGAGCACTTCTGGAGACGATGTGCATGGGTATCAGCTCAGCAGAGATGGGAGTTGGCAGTCCTGGAGCAGAAGCCCTGGGGTCACTGGGCATGTTAGTGTGCAGCACAGAGAAGCTGCCTTCCTGCCAGTCCTGGGGTTGTGCTGGATGTCAGGGCCACAACAAGCCCTGCCACACTCTCAGCAAAGGGATCCTGGCTCCACCAGCTCCTGCTTCCTCTGTCACTGCTTGTGCATGGCCGCTATTGAGTTATCATGGTTTGCCTCTTAGGGCACTGGTGGTGTCCCATCCATCCATCTTAAATGTATTTCACAGTGAACCCAAGGATGCAGTGAGCTCCGAATTAGGCACTCAGCCAGTGCAAAAAACATTCTCATTTTATGAGTCAGCGGCTCTGATTCATTAAAACCATCATCAGGCAGCCCCAGTCAGCCAGTAATGGTGTTCAGTGGTTCATTTACCCAGGAAGGGTCTGATCAGTTGTGCTTTATGTTTCTGAATTATTTTGTTTTTTACTTTACTTCTTATGCTTTCTAACAACTTTAAAAGGAAAAACAATGTCATAACTGCATAGAGGTACTTCCTGTAAATTAACTGCATTCTTGTATTTTTCAGGAAATATGATTTTTGTTGGGAATATTATTTTAGTAATTTCATGTCTCTCTGGGCTGTGACTTTGTATGAGCGCAGCAATTAGGTCTTTAAGTTTCTTCTTTTAGGACATGTAAAACAATTACTCTATGTTGTCATACACCAATCTAAAGGATTCACACAAGTGTGTCTGTTCTGTGTTTTGTATTTATTAAGTATAAATTACTGTTTTAATTTATACTTAATAAAAAGCTGTACATGCCTTAAAGTTAATTTCTTAAAGAATTTTTTAAAATTTGGAAACTAATATATTGGCATTTACTTTTTGTTTGTTCAGAGGAAGAAGACTTGCTTGTTTCTGTGGTCTTCTGTTTCATTTACTTTGTATGTTGTATTATAAAGATTCTTTATTAATATTTCAAAATAGCAACCTAAACAAACCTAGTTTGGTTTTTTTTTTCAATATGAACATTTTTAAGGCAAAACTTAAAAGTGGACTTGTTTCAATGATCTTAGGAAAGGAGAAAACCTGCAGAATTTTTAAACGCATATTTGCTCTGTTTTTGAAAAATGGAATGTGTTTATCTGGATAACTGTGAAATACTGAAATGAGATAAACTAGTGCAGCTATGGCTGTAATACTCTTGGGACTCCTTAGCCTTGTCCCCACTGGGAAGCTGACTCTTTGCTAGAAATTGTTGTGGTTTTTTTTTAATTTTTTTTTTCTAGCTGTACTCATCTAAGAATTTTGAATGCTAGCGTGGGCTGATTGGAGCAGCTTTTTGTAAACATGTTGCTTTGATTTGATATATGCAGAACCTCGAACTGAATTTACATATAAGCCAAACTCAGCAGCAGAAAAAGACTCACCTTAATTTTAGAAAGTACTGAATCATGTATCTGATGCAATCTGAGTTGGTCCTGGGTAACTGACAGTAGACTTGCTGGCTGTTACCCTTTTTCTGGTGTAGAAGGCTGCAGCCTGTGAAAGGAGGGAAGAATTTTGCCCTGCTGTGATGACATGGAAAGTGTATAGTGTGGGGCCAGATGTATGTGGAGGAAAAAGGGACATTTATAGTGAAGCTGAGAGAGAGAACATGAAAGTGAGTGCATGAGAGGAGTCACTAAGTGGAGCAGAGACCATTTATTGATTTGGCAGGAAGAAGGAACAAAGCTTTGATAGGGAAGGATTTATGTAAATGGTGTAATGCATCCTCAGATCTGCTTGCTAAGACTGCCTCATAATAAACTGTCTACAGGGTCAGGGTGCCTCCTGTACTGCTGTATCAATTTTTTTGATTCTTGCTTCTGAAAATACCAGGTTCTTATATGCAAAACAACAAACATCAGATGCAGATCAGCATTTGCTTGTTTTGCTCATGGAAACAGAGTTAATACTTGTTAAAGGATATGCACAGAACTGCTTATGTTTTTGTGTGCACAAGTAAAGAAATCTGGTTTTGCAAAGATTTTTGTGGTTATCAGTGGCTCAGTGACCAGGCTGAAAATTGTATTTGCATCTGTTCTTTTGTGATACGGTTAAGTTGTCATGTTTCTTTCATCACAAATAAGTTGCAGTCCTGTAGGACTGTCAGAAGCTGCTGTTCTTGCTACTTGTTTTGTCAGTAAAATAGTGACAGAAGGCTGGTAACAACTGAGTGCCCTTTTTGTTGGCACTCCAAGGAATACAGCGTGTATTAACAAGAAACAGCTATGAAAAATGCATGAAGTGCCAGGAACTACTGCAAACAAAGGTACTAAAAACAGAGCCATCATAACCTGCTACGCTTAGAGAGAGACTTTTTCTATGGTAAAACATCAGCCCATCTTCTTGCCAAAAAATAAAAAGGAAAAAAAAAAAGGAAAGAAAATGCTCCTATTCTCCCATTTAGCTATCCACATGTGTTCCCTAAAGTCTGTCATCTGTTATATGTGAGCTTACACATCAGCACTGCACTTAACATGTAGCTAGTGACAGCCCACCTTTGTCCACTCTCTGAACAAATTAGATCAGCTGGTTTCTTTAGAGACCTTCTGATTCATGAATGTGTTCTGCTTGCATGCTGAGGCAGTAGATGGTTTCCACACAAACACACCAAACTCCACTTAGAAATCAAACTTTTGTTTGCCCTTCTCTTGCATCCGTTGAGAATGTTTTTCCAGGCCTTGCATCACTCAACCAAGGATAAAGCCCTGTTAAATCCCAATGAAAATTCCTTCATAGCCAACATGTTCCTTTTTATTGCAGTGCAAAAAACCCTTATTTCTTTAGCATAAATAGCTTTAGTTCTCTATTCAGTCTTGGCTTTACTCTCCTGCCTCTTACATGTTTACAAACACCTGGCATTTTCTCTGTCTTTTGTTTGACTAAACAATTCGAACTCTAGGTCTTCTACTAATTATCTGCCTTACTTTGGATTGAAGGAGGGCAATTGAATTGACAGGTACACTCCTGTCTAGATGTGGTTTTACCAGTGATTGATATAATTCCTGTGCCAGTGAAGTTGTGTTTTATTACACACTCTCTTCCAGTGTAGCAATGTCATACTGGTTTTATTTGATCTGCTAATAGAGCAAACACTGTATAGTCACTCAACCATCTTTACAGCAGCTTGATTTGTTGGACTGAATAATTTTTGGTGTTACTAAGTGCATTTTGGTGTTACTAGTTGTAATAGCATTCCTGTTCTTTCAGTCCTTAGAATCAAGCAGTTCTGGGAGACTGATTTTCCCTCATATTAAGTGTAGCTCCCTGATCTGTGTTATTAGCAAGCTTCATTATCACTTGTATTTTAATTGCCAAGTCAACTGAAAAAACAGTAGTGCCCATGCCAAGACCTGTCCTTGAGGAACTCTGCTGGTGATCTTTCTGCAGCTGGAAAGTATTTCCAGCGTTACTCAGATCACTTCTGTAGCCACTTTCATTTTATAATTTTAATCCTTGTTTTAATTTGTTTCCTATGTAAAGTATCAGTTACTTTAGTAAAGCTAAAATAGAAACAAAGACTTACTGCAATTGTCTAGACTGCTTAAGAACCTTATTATATGGGTCTGGTTTTGGTAAACCTGAGTTTTTATACATTACCATGTCTGTTTTTCTTCCCTTAGAAGCTGCTTGTAAGAATAAGGATAGACTTTTGGTTCAAACAGGTTAAACGTGTTCTTAAATTTCCCCCCAGACCCCCACATACATGATTTTATTGTACTTTTTTTTTTTTTTTTTTTGGTCTTTAGTTCTCAATGAAGATTTTTTTTCTTAACATTTATGTAGCTAATGACTCAGTTAATTTAGCCATGTGTCCCTTTTTTTTTTTTTTTTTTTTTTTTTTTGCCAGAGGAGCTTTTTACCAGACTTAAATTATCATGCTGCCAGTAAAAATGCCAGTGAAATATATTGCTACAGAGTGGCTGAAAACTAGCAAGGCATCACCATGTAGGGCTGTCAGGTGTGCATTACATAATTGCAAGCTATTTATTCGCTGTCACTGCTAACCTGCTGAATTGTGTGGCTGGCATGCTCCCATCTCCTCCAGGGGCAACCAAAACAAAGGTGGCACCAACATTGTGCACCTTGATGTGCTGAGAGCTTGCCCTGCCGTTTAAAAGTAATAGAAGTTGCTGACAGATGGCATGAATGAATTACATTAGAAAAACACCTGAAAAGAAAACCTTTCTGGCCACATTAACAATTAAAGAAATGGATGAGAAAAAGTCTTCATCCAGACTAATTATTTCTCTTTGTGCAGAGCAGTCAGGGTTTCCCTGCTGCAATAAAGGACTGAGGGGGTCCTATATTCTTGTGTATTTCTCTCTGGATATTGTCTGATTGCTTTAAAGTCAACCACAAGGGTTGCTGGAGAGAACAAGTGAAAATATTTGCTTTCCCCTTCAATCTGCTTGGGTGGG
This sequence comes from Vidua chalybeata, assembly GCF_026979565.1. Classification (NCBI taxonomy): domain Eukaryota; kingdom Metazoa; phylum Chordata; class Aves; order Passeriformes; family Viduidae; genus Vidua; species Vidua chalybeata. The sequence continues at coordinate 101,143,227 of NC_071530.1, forward strand.
CATGGTGCCTTTTCATAGCGTGCCCAGACCTCAACAGCCAGAGGTAACAGCTGACCACCAAACCTTGCTTCTGTTGTGCGTTAGCTTCAGTTTATTGATTATCACTCAGGAGCAAAAGCAGAAATTGACTTGAGAAGCCTGATAGTTTTCTGAGTTCCCCTCTGTGCATAAAGATAATGTAAAGGTGTCTCGTTGGAGAGAGGAAGGCTCCATCCATTTTGCTTTGATGAGAAGCATTAAAGTAGAAGAGATGCTAATAAATGAAGTTAATTACTCTAAAATATTTCCTTTCTAAGAATTACAGTATTGATGATATTTTTCTTTTACTTGTTTTCTTTGGTGCACAGTGAATAAATAGAAAGTTGTTGTTTTTTCAGTGTTATTTCAGTTCAGACTATTTGCTTGTCATAGGAACCTATGCACAAAGTGAGTCGTTATGACATTAATATAATTTTTATATACTTCTTTCACAGAAGAAAGAAAACAGAAGAAAGGAGATTGGAGATGCATTTAAAAGAAAAGGTTAAAACATCGGAATTATTTTTTCAAGACTTTACATTCTTGAACAACAGTTGGTCTGTTCTATCACATTTACTGAGCAGAACTGTCATTAAATAAGGCTTCCTGAAGTCCTCTTCCTTTAATTAAAAGTTCCTGAATGAAGACATTCTTAACTAGTGCATCACTAAACCAGAATTTACGTTAGTTTGGGCCCAATTTTCCATGGATATTTGCATCAACACTAATGATTCTTCTTAATTCTTTAAATCCCCTTTTTTACTGTGCGTATTTTAAGACCATATAAACTTGATGCTCATGTTGAACACTTCAACATATTTTCCAATCTTAGAGAAAATTCCCCATTATTTTCTGCTCTCTATTTAGAGATGCAGAATGACCATTCATTGGATACATTACCAGAGTACTTGGGGGTGGGTGTGGAGGAGCAGTGCAAAGCCAAATTGCCATCTGTTTCTTTTCAGAGCATAATTTGCAGGTGCAGGTAATCTAGTGACTTTTCCAAACTACTTCCCACCTGTTTACATAGTTCCCTGTGGGCCTGTGATGTAATCCTTATACTGCATGATGCAATGAAGGCAATTAAAAAGAAAGGGTAAAAAAAAAAGCAATGAAATTTTCACTTTTCTTTAACGTGTAAAAGTGGAGCATGTAAAGGCTTTCCAACTTGACTGCATAATGCTTTTTTTTAGCCTTTCTTAATTTGCAAAATACCTTTTTCATGGTTTCTTATGTATAAAATCCTATTAGTGATTACAGTGGACTGTTATGTTCTATTTATTGCAATTCAGGAATAAGTTGAGGATACTGAGAATAATGTCCTTTGAGTTTTGCTACTGTCCTAGCTTTTCAGAAATCTTTTGCGTATTTTACAAAAATATTTATTGGTCTGGAGTTAGTACTTTGACAATTCTTGTTGTGGTGTATTCTGTCCTCTAAGAGGATTTGTGCATCACAGGCTGATTGCCTTAATTGTTGCAATTGTCTTTTCTCATTTTACCTAGCTTCTAACCATCCTACCAGGAAGGCCCCAAAAATCCAAAAGAGAAACAATTTTAGCCCTTAAACATACCAGCAAAGGTCCTCTGGCAAACTTGTAGGAAGATGCTAAGGAGAGAACTCCTGTTATCAGAAGTGAAGATAAAATTTGTGAAGATTCACACAGAACGTTTCTTATCTCCTTCCACCTGTTTGTGAAAATGTGCTAATGTGCAACAGACTACCGTCCCAATATATAAATCATTATCAATTTGAATTTCCCTGCTTTTTATGAGCCCTGGAAGTCAGGAAATGTGGCTTGTGAAGACTAAATGAAGCATGCAATATTTCTGTTAGAAATAGGACAATAAACAATTCTTTACAAGTAAGGTGAACTTTTAATTTTGCATCATTTCTTAAACTGGAAAATGAGAATCCCAGGGCAAAAATTAATTTCCAAAGCACAGGGGTCTAAGGTTATAGTCAAGATTAGTCAACATTGACTTTCCTAGTGCCAAGGCACAGGTCAAAGAACATCCTTATGGATAAGAGATTAATGTAAAAAGCTTGCATGTATTAGAAGTTGAGTAAGTGGATTAAGTATCAACAGATGTTAGTTTAATTACAAGCAGGCTCCACTTGTTGTGGCTGAAATGATGTGTTTGCTGCATTACAGAGCAGGAAAATAGCCTGGGTTTCAGCTGTTTTACAATATATCAATAACACATTCCTCATAGATAGTGATAATTTGATAGCAAAGGCTATTGCTGTTCACAGGCTCCTTCTTCCCAAAATGGTTCACCATCCCATCTTGAGACAGCAAGAGGGTGTTGAAGTGAGGGGGAGGCCCTTGCCTGGCACCTGCAGTAATTCCTAGGTCTCTGGCATCAGTACAGTGCATAGGCTTTATGATCTGTCCATAAGGGCTAAACTTAGAGGTGAACTTTGCAAAGTGAAATTGTTCACGTCCTTCTTCTCCCTCCTTTTCATATCTTTGCTGAATCCCCAGATTAATTCTCCTGTACAGCTATCATTTGACATTAAATCTTTTCAGTGCAGGTCAATTAGAGGATCAGGTTTAATTTCTTCAAAAGGAGGATCTTCTATTCTTTCATATTGCAGTTAGTTATGAATGATTCATTATTCTGTGTCTTTGGGCAGATTATTGCTTCAAGTGAGGTAGGTAAGGTCATGAAATATTGACTAAAAATGCAATTATTTTGTCTAACTGAATTAATTCCATGCTTAAGCTATCAAAAAGAACATGAAAAGCAGTTTCAGATAAAATATAAGTCTAGAAATCAGGTATCCCCTGTTTAACTAGGGAACAGAGGGGCAAAGCATTTACAATACTTAGAATGCAGATAATATATAACATTAAATATAAACACAGTTTTGTGAGCAGGTGAAAATAAGGTGCTTTCATCTTTAATCTTAAGTATCGATTGGAATAAATCCATGTTAGAGTGTTTCTTTGTATTATGGCATTTGGAAAACTGAAGGAAACTATCCTTAGCATTTCTGAACAGAAGTTGTCTATGCCATGTTGACAGAAGTATACAAATCTAAAACAGGACTTTAATTAGTTGAAATTACATATTGATGACATTTACAAAGGTTGATGGTTAATTATTTTTCACATTACTTTTTATTTATTACATTGTCTACCAGTAAGTCTCCAGTATATATCAGTAATTACTGATGTCATAATAGTCAAACATTCTATAGATGTTATATTTACTTAGAGCTTCTTTTCATTTGAGACACAAACATAATACTGTAGAGATTTTACAAATCCTTCCACTTTACGTGGATCTGTAGAATTAATCAGAATATATTCCTATTCACAACAATCATATTCACTAGAAAGAAACATTGAAATTGAAGTAACTTTAATTTTAAAAAGCAGTTGTCCTAGAGGTGGCTGATGGCCAATATCTGTTACATTATTTAATGTAAAAAAATATTAAATAACTTTTTAAAAATATCCACCAAAGCAAAACACCACAATTAATTTTGTTAATGACTAATATTAAAATGGTAGATTTTGGACAGAGAAAGACTTATATTTGCATTTGCAAACCTTTTGAAGAGTCAGCATGGGAAATCAAATGAGATTTGAAATGTAGTTCTGATTCTTTTAATATCCTTTTCAAAATCTGTTTTGCATCATATTCATTTTAATATGTGGCTGTATTAGTGCAGCTGAAGATTTTAAGTCATAATGGTGAGCCTTTTATTTTTAACTCAAGTTACAGATTAAGAAAAATACAATTAATCCTTGTATCTAGATGTTTGTCTTTCAGCCATCTGACATAACTCAGAGTATAATTTATTAGTAATAATGGCTTGTTTTCATTAGAGTTCTAGATTTCTGTTATATTACATTTTCAGATCTGGTTTCTCAGGGTTTATTTAAATATTCATTAAAAATGCTAACGCAGAGTAATATTTGAATCCTTTTGATGGCGAGCTTCTAACTCTGAATGTGGTATTTGAAATATTGGAAGCCACAAATGAGCTGTGCAGACACTGAAGATGAAGGCCATTTGCAGCATGTGCACCCACTTAAGTGTTGGTACTGGTTAAGGAGCTTAGATTTTGGGGTTGGAGAGCTGACTTAAACTAATGTTTCTCATGGATCCTATTATGGAAATTCTGATTTTTTTTTCCCCCTTTCCTTGTGTCTCAGTAAGGGCCACTGGGATATGCTCCACTTCTTCTGCCTCACTAGATAGAATTAGCAGGCTTTCTTGGTGGGTGCAAAAGAAGAGCATAAGCAGCTCTGGCATCCAGAGAAGGCAGGGACAAGATGGTGAGGTAGGGTGATGCAAGCAAAACTCAATTTCAGGGAAGCTTGCAAGCTTCCTGTTCTATTAATATAAAGGGAGACTCCATAGATGATTTTTTTTTTTTTTTTGAGGGCATTTACTGTTGTCTTTTCTAGCTCTCTGAAATTTTAAAGCAGTCTTAGCTGTGACTGTTTGTTGACTCTCAGGCCATAGATGCCTGTGTAAGTACAAAATACTGTAGGAAAAAAATAGTCTTTTCTACTGGAGACAGTGTTCATAACACTACTACTGAGCATAAAGCATGTTGGAAGGCCTTTTTACCTTGTATCTTTCAAGCTGCTCGTATCCATGGGACATTACCCTTTTCAGGAAGTTTGGGAGTTTCCTGAGCTCCATAAAGGCTACAAGCTCTTTTACACCTTGTATTTAATTTTAATTTAGGAGACTTGGGTTCCGAAAGGTTTATTCACATAAGGCAGTCATGATGATCTTTTCTTAAAGGTGTTTTACTGCCAGTTACCATTTAACCTTCATGCACACACCTCCTTCTTTACAAGGGAAGGAGGTGTAAGTGGCAGGGACAGCAGTCCTAGCTATTCCAAGTGAGACATGAGGTGATGGACCTAGTGTAACTTTCCTACAGATAATGCCTTAAATGCTTGCCAGAGCTGCAGCCATCTGTCCTTCTCATGGCCCCTAGCTTGTTTCCCTTCCTGAGTGCCTGGAGGTGCTGGATTCCAGTACAGCTGGACTGGAAAAGGTTTGTGTCTGGGAAGGGGAGAGCAGGAAGAAGGAGGGAAGAGGACATTGTTTGAAGAGTGGGATTGGTTTAGGTTTTACATTAGATGTGCCAAGTGGGAAGGCAGTGATTGGAGTCTTGTATAGTTCAGAAGCCTATCTTTGTAAAATACTGCAGTAAGGTCATCCAGGTTAACAGAGGTTATTCTCAACTCATGTGAGAAGTATTTTATGACACAGATTGTGAGTTAAATACATCCCCTAAATTTTTTTGGCGCATGAATTACTTGTCAGTGTTTCAGCCTGTTTTCAGACCTTCTGCATGCAAGCACAAATGTCATAAAAACACAATATAAATATTTGCAGATGGATATAGCATTGGGACAGATGTTTTTAATGAGCATTTTCTGAATACCCTCAAATTTCCTTTTGTCAGAGAAGAACACATGGATGCTTGGCTTTTTCTCATCTCACCCCTACACACTGTGGTGAAGATTTAATTTTTCTTCATTCTCTGAGCTCTGGTTGAAGGGCAAGAAAAATGTCTCTCTGGCACATAATAATTAGGCAAGGTCCCACTGTTGTCAGTGGGTTTGGTGACAAAGTGCATTGATGATTCATGAAGAGGTTCAGTGTAAGTCCAAAAAATTGCAGGTACTTGTACCATGTGATAGCTAGAGGTTTTCTGGATGGCCTTTTCATACTAGTTAGCAGAGACAATAAATAATTTTTCCCTTTTTTTCTAATATTCTTTGTTTAGAAGTTTGCTAGACATTTTGTCACCTTCTAGCAGCTAAAAACTTGGGACTGAGTTCTTGCAGGGGAAATCAGTGAGGTCAGTAGCTGAAGAATAGTTGGGCAAGTAGGAAGAAATACTTGGTTAGAGTCATGTGTCCTAATATCTTTCAGTTACCTAGCTTGTTTGGCAAGCTGTAATAGAAACAGTTGTCTGTTTCACTGCAATTCTCACTCAAAAATAACTTCTAATACTTGGTGTCAGCTGTACTGATCATTGTGTGAAATAAATTACTTTGCATGAGTGCCTATTTTTGAGATAAAGGCAAGTAAATTATCATCAATGTTAAGAAGGTTTTCATAACTTCTGCCAGTCAAAATATGTATTATTATCACAATATCATATCACCTGTGTGCTCAAGTTTTTTAGGAGACAGGATAGTCCTGGAAAGTTTCCTGTTGAGGTAGATGTGATATGGAACTAGGTCTCAGGCCTTTATATTCTTTCTCGGAGTCTTAACTTGCTTTCGCTTCCAAATATGGCTAAATTTCGGTGCTACAGGATTCAATTAGATTAATTTGTATGGTTTTCTGTGTTCTTACAAATTCTGTTTCACATTAAGATGCTTGTGGATGATGGTCAACATTCTTGGTATTTCCTGTCTTGCTTATGGCCATCCTTTTAAGCTCCTTGTGAAGCAAATTAGAAATCTGATAAATAAACACATAATGAGAAGTATTTCATTTTTGTAATATGCTAATCATGATTTTCACAATATTATTCTGGGCAGTAAGGGCAGTAAATCTGTCCAAGTCTTTCTTTCAGCCATGTTGAAATTTGGACAAAGAGAGAAAAAAGACTACTAAAAAGACTACTGCTTTTTTTTTTTTTTTTTTTTTTTTAAATTCCAGAAGCAGATTCTCATTTAAGAACAACTTAAAAACTAATTAATGCAGTAACAAGATATCTATGAAGCTATTAAGAATGAATCTTTGCTTTTTTTAACCATATGTAAAGACAGTGAATGATTTAATGATTCTGCTGTAAAGGAGTATGCTGTCTAGAATTAATTTCAAGTTTTGGTTGTATATAAATGATTACAATTTACATAAATTAAGGAAATTAGTGATAATTTGTTGGTATGTTGGATGTATTTGTTTTGAGTGTTAGAATGATAGAGATTAGAAGTCTTTTATTTGAGGGCTTGAGTTGAATTGTTGTCAACTTCCAAGACATGAACAAAACTGCCTTGTGTTTTTCTGTTAAAATACCTTTAAAACCTTCTTGCTTTTGTGTGGAGAGAGATTAAATGTTTTCTCCCTGTAAAACATTTTATAATTTATTGCTTTCTTGTCATTAGGCGGTTGACATGTGACTTGTAACTGGAATTTTCATTTAGCTGAAAGCCAATAAAGCCCATTTCTTGAATAGTTATTGGAAAAGAGCCAACCTGGACTAGTGAGCTCATGGAAGGTGTCAGTGGCTTCCCAGTGACAGGAGGCAGCCAGAGTGGCACTGTGTGCCTGTGTCCCCAGGTCACTGAGTTTCTGCAGGTTCATTACTTTTTCCTCTTGGTTTTGTTGCATAGCTCCAGCCCTGGATCTGCCCTTGGATTACGCAGGAGGTGTGTGAGCTAATGAAGCCACAGGTTGGTCATTACTGACCTTTTGTGAGGAAAAAGAGTAGTGGAGGAAGTTCCAAGCAAAAGGTGAGAATGTCTGTGCATGAAGTAGCTGAAATCACCGTGCATTAGAGGGTAGATGGTTTTTTTGTTTTTTTTACGAAATATCAGCCAAAACTTGAGCTTGGTCATCATATCTGTGATTTGGACTTACACACTTGTATAGAAAGAACAAAGAGCTGTGATAGCAGAGGATGCTGTGAAACTGATGAATCAGAATGGCAAGCTGAAAAGTTGCCTGTAAGAGAAATTGTCAAATTCATAGAGGGTGCCTCCACTAGATTTTGCAGATGAAAGTTGCTGAAGACATGCACTCACTGGTTTAAAAAGTATTAATGAAGAAAAACTTCACAGAGATAAGAGGAAGTAGAAAATGCAGGAAACACTGTAAAAGAATAATAGTAAAGAAGACTAATATGGAGGCATCCATCTGACAGTGTACTTAGGACTTGTATTTTCATTAAAAAAGATCTGGAGCAATACAAATAATAGATTTTAATGCCACTTCTGCCAAAGACAGAATTTGATATTAAATTCTAATAAGAGGATACAGATTCTTATTTATGTTAATCTCCACAGATGGATCCAGATATTGATCTAAAGACAAACTCTTGTTAGGTTTTCTGTGAGCAGCATGTTTTTACCCAGGAAAACAAAGATGGGTATTGATGCACACATTCACTGCATTAATCATACAAATTACAGATGAGCCCAAACAGAAGCTGTGTCTGTGAGCTGTGTCTCTGTGCACAGGGATGTTTAGGTATTAGAACTTGTGACTTGCTGTGTCTTTTTAATTGCTTAAACAGAAAACCAGGATTTCAGAGGTTTCAATGTCCTTATGCTCACTTTCAAGATTTATTTTGAATTCTAATCTAGAATTCCAAATAACTAAACTTTTTTTTTTATTTCCTAAATACATATTTTCAAGGATAGTTGAAATGTGCAGCCTGTCAGGAAACAGGATTGCTCTTTTCATGCAAGCCAAAGTGAGGAGGTGATGTTTTTCTTTAGGAGAGTATCACTAGATTATAAGGCAATAAAATTCATTCCTTGTTTCTAAAATAATTTTCAATATTTTGCATTGAGTTAGATTTTTTTTTGTGTGTGCTCCTTTCTTTCCTTCCTGTCTTTGTTTAATTTTGAGACCAAACTAGAAGAAATAAGAGCTGATTGCTTAATATCTATGACTTCATGCTATTTGGTATTTTGCCACTGAGTTTTCACACTCTGCAGGGATTAAACTGTTGGTCATTGTGTGACAATTTACATTCCTCACTATGAATTAGGGTAACTTGCTATGTCTTTGCTTTTTTAATTAACCACAGAATTAGGAGTTAAAGACCTGTAAGATCACCCTAGTAAATAGAAAGTTCTCCTCAGATGAGCTAGTTGGGAAATCTTCCAATCCAAATTTCTTATTTTTGGGGAGATGTCAATTAATTAAACAGATACTACTTCTACAAAGTGACATTCACTTCTTCGTGCTTCTAATGAAGTTCAGGGGCCTGAACAAACTGGAAAATAAGCCTGCTTTTCACTTAAAAGTCACCACTAACATGAGTTCAACAACTGTGTTTTGCAGACTGCTCTGGGTAAAGAACCTCCAGGTTCTTTACTCAGCTTTAGTTTCTCACTCCTTGTAAGTCAACATTGATTTGGGTGCTATGGCTAAACCTGGTGCCCAAACCTTGATGTAGTGGTGAGGCTTTCTATAGCAATTGATTTTGCTTGACAGTAAAACTTCTTTTTCACATTCCGGAGGGCTTTCACAGAAAATGGGAACTCAGTGCCACAGAATTTCTAGTAATCTGCTCAAATGTAATTCCTATGTTCCTGAACAGCGCTAAATCCCTCAGTAGCACACCTGGTATTGGTTTTGGGTGTGGGTTTACTGATGAAGAGAAGAAAACCCCCTCTTTTTTTTCAATTCAGATGAGGTCAGTTCACTTAGTAATCCAGTATGTAATGCACTCCCTCTTCCTGCGTGGTGTGCTCTGCCTTTCAGGTGTCTTTTTATAGAATCTTCCACTTTGACTCAGTGAAACAATTCATCTCTCTTCATCTTGACAGAGACAATTAACTTCTTTCCCCAATAATATGGTCTGTGAACTACCTCCAGTGTTTTGTTACTATTTTTGCAATCCAAAACTACGTGGCTATATCCAGACTCAATGGCACAAGAGATATTTACACAGGGCTATTGGAGTCTCTTTAACTGAATGCCAGCTTGCATAAAACATGATTTAAATGTAAATAATGTGATGGAAAAAGATTACACAGACCATGTCACAAGTTTGTATTATGTAGTACTGATGAATAAACAGTATAAATATTTCAGAAGAATTCTTGTGAGGTTGTTTTTTTTTTATTTTGAAATGCTTATAAAGTTTGTCTTGAGTACTGTGAGATCATGATGCTTGCTTGGTAGTTCTGTGAAGAGAAAAGCAGTGGTTTGAGCTCTGTGTTTTTCTGGAGAACAAATTGAGAGGAACAGTAACTCTGATTGCCTTGGAACTACAGTAACTTGTGTAAGAACAAAGAACAAGATGACTAGCAATGGAGATGACTTTTTTCCACCTAAAATTTGTAGTGTTAATGTGTAATTGTGTTGCAAAGACAAGAATTTCTGCAAAGTGTGGGAAGGAGACCAGCATGCTTGCTATCACAAGGTAGAGTTGGAAGAATAAAACTTCACTTGTAACATGTTAAGTGACAACTTTTGATCTCCAAATACTGAGATAATTGATATCCCTATACCTTAGGAATTAAATATGCTAGGGTGTCCCACTTCCAGCTGGGACAAGAGTTAGTTTTCTTCTTAATACATGGCCCAGAGCTGTGTTTTGGATCTAGTGTGACAGCAATGTTGATAACACACTGATGTTTTAGCTGTAGTGCTTACTCTAAGCCCAGGTATTTTCAGTGTCTCATGCTCTGCCAGTGGCCAGGTGAACAAAGAAGCTGCTGGGAAATGTGGGCAGGACATGTGTCCTGAAGCAGCCAGAGGAATATTCAGTGCCACAGAAGGTCATGTTCAGTCTATAAACTGGGGAGAGCTGGCTGAGAGCCACCAATCACTGCTTGGGGATGGGATGGGTACTGCTCAGTGGGTGGTGAGCAACTGTGTTGTGCATCACTTCTGCTTCTTGGGTTTTAGTACTTTCTCTCTTTTCCTAATATTATTAGTGCTGCAACTGTATTTCACTTTCTTTCAAGTATTTTAAATATATATTTTACTATTACTACTTTATGTTACTTTATTTCAGTTAATAAACTGTTCTAGTCTCAATCCTCAGTTTTCACCTTTTCTTCCATTTCTTCTCCCTATCTCACCAGGGTGGGGTGGAGGGGTGGTGACTGAACATCTTTGTGGTGCTTAGCTACTGACTAGTGTTAAACCATGACAAAGGGGATGGCTGGTTTAGTCTGGAGTGTGTGCAAGCATATGTACATGTATCACTTTTACAAAAAAATTTATTTTTATTAGAAGGATATTTTTTTGGGTTTTGCTTTTTTGGTGCTACTGCTGCTTGTGTTTCAGGAACAAATGGTGGGGAAAAAAGTAAATGTTCCAGGAATAGCTAAAGTGCAGCATTCAGAATTGATTTCTGCTTATTATAACCTTGATCCTCTGCATCTGTACATCGCTCTCCCCCCTCCAAAAAAAAAAAAAAACCACCCATAAATTTTGCTTCAGTTTCTTTGAAAAGTAGTCATGTGCATCTTCAAATCCTCTTGGGAGAGCTCAGTAGTACAAACTCTGGTTTCCTTGATTATTCCTTCAGCTATACAGACACAGACTGTAAAATTACCTCCCCTTGCCTAACTGAGTTTGCATGATGGTATTTCTGGTGTGGTGTTTCATGCCCCCATGCCTGATGGAAGAGTCTTCCTTGGGCATGGAGAAGTGTCCACTTATCTTCTGTATCCAAAAGAGCACAAATGGAAACAGAAAAGTTGCTACTTTCTGGTGACCAGGATTTTAACATGTGTGGTTTTCAGGGTTTATAGATAAATGCATCATATAAAATATGTTAAGACCAATACTTAAGGCATTTCTAAAAAATGTCTTGTCTTTCTTGGTATTCCAGAGAATTATCTTTGTCCTTTTGTTGTTCTTAAGAGGATTAATAGTAGGGACAAAGAGGTTAGTTCAAGACCACTGGAGGAATGGCAGGATTGTAGTGCTATTTAAATGTACTGTTCTCCTTGTTTTGGTGCTATAATCTTAGCAGACCTGATACTTCATATTGAAATAATCCTGGGCTAGGGTTTTGTTCTTTCTCCATTTTCACTAGAAAATGGTTTTAACTTTCAGATGAATAGATCTGAATTCAAGAAATGTGGTTAAATCCACTTAAATCTGTATAAACCTAACAAAAAGAGAAGAACTGGACTTCTTGCTGTACTTTGGAGAATGGAAGTTTGCCCAGGTTAAAGGCTTTAGGATTTGGCTCCATGTTAATTTAAAATCCTCATTTCCCAGACAAACTGTTCTAGTAGAAGAATTGCAGAATTGCAGAATATTGCAGAATATTAATATCTTGAGAATAGGCTGCAATGTATTTTTGCATGTTCTGGATGTTGTATGACGAAGAAGAAATAGCAGATGTTTGAACCATGACGTGTACTTTCCTAAGCCAACCTTTCCCACGTTGCAGGAACATGGCATACCTACCTGCTGGACAGGCTTGTTACTGTTTTGAGGGGAATTTTGGTGTTCCCCTCCCACCTCATCCAAGTTTGGATACAGTGATCAAGCATTAGAGATACAGTCTCCATCTCTTTGCCCTATTTTGAGGTTAAATTTGTTAATCAAATGAAAAATGTGGGATTGGAAGAGTCAAGAATAAATCTCGATACTGAACTAAGAAAAAACCGACTTAAAACTACTGATACATTTAAAATTATTGTATCTGAGTTGGCCTGCCATTTTTAGTACCAGGTGTAGCTTCTAAAATCTTACTTGTGGGTTTTTTTCAGTAAAATAAGGGGTGCAGGTGGCTGAGGTGGAATGTCTGGGTACAATTAGTGCCCAGGTTTGACCATGATTAAGGATTTCTTTGCGTCCAGAAGTTCTGATCTTGAAAGAGGCATTGATTTAGAGCTCATATATTAATTCTTGGCCTATAAATCTTTTTTTTAATAAACATAAAAATGCAAAAAACTTTTAGATGTTGAATTTGGAGGGAAGTGATATTTCCTCACTCACAGCATCTGAAGCTAATTTCAAATCTACTGATTCTGCTGCCTGCAAATAAACTAAAAGTCTGATTCAACATCTGGGCAAGTATTATTTTTGGAAATCCTGTGGATGACTGAAAAAAATGGAGTGGAGGACCCACTTTTCTTTACTCCTTTGCACAGGATTTCTGGAGGAGAATGGAAGCTTTCTTCTGAAATGTCGAATTTATTATGCAGAGATCTCACAAAAAAGGGTGGGGGTCAGATTCAGATTGCCAACTTTTCCTAACCTCAAAACAGGATGTGCTCCCCTCTTTCCACTCCAGGACTCCATGTAATAATCAAGCCATTCATGCTTGTTCCAATCTGCATTTTAATAGCTGCTCTTTTTTTTTTTAAAGCTCTTCAAATATTTCTCAGCTAAAAGTTGATAAATGGCTTTTGGCTTACCTTGTTGACATTGATCTGCTGGAAGGTGATTGCATTTTTGGCAGGAGAGACGAGCTAAATTAATAAAATGTATACATTGAATTTGTAGCCTGTCTCATGCATAATCACAAATATGTTTTGTGTGTTTTCTAAATCTGGAGTTAAAACTGTAACTCTGTATGGACAACCACATTGGTTGCTTTGCTGTCTGTGCTCTGTGTCATCATCCACAAAAGCAGCCTTGTTGGGCTGTACAGTGCAGGGAGAAGTTCACAAAGCACTTCAGATGTTCGAAATATTCTTATCAAGCTTGACTCAAATTGTCTCCAGGCACAAAAATAATATTTCTTCTTTGAGATATGTTGGACTACAGTTCCCATTTTCAGATGAGGCCATTCAGTATTTGGCCCCTTCAGGAACTGTTTGTTGGTTTTTTTTTTTTTTGGTTTTTTTTTTTTTTTTTTTTTTTTTTTCACTTTTGGCTAAAAAAGACCAATTTACCAGTGTCTTGTCTGCTGATTGAGAGAGTGAGAACATGACATTGACATGCACACTGTTGTCTTGCCATGCCAGTAAATGGATTTGAACTTAAAATCTCTTTGCTTTTAAGAATTACACCCACAAACAAACCAGTATTCTCAGACATTTTGAGATGATCACATTTTTTGCATCTGATATTGTTGGTAAAGGGTCACTTAGCACAGTGCAAAAATATTTTTAAAGGACAGGTTTCTGGCTGGTTATTCCTGTTTTCAGGAGTGCGGTATGACGGATTTGAGTCACTGTGGTTGATCAGGTTACAGTGGTTTATGAGCAAGAAGTGTATTTTGTCTAAGGCACAAGTTCAGCTACTAGACTGTGGATACTGGTGAAATTTGTGAATTCATTTGCCCTTCCTGGAACAGTCTTGGGAAAGAGGACAGAAATGCTTGTGTAAGGAGTGCAGGATCAGGGTATTACTGTGCTGATTTGGATGAAGTCCCTAGGTTTCCTGTGTTTCTTTGTAGTTCAGGTAAATGAAGTATCAGATTCTGTACCACTGAAGGCAATGATTAGAATGTTTCAGATCATTGTATAAAGTCTGTTGAAATTTTATCCTTTAAATTTGAACTGTTTTTTTATTGGATTGCTGTGAATTTGAGGGAAGAGAGTAAGATGAAGGGAAAGGCTTCAATGACTCTATTAGTTTAGAAGAAGAAGAAGAAAACCATCCAATGGTTTGGAGTTAAGTATGATTTTACTGCATCTATTGATCTTTTATTAAAGGTTAATATATTATTTTAGTGATACCAACAGTTCAAATTTAAAACAACCTGTTGGCTTAAAACACAAGACCCTCAGGAAAGCAAATGTGCCATTTTTTCAAATGGATATAATGTTGCACTTTTTTCTTTGAGTGCCAAAAGTTGACATGTTTAATCATAATTCAGAAATAAACATAGGTTTCATACAAGATATGGTTGAAAATTCCGAGGCATTGATGTTAGATTTATGATTTCCTATAAATATATTCTCACAAATGTTTTCCATTTGAATGAAGGGATCTATGGCTACAGGGCCATCCCTGTTTAAGATCCCATGTAAGGTTGCTAATGAATGCATTTGGAGGCAGGTTAGGAGCATTAAGACTGTCCTCTTGAAGGGTGGAAACAGTTTTGGCCTCCTGTGCTGGAGCTGCATCCTTGAACTAATCCTTATCCCTTTACTACCTCCATTTTCCCAAAAGGTGGGATTGTATTTGGCACATGTTCATTTTTTTCCTGAAAGGTGTTCAGATGCTGCAGTGCAGCACAGCATATTGTGACAAACGGAGTTAGAGCTTATGACTCAGTCTATGATGTTTTCAAACAAAAAGTGACACAAATAGTATGAGGAAATCTACCAGAAAAACAAGGTGAATATGATTGGGGGAGTAATTTTGTGATTTTGTTTCTCTTGAATAAAAAAAAAAAAAAACAAACAAACCTGATTTCAGAGTAAAGTCTTGCTTGTATGTACAGGCAGGACCCTTAGGAAGAGAGGCAATAATAAATTTTTGTGGAGTGGTTGTGTTCTTGGAACTGCAGGTTTAGGTTAAGAATTTGCTGTCACATTGCTACAGGGCTGTCATGTAAATGCAATAAAGTGTAGTAACTTTCTCTGGATTGGTTTCTTAACTGTATAAACTAGGTAAGGATACTTCACTTTTTTCTACTCTGGGTAGTCTTGTGCACTGAAGTTGTCTGCTCTGTAATGTTCTTTGGTAGTCTAGGGACACTGAAGCCACACTCCATTATTTGTTGAGGATTGATGTTTTTACAAGTAGACTGTGATGCCCTAAGTAAAAGAAAAATGTTTTCTGGTCATGCTCACGATCTGTTCCTTGTTATGTAATCACACTTAACTCCAGATTGCTTTACCATATCTTGCTAACAAGGTCCTAATTTATTTATGCTACCAATTAAGATGATGGTGGGAATTTTGCTGCTAATATGCATTTATTCTGATCAAAGAGCTGAGAAGGCAATCTTGATGATTGTTTATTTATTTATAAAGGGTGCATTTTCTGGTAGCTATAATTAAATAACTTGGAAGTTTTAGATTAAAAAAAATTAGTTCTTAAAATTGTTTAGTAATAAAAAGCAAGAAAATTATGTGGGAGCATTGAATATTCAAAGTTAACTATGATGCCACATTGAAGTACCTTGGAAGTGGATAGCTAATTATGAGAGAGAAGGGAATCTTATATGAATGGATAAAGCAGGGAAAAAAAAAATAATCACATTTCCAGCATTATTTTCCCCTGATTTCAAACTGAGAAATTGTTTTCAATGTTTTTGGGTTAAAAAAGACCAAAACAACAAGCCAAACCACAACTAATTTATTTCAATAAATCCTTTTTATAAATATTATTATTATTATTGCTCCTACTTTTAGGCAAAGGTTCTCTTGCTTCTGTAGTAAATGAACTTTCCAATAACACGTTAACAGAACATCATTACTGAGTTCAGTATCGCTCAAGCTTGTTAGTAGGTTCTGTTTTTCTTTCTGCAACTTTATCTTCCCATTTCCATCACTTAAGACCATGTAGAAAGGGAAGAAGTTAGCTATTTTTCAAGCATGACAAATAAGAATACTCCTGAGACACACTCCTGACTGCCTCTTGCACATTGGTCTAACTTTTAATGAAGAGAATCCTTGTGTTTGAACAAACCCCAGTATTCTACTTATTCTGGCACTTTTCTGGAACTATAAACTTCATCCAAGACTAATTTGGTCAGTTTGCTCATAAAGACCACTTTGAAATCCATGTTTGTGTTGTCAGATGGTATAAATTTTTTGGTCAGTTTACTGACAAAAATACTTTGTTAACCAGATAAAAATTTCTACTAATGAAAGTGCTCATAAATAAAGTCACAAGGATTATGTAAGTCTTTACTGCTGTTATCTTCACTGTAGGAAGAACTCTTTTCTGTAAGGATCATTGACTGCCTTGCAGAGATTGTAAAGAAGAGCCTTTTTTTTTTTTTTAACTTGAAAGACAGCTTGGTGTTTATATATTTCTTATATTTTCAGGATATGTTTAAATCAAATTTAATGTTCTCTTCACTTAATTTTAATCCTTCAGGATGTATATTTTGGCTCTTTCTCAAGGACAGATCTTTTGAGATTCTCAGTGGACTCATTTCTCCAAATTTGAGATCTTGCTCAATTAAAAACATGCTGGGTTTTTTGTTTGCTTTTTTTTGTTGTTGTTGTTTTATTTTGGTTTTCCTTAAATGAGATAAGAACAGTATTGTGTTTTTTGAATGAAGGTTCATATTGAGACCCTTAAATTCACTGTACCCATCTCCTTGTGTTCAGAACAGGCCTAATGATGACAAGTTTTTGTTCTCTGTCTTCCCCTGCAACAAAAAATCCTTTGCAATTGACTAGGCTGAGAGCTCTAGAAGTTCTGTAGGGTGAGCCCAGGACCCTGATTTCCTTGTTGGGATGACTGTTTTGCTTTTTAATCTGGTGGGATGCTGCATGATACTATTTGGTGTCTTCAGGACAGTGGCTTGACTCCAAAGAAATACGTAGTCAGACTTTATATTGAGCCTAGATATAAACAGATTAGAATTACTAACTGCGTGGGAAGTTTTCTTCAAGTTAAACTTCTTCTTAACTTCCCACATTCAAATATTCTTGGACAAGGACACAATGGTTTGTTTTATAAACATGAAAGGGGTATTAAATCATTTTGAATTTCCAGTCTTGCTCTTAAAATTTGGCTGAGAGCTTATCAAAAGTCTGGGGGAGTTTCTTCAAAACATATTCCAGGGGAAGAAAACATTGCTACAGATGCTGCACAAAAGAAAATTGATACATGGAAGAAAGACTCCCATAAGTACAAGAGGTTTGGCTACCTGAAGGGAGTGCCACAGATTGCAACTCTGTGAGTGTAGGGAAAGTTTCTTGAGCGATGTGTGAAGAAACAGATTCAGATGGGCCCTGCACTTTTTGGGGAATGTTACTACTTGAAACAAATGCACAATTAAGACTTTTTTTTTTTTCTTAAATTGCTATATGGAGTAATTATAATAACTATTACTTTGCTGTGTGAAAACTGGACAAGACCATGGTTCTGTTCCAATAGTAGGATTTCTGAATGATGTTTTTCATTCAATGTTAGATTTTTCATTCAATGTTAGATAAGTGTTTCAAATGAAACCCACTGTAAAATGCATCTGTCCCAGTAGAACTCTCTTGCATAGACTGTGGTCATGTGCGTGTGAAATTTCATTGGGAGTCAGATGGGTTTAAGTACTACCTGTCCAGAAAAGGCAATCTTATGATCAGATTAGATTTGCAGATTATAAACAGCCTCCTAATATGTCCATGGGTTCTGAGACTCTTTTAGTTCTTCAGGTTCCTTTCCTGGTTCTGAGTTAGGAGAAATAGTTTGCAAGACAATTCATGGCATTCCTAAGGAGATTGTTTTAACAGCTTGAGACTTCTTTGCCATGAGAGAAAGTTACCTCGTGTATTTGTAAGGGGAGAGAGAAATGCACAGTTCTTCAAACAAAAAGAGATTTATTATTTTGTACAAGCAACATCAGTTTGGAATAGGGACTTTGCAAGAATGAGGAGCTGGTATCTCCTTTACGCACTTGATGATATCCTGGAGTTACCTATTTTTAAAAATTCTGTTTCCTTTGGTAAACACTGTGGCTTTGTAGCACTGGCTGAAATGCTTCTTCATCATTCAGATTTATAGCTTGCAGTTGCAATCCTCTGGGTCCTTTTTATTCAGTGATGGACCAAGAAAGGAAGTTTATCTATCCTTTCCTCTACTGGAATAAATAATGGCAGAGTTTCAAACTCTGCATTCATATTTGTAAATTCACTAATGACACTCATATTTTTCAGTGTTAACACCTCTCTGATGTTTAATCATGTTTATGTTCCTTAGAAGTGTTCATCTGGGTTACTTTTTTAACATGTTCTTCATCTGACTCAGGGTTTTTTAGGACTGATGTCAGTAAGCAACAGATGGTGAAAAAAATTGCTTGGTTCTTTCTGCATCTTATGTCAATTGGCTTATGGTGGTTCATGTGTTTTAAAAGACGATAAGTGTGAATGGTGATGGAGGAATGGTAATATATGCTGAAATTCACACTTCCAGTTGCTGGAAACATCTGACTGGGTAGCTGTTCTGGGTGTCTGTAGCTTCTCAGCAGCTGTAAACGAAGGTCTCCGTCCCCTTCCTGCTTATGGAGGTCTCTCTGTGACCCAGCTCTCTCCAAATCTGTCCCTGGTAGATGTTGTGTTTAGCAGTAGCACTGTGTGACATTTGATTGTCATCTGTGTTCTGAGTTTGCTGTTATTTTTAGTCTGAGTCTTGACAGGGTTATGCAACTGTAACAGCAGAACCAGACTACTGTCTCCAGATGTCCGAGGAAACAGGAACAGGCTTTTCTCATCCCATGAAAATGGGTGAGGAGCGGAGTTATTTCTTTAGCTCCCAGTTACTTTCCTAGAGAGAGGAGCCTGGAGATAGAAGAGCTGTTGCTGAAGCAAGGGTGAGAATGCAGACAGTGTCCCTTCTGCAGGCAGCCACCTCAGTGGAGGAATAAGAAGACATCTCTTTCCACTTCCCAGACCAATAAATGAATTTAGTTTCAGTTGGCACTGAAATTGAAATGAGTTAGAATGTGAAGTTGATCTTTGGAATGGGAAAAATTACTGATGATGATGATGTCCATCATCTTTTTAATTTGGAAATATTTGTGTACTTAATCATGGCAGTAAAGTGTATTGACATGGATTTGCTTGTGAAATTGAATACAGCTTTAAAATACATTATTCTCAGTAAGATGATGATTGTGGTATGGTTATACTTGAGTTCCTTTGTTAATTTTCTTGCTGTCAAATACAGCTGGGAAATACAGCTCCTGTTCCTAAGCGCTGAAAGAAAGTGGTGAACAAGGTGTTTTGTCTTCTCCTCCTTCTGATTGATTCCTATGGAATATTTGCCACAAAGTTAAAATCTGTTCCAGATGGTTTCTGATGGAGAGAGAGCTTACTAAAACTGCTGCTTGGAGAAATAGAGGAAAGGCAAAAAAAAACCAAAGGAAAAAAAAAATCCCAAGCCATTGCAAAGCTGTTAACTGTCCACCAGTTATCTCTTCTGATGAATGCTGACAGGTGAAAAAATGTGATTGTAGAAGTGCTGACATGAACCAAAAGCATACTATTTATCTGTTTATCGAAGTGTTCATGCTTTTGGTGTTATTTTTTTTTTTGTTTGGATTTCTTTCTGGTTTTTTTGGGGTTTATTTTTTCGTCTGTTTTTTCCAAAACCAAAAAGTTTTCTCTCTGGGTGTGTCACACAGAGCAGCCCCGTGTTGAAGTGTTGGCTCAGGAGCAGGGTGGGGAGTGGTGTGTGTTAGCACGGCGTTATCAGCAGAGCTGTTGGATGTGGAGGGAGTATGGGCTGATGCAGGAGGGAACTTGTCCTGAGCAGATACAGTTCTGCACTGCACACCAGAGGCTATGAGCAATATTTTGCTCTAAAGGGATGGTAAGATTACATGCACTTCACTTAACTTGCATAGTAGTGTATTATTCCAATCTCATCTGTCAGAAGTGTTGTTTAAGTGCAATTACTCAGAAATGAGACCAAAACTATGTCAGGAGTTAATCCATTCTTGTGAATTTCAGTAAGTAAAAATAAAGTAAATATCTGTGAGCTAAAGTTCCCTGGGCACTATGCCTATCAGATATTTGTCATTACGAGAAGGTGTAGTTTTTGAAGAGGAACATTTTCAGTCACTATCACAGTTTTATTTTTTCAAATAGGTTGTTTACAGCATGAACTAATTTTACAATGTGTGGCAAGTTTTTTTTTATTGTTATTATAAAAAGTCTTGGAGGAAAAAGTTCTGAAACAAATTTTGTATTTCTGAAACAAATTTGAAATATGAAGTGTTAGAAGATATGAAAAGTAGCAATTTTTAAAAGTAGCCTTTCTTTCTTTTTCAGAAATGGTAATGCATATTTCTGATCAAGTGAACTTAATTTTTAATCTTAGTTTTTTTATTTCTACTGCATTTGGTTAGTAATGGCCATGTCAGGTAAAAGTGAGAAAAATCCTCAGAAACAAGATTTGCACTTGTGACTCTGAGTTGAAAAGTCCTCCTTTGTACCTTAATGGTCGTTGGCTCATAAAATTACAGTGGAGATGAGAGCAACTGGTTGATCATCTTTCTGGGAGATTCAGCTCTGTAGGCAATTAATACTGCCTATGGTGAATGAGTTCACTTTTTACTACATTAGTTTGTAAAGCAGGGGTCTCTGTTCTGGGTCTCTGTTTCAGTGTGAGATTAGAGGGGCTTTCTTCTCAAGGATACCCCTTCCTCTAGGGGCAGAGGCATCAGGAACTGTAAGGAAATACTGGAGGGCAGTTTGCTGCTATTTTACTGCATTGCTACTGTGCACAAGTGTGAGAGACTTACAAATAAGGGCTTTATGCAGAATGGAAGGAAACCAGACTTTTCTCACCAGTTTTGACCTCTCCTCTTTGTGTCACATTGTTGGAAGTTCTTGTCTGGCTGGCTAATGGAGGTGGGATTTTTTTGTTGTTGTTAGTTTGTTTTGAATTTTTTGAACTCTTTTTCCTTGAAAAAAAATTTTATTTCCAGTAGATCTTATTCTATAGAATTTAAATCTCTTTACCTCTTTTAACATTTGCTTACTTTATCAAGCTCTTGTATAGTTCACATAGTCCATCAAGTGTAGGACTCCATTCAGATTTTTGGTGGTTTTCTCTGCAGCTTTTGTACAGTTTTGTTATAGTAGGCAATGAAGATGTTTAAGTCATAAATTATAACATTTCAATCTCTGACAGAAGGCTGAGTCCATATGGCCTGATGCTGGACCTACTTGCCTTGCTTGGGCAGCTCTTGATGTCTAGTAAGATGATTAGGGGTAAAAAAAAACCTAACCAACAAACAAAAAGCCCCCCAAACTTCACCAATTTAGAATATTCCAGAGAATGTGGGGACCGGCTGGTAAATGTCTTGCTGGAAAGCAGCACAAGTAGAAAAGCCTAAATAATCATGACATTAGGACAGTGCCTTCTCGGTAAGAGGGGTCTTAACTGTATGTGTTCCTGGAAGAGTTGGCCACTCATCACACACGTTCATGGATTGTCACGTAGAACACCTTAGTTTGGAGGAGGAGATAGATTTGCTTCAGCATTTGACTTAGGCTGAGCTTTTGCACCAGAAGCTTTTCATGTGGGCTGGGTATCAGTGGCTCATTCACATGTTATACCTAGTAGCAAAGGCTACTACATCTGTAGCCTGTTTTAGTCATCTGAATTGCACGGTAATTGGGATTTTTTCATAATAATGGATATTAACCATGGTATAACTAAGAAAAATTACAGCATTACAGGCAGGAATCTGGTGCTGAGTGTCCTAGCTTTGAGAGTTGGACACTTGGTCTCCTGGAGACTGAGAAGTCTCAAAGGTCATTCAGCTGCTGATTCCTTTTCCCTTCTGTGTTTTGGTCTCTTATTTCAGATCAGCTGGATATAAGAATGAGTGAACAGCATCTTTTAGAAAACAACCCTGGCCCTGCTCAGGGTTAGACTTTTTTTTCAGGAGCACTTTTTCCAATTAATATTTTCACTGAATATATATATTCTTTGTGTTACTGGAAAAATAAGCATGAAAGGCCGAATTTTAGTCTAAATGTACCATTTTTAAAGAATATCATTGCATAGCTTTCTTAATAATCTTGCAGCTGTAAAGTTGTTAAAACAGGATGCAAACACCATGCAATATCCTGCTGAAGGTAGAAGACACATTACTTCAGTGTAGTTGGCTGAATTAATTTCTTCTTGTGCTAAAGCATACAAAAGTCTGGATAGGATAACACGAAGACGGATGCATGATATTCTCAAACCTAGAGTAGAAATATGTGAAATATGTGGAAGAGATATTTTTACATATTTCTTGAACAGAAAAGGGTATAACAAGTGATACTTTATTCTGTCAACAATAATGACAGTGCTTTTTTTGCTAAAGTAAACTCAGAAATAGTGAGTGGATGGCTAATTCTGTCTTCACCTTCCTTCTTGTTTTCTGTTGTTATGGCTTTTGACAGAATTCTAGTTCACAAATGAGGAGTCAGTAGCTCTTTGGTACTACGCCTGCACTCTTGAAGGCTGTTTTTTAGGAACATGTAGTTTCCACTTCTGAATTAAGTACTCTTAAAATTTTTGTGGAATAAAACTAAACACATCATTTATAAGGCTGTTTTTCCCCCTCTTCTTTCCAAGTTCAAGCTTATTGTGAATTTCTTTATTGCCCCTCACTTTGCTCTCCAGTATTTTTTTATATAACAGGTAAAACACCAATTCTATACAAATTATTCTCTTTAAATGGAGGAAAGAAAACTATTGGTTGAAATATGAAATAATATGTAACAGCTGTTAGAATTCTATGTGCAGAAACCTGATGTGTCTATGAAGCATTATTAAATTTTTTCAAAGGCCTACTTTGGCTAGCATAAAACAATGAAAAATAAATTCTAGAAGGACAAGGTTATCGTGCGATAAATGATTTTTTTTTTTTTTTGGTGTGTGTGTTTCCTTTTTAATTTTGTATGGCACACACAGTACATTCCTGTCTTAAGGATGAATTAATTTTTTTAGCTGTAAATCAATCTGTCCACTGCTGTGAAAAATGATAAAAATCTTTAAAGGTTTGTGCAACACCTTTTATTTTCTATACATTAAAACTTAAATATTTTAAATAGTTGCTTATGAATGGAGAAGTCAGTCTTACATTTTATCAAGTGTTCTTTTCTTCCTTCTAAGGGAAGGTGCTTTAAAGTACTTCAAGTGATACAAAATAAAAGTTAATTTGCTTTTAATACTGTGTATTAATAACTCTGCTTTTTATGTCTTTTCCAAATTGTGTATTATTGCTATTATTGGGCTGTGAACACCAGCAGAACTTCACAGGTGAAAATCACATTTCTGAAATTTTGTCAATAGAGACTGTTAGAAAACTTGGTGTGATGTGGTTTAAAAAAAGCCTGAAGAGCAAAAAGAGTGTGTGGATTTTGCACATATGGTGTATTTTCCAGTTTAAGCCTTTTTGTTCAGTGTTTACTGTAGACAAACCCATCCTTTTAAAGCTAAGAAACTAAAGGGTTTTCTGGATGCTTTATATGAAAAATACATAAGGAAAGGTTTGAATGGAAATGTAATCTCTGTTAACAGTCCTGTTTATGTAGCAGTAGAGGAAAAAAAAAGCTTTTGAGTACACAGCTCTAGGAATAGAAAGTAGTAAAATTTGGGGTAAATATAGTTCAACAAGAAGTCGTCTGAAATTAATTTTGCAAATCGATTAGACAATTTTGAGAAGCAGTAAAAAGCCTAAAATGCTAAAATTACAATAATTTTGATACTGTGAACTGACCAATGTATCCAAAATACCCAGAAACTTCTATCCCATTTGGTTTGCCAAGAAGCTCATCTTGATAGGTGCTTTTTCTGTTGGTGGAATTCCACTGATCTTAAATGGGACATTCCATTGTTTTGGACATCTGTGTACAGCTCCTTCTGCAGAAGGAGATCTTCGCAAATACCAGAGGGAGTGCAGAGGATGGGTTAATTTTGCTTTTTTGGGTCCTTTGTTGTTGCATTAGTGACAAACCAAAGCTGATTTTTATGCTCTGAAACTTTTTCTATATAGTTTTGAGTGTCAGAACTAAGGAATATGTATGTTTGGCAAAATAATAATGTAGTGCAGTGCAAATATGTGAAAGCAGTGCAGCTGCTGTTTCCTAATCTTTTATCTTGCTAAAATTATATTCAGTCATTTACTCTTGCACCTTAGCTTGATAAGGCACTCATCTCTCCAGACACATATACTAGATGAGTGGATATAAACACAAAATAGAAATATTGGAATAGTTGCACTAGGGAATAGTAAAAATGTTGCAGCTAGGTTTTGGGGGGTTTAATTCAAAATTCTGAGCTCTTGCAACTGCTTAAATAAATACAGGTTTTCCAGGCAATGTCTATCCAAGTTTGCTGGAGGAGGCTTTGATATAAATTGAGGTTCTAAATATTTGACACAGACTTATTAGCAAGACATTCAGTGACTTCCAGGTGATGAAGGAGAACATAAAGCACACAGTTGCTGTTTTCTGTCTTTGTACTGGGAACCTGAGTGCTAGGTGCTCTACAAGAAGTGCAGCAAGCTCAGTCCTCATGAAAGAAGAAAATGAGCATAATATTGCACTGAAAATTAGTAAGCGGTTTAACACAAATAAAATCTGGTTGACACAGTCCCAAAAATAACTGGATAATAGTATTACCTGCTAATGTTGTTATTCTGCTACCAGAATGACTGAGCACATTGGTCCTTCCCATTGAAATGGAAAAGCCTTCACTGTAGAACAGCGTTAAACCACTGTCATACCTCTTCCTATGAATGCCACAGAACTTGTTCCCCACCCCAAGATTAAACTTGAAAAAAACCCCAAAAAACCAAAGAGTTGATTTATGGATTTGTCCTGATATCAGGAGTGTCCTCTTTGCCATTCTTTCCAAGAAGGCCATTGTACATCCTGTGCTCCTCTGTAGAGGATCCTGAGAAGTAGGTGTGTAATAGCAGAGCTGCCTCCCTCTTCTCCAGTACATTGACTTTAGAGCTCTGATAATTGCTTGCAGAATTCCCCCTGGGATAGGTCCTATTTACTCTATCTTGCAGGTTTTTTATAGTTACAAATGTAGGTGTAAGTCTTCAGTTGGCCTTTAGAGGCTGTGGCTATAAAGAAAATTTAGTAAGTGACAAGAGCAATTCTTACAGGAAAATGAGAAGCTGCTCTTAAGGATTCTGGATTTCACTCAGAAAAACCCTCTATTAAGCTTTGGTGAATTTTTTAGTCCTTGACAGAAATTTTTAAGGCTGATGGTGGAATCATATCAGCTCAGAAATAGAAAATAGGTGCTTCTTACTCTTTGTGCTTGCTAGGCACCATTGCATTTCACATGCTTCTTGGCCAACCTGCAGATGTGGCGTGTATACCCAGAATTTTCTATCAAGGTTATTAGGAGAATCAAATTAGTTATTCAAAACATTGACTAGTTTGGGAAACAAAAGTTGTAGCTATTATATGGATTTGCTAATAGAGAGCCTTTGCAGTTTTGTTTTATAATTAAAGTGGACAGATTTGATGAGGATGAGGACCAATTAATGCATAACTTGTTAGCTCATTCCCACTATTGTTTCCATGGTATTTCAGGAAGTTGTGTCTGGAGAAACTTCTTTTCTTTTGGAATACATGTTTCTGGCAGGGCTAAAGATGTATCTGTATCCAAATCCAGGTTGTTTTGGATATAGCTGAGAAGACTTCGTTGATACAGGTCTCCCTCACTGGGGATACTCAAGAACCCTCTTGATACAATCTTGTGCAGTGTGCTCTGGGATGACCCTGCTTGAGCAGGGAGGTTGGGCCAGATGACCCACTTTGGTTCCTTCCAACCTGACCTAACCTTTGATTCTAAGATTTATTTTAAGCTTAAACTTTAATACCTTTGAAAACATTGTTTAAATAAGTGGTCAGAAGTTGACAAGGTCAATCGTAAACTCAAGTGGTAAATTGTGCCATTGAATTTGATTTTATTAGGTCAATTAAACAATATGTTGTTTTTCTTTTCTCTCATTGCAGCCTGTGCTTTCCGTTACAATGGGCTCTCCTTTGTCTACCTCATCTACCTCCTGCTCATTCCTCTGTTTTCAGAACCCACAAAAGCAACCATGCAAGGTAAGAAGTTCATTGCTTCATTCTTCAGAATCTGTGGTGCACTGAGTACATGCAAAAGCTTTGGTGTGGTAGAAGGTGAAGTCCTGAGTGTTTCCCCCTCATTAAGTGATCTGACTTTTAATACATACTGTAAATTCCCTGACGCCATCGTTTCACAATATGCTGGCTTTGGTGCCCAAGGACTTCCAGCCATGCTTGCCCCAAGTTGCATCAAGGCTGTCTGGTAGCACTACTGGGATTTTTATGGCATTATTTCCTCTGGAATACTGATGTGGTCTGGGTGAAAAATGAGTTTTCAGAACCCTCCCAAAGCCATCCTATCATAGATTGTGCTCTAGTTCTAAATTGGTAGTTAATTATGAGATTTAAATTTGATATCAGATTTTTCATTCAATTGTATTTTAGGTATTTATTTAAACAATTGTCATCCTGTCATTATACTACTGCCTTAGCAAAAATAACTCAAAGGACTTGCTGTTAGAGATGACAACTGCATCAGGTATTCAAGCATTTATGTAGCGCATACAGAGGTGTGCCATTCTGCCTTGTCTACAGCAAGAATGCAATGATTCTGAAAGGGGTATTTACATTCTGCTGTAATGGTAGAGGAAAGGGGTTCTCTATAGGCCTACAAATGGTTTATATATTTTAAATTACAAAGCTTTGATTGGTATAAAATCATAGAATGCTTAGGGCTGGAAGGGACCTTAAAGATCATCTGGTTCCATGGGCAGGGATGTCACTCACTAGATTAGGTTGCTCAGGGCCCCATCCAACCTGGCCTTGAGCACTTCCAAGAACGGGATATTGTGTCTGTGTGTGTGTAGGTCTATTTTTCTAGAAGCTGTTAAGGGTGGTTGTTTTGGGGATTTTTTTTGTGACCAGAAGATGGAAAAGAAAGAGGAAATATTTAAATATTTCAGCTAAAACCAGCCAAACCACCAGTAAATCAGAGTAAAAAAAAAAAATAAAAATTTACTATAAAAATCCCCAAAACCAACCCATATCTATGTTTATGTACTTTGCATGTATTTTTCCCCTAAGGCTTCTGTCACTCAGATATTTTTTTTTCTGAAATTGTTTGTTTTGATTAGTTTTTTTAATTTTTTAAACTTTCTAGCTTTCCATTAATTTTTTCTTTCCTCATCATCTCCTGACACATTCTGCTCTTCAGACAAAAACTCTGACCATCTTTACTGTTTCTTGCACTTTGATCTGTTTTCCCAGTTTGTCACCTTGCACTTTACAGTTAGTAAACTTATGAAGTTTCTCTCCACCAAGCTTAAGGGTTTTGCAGGACATAGAATTAGAAATTATTCTGAAATGGATGATGTCAGTCTAGATTAATTTAAATTTTGACAGAAACTTAAAAGGTTAGAAACACTAGGGAAAAACTATTATACTTGCTCAAATAGTTCAGATTATGTTTAAAGATTAATGAGTAATTTTTTTTTCATTCTTGCCCTCTTAAATATTTAATCTTATTAAAAAGGTTAATTACTAAGATAAAGTAATATCAATCCTTAAACATGAAGACATAAGTCACTGTCTGTGTCTCTGCCTATGTTCCATATATTAGTTTCAATCCTAACTGAAGGATTTGTCTCCTATACTCAAAAGAAGTTGGTATTTCGCCTGTCAGCATCTTAAAACTAACCTATGGAACGTAGGCAGGGACAACTGTGTAAGACACATTCATTGCAAATATCTTCTTGTCTACAGGAGTAACTTAAAACTTGACCAATTTTTCAAGGGTTGCTAATGGGAGCAGTTTTTGAGGCATTTACCTCTTTGAATGTGTAGTGAAGCCCTGTGATTTCAGCAGTAATTTTTCAGTATGAATTATCTCTAAAATCAGTAACTGATTTGTTACCTATTTCTCTGGAGCTGACAAATGCACAGTAAATTGTGCAACAGCCTAGTTTCTAATTTCTTTGATTGTGAGATTGTTTATATTAGTGATATTTTTTTTCCTTTGTGTCTAATGTCTACTGCAGTTATGTCTTCATCCTTAATAAAGGCTTGTACATGATGTTTTTATAGAAATAATAAAACATGACAACATAGATTGGTCCAGTCTTGGGCAAATGGCTCATTTAGCTGTACTAAATACCTGTTTTATGTGTCTTTTATTTTTTCCCAGTAAGAGAGGTGAGTTTACATGTAGATAGGTTTTATTTTACCTTATTTAATTTCATATTTTTTGATTAATGAGACTCTGTAGCCAGTCATGATGTAAATTCAAAAAAATTAGGGAGGGAATCAGTTAATTTCTCACATGGACTAAGTTTTGGTCAGTCTGCTTATGTTAGTGGCAAAAAGAATGGGTTTGCTTCTGAATTAATTCACTGCTCAGGATGACAAAACTTGTATCTCTGTTGGAAAAAAATGAACTTGTCACAGCACTTAGATCAATAAAAATTATGTTTTAAAAATGTGTAGATTGAAAAATGATGAACTATAATTAAAAAAAAGTTAATTCAGCATTATTCTGAGTGTGGCTGAAACAGTAGTAAAGAAATGGAACAATGGAATTTGTTTTGCAGATATGAAAGAGTTTGTGATTTGCAATAATCTGCACAGAATTGTAAGATACAGAAGGGTTACAGTAACAAATTTGGATCACCAAATATAGCTGAAGGGTTTTCAGGAGAGAATTGATCCAAGTGAATATGGGAAAAAACTTTATACAAACATGATTTTGAGTTTCGTGTGAGAACGAATGCCCGTGAGAATGATGTGTGCACTCATCCATTCCACAGTGCATCTGTTTTACTAGCAGTCTTTCTACAGTCATCTGCACTTGGTTTTTTGAGTTTCGTACTAACTTTAAGCACCTAACTTGAGTCATCTGATTTAGAAGTTCAAGGCAGTAATTGGGTAAACCTATATATTTACTGAACAGAAGATGGGTCCCTATGGTAGTCCTCAGAATTGACCACTTAAGCCTCAGTGATTCCAAATATCTTAAATTAGAAGCATAATTTTATACCTCATCTGTGCTGCAAGGTATTAAGACTTCTGGACAAAATAAGGAGCTTAAGTGAAAATTTTTATGTGATACTCATGAAAGAGAAAAAAGATGGTTAACTCCTTAATTGTAAACTCTTGTGCTGAAAAAACCACAGTTGAATGGGTTTTAGTAGACAAGAAAAGGGTACTTTCTATATTACTAAATCACCTGCTCTGACAGAGCTTCAGCTTTAGCTTTTCAAAATTTCCTTAGCTACAGAACAAACTGCTGCCTAAGGTGCATATGCAGAAAGCACCTAAAAATAACTTGAAAAACTCAAACCAAAGAAACCAAATGACCAGTTTTGAGAGTTTAACAGAATTACTCTCTCTCATCAGCCCTGAAAAAGATTCTTAAACTTTTTGATCTTTTCTATTTAAGCCAGCTCTAATAATTTTCATAACAACAATGTTGTTTATGGAAAACACAAATAATGTAGCTAATTTGGGGCTTTTAAACATTCTGTTTTTCTTAAGTGATCTGCATACAGAAAAAGATTCTAGGTTGGAAATACAGATTTTGATTTTGGGAAGACTCGTTTGCATGGTTTTTGTTGCTTGCTTTGAACAGAAATTCAATTGAATGTGTATCTTAAGCTTACAAGTCTATTGCTACATCTGTCCAAGGAGATGTTTTTAGCTCAAGCGGTTGGAGTTCGTGACTCTTTTTCTCATAACACTTATATCACCCACTATTAGTATATTACTGTTAGGGCATTGTAGTTAGACTACTTCAGATAGAGGATAGCTGCCCACCTGGCTGCACTATCTGAAAGTGCAGCAAAAATAGAGATGCATTTTGTGCATCTGAGGTGTGTGATTGAAGCCCTAGTCATCCCTGCAAGAGGCAGAACCTGTACCAGTTCAGTTATATCTGATAGTGTTGATGAGCTGTACACTGCATTTGCCTTCTTCAAAAGAGTTTTCAGTCATGTCTGCCAGAATGGACATTGGACATCAACACACCATGGACACAATAATATGCTGATCTCATTATAAATTAAAATATAATTTTAATTATATTAATTTGTTAATTTGTTGCAAAGAGAAGGGATATGTTTTAAATCGTGTTTAAAAACATGTATTTCAATAAAAAGTCTTCATGGTTTTGGGGAGTACAACTTGAGTTTTGACCTATTCTTTGGTAGATTTATGATACTCTATGGTCAATTTAGATTTAGGTTTATGTGATTAGGAGAAGAGTTTCACCTACTTTTTACCTGCATAATCACAAAGATGATTTGTTCCTTTCTTGGGAAATGATTTATTGCCTGTTATCCTTAGGTGATCAATAGAAAGTACTTTGGGCAGTAATAGAAATGCTGATTAAATGGGTGGGAGAACTCTTTGGAATGTCTTTGAAACCACTGAGTTTCTTTGTATTAGCCCAAAGCATCAGTATGAAGATAATTTTATAAATTAGAAAGTGCTGTTGAGCAATAACAAATGGGATTTCTACTGGATTGGGTGCATGTTTTCTTATGGAGATGTGCCAGGATGCTACATAAACATCCTTTGACTTAAAACACTGCATCTCAGCTAGGTTTCTCCACTCCCAACATTATAAGGTATTCTCTTGGGAGTGAACAATGGAGTGTGTTATTTATAATCAGTGGGCCAAGTCCAATAAGAAGTACCTGTTTTTGGAAATTTTAGCAGTGTGAGAGTGAAAATGGAGCCGTATCTTTACATTAACCACTTTCACAAATGCTCTTGCATCTTAAGAGCCCATGAACATTTTTGTTATTGGTACTGTGTGCTTTCTCACTATTTATAACCAAAAAGTTTTCTTAGGAGATGACTTAGAGCCCCCTTCAACTAAGTGAGAGTGAACTCATAAGAAGCGTTGGACTGACAGTGTTGACTACAAGAATCTTTTATCTGTCTTGTGTGTGATAACAAATACTCATGGCTTTCTCACCACCTCGTAATGCTGTTCCCAAATGGGAGCTCCACTCTAAGAATGGACACTCCAGTGCCTGAGCTGTTTCACTTTTTGGCTTTCACACACTACACTGTAAGCAGGGATTCCCAGTAAGAGGTTGATTAGACAACGTGTCACCCATTTTCATTGTCATGTTTTATATGAGTGCTAGCAACGTTTTTGGGTGCAGGTATGGCAGAAACTCAGCAGCGCGTTGATTGAAGACTTACAAGCAAAGCAGAACCATCAGAGCTGGGGCAAGAATACAGAAGTCAGGAGAAGAAAATAACTAGAAATTTTTTTAACTTGCAATTAACTATTTTATTTGGACTTTCTTTTGTGTGGTTATTGATGACATGAGTCTTTGGAAAGATTCAAATGTAGAGAGGGGAAGTGAGTCTTGGTAAAAAGGGCAAAAATTCTTCACAGACTTTTGAAATAAGGTGTTTGGAATAAGACTGGTGTGGGATTTTTTTGATAAAGGTGGAAATCATAAATTATACAAGAAAAAGCTAATTTAAGGAAGGCTGACACTATCACAAACTTTTCATTGTCGAAATGAACACTTCTATAGCTGCAGTAGATTTTGTATTATTTTATTTATTTTAAAGCAATATTTCTGCTGATGTATTAAATAGCATTTGTTTTAGGGAAAGAAAAAAGTCAATTTCAATTGATCTGAAAGTGATCTCTTTAGTTATTTTAATGTTTCAAGTCGATCTTGAGCCTATCCCCTGCCCTGGTGATAGTCAGCTTCAGACTAAACAAGACATAGTTTAATTTACTTTGTTTAATTTAACTCTAACCATGACTAAAGAGCTAGATCCAAAACCAAGCTTCCTTTTTATCTTAAAGTATAAGTAAATTCAAATTTATTACACAGAGAAGTAATTTAGAGGTGCAAATAAGGAATTTTGGTTCGTGGCAATTAGTTTGAACATGTTCTTGTTTTTCCCCCCCTCAATTCATTAAGCTACATGGAACACCGATTAATACCAATTTTACTTTATAGAGCATCTGAAGGTTACTTTTCTAGCTGTCCTTTCTGTTCTTCTTTTTTAAAATAATTGAAAGTTAGTCAATTTTCTTTCTTTCCAGGAAGGATGTGCAAAATAAAACTTTTATTATTGTTGTATTTGGAAGGTGAAAGAGTGCAGAAATGGGAATGTAATGGAGAAACAGCATGGTAGATTAGGGGAGTTTGCTGTGAGCTAGCAGTCCTCCTATCTAATGCCACTAAAGTGTAAGTAGAAATTTCTGCCGTGAGTTTGAATGGGACAAGCACAGAAAATGCAGTTTAGAATGCAGCTGTGAAGTTGAGCACTGACAAAAGCACTTTCCTGAATGTGCTCACATTCTCAAATTTGGGATCTGATGTAGGCTTACTGTGGTTGTGAAAGGATTTTAAACTTAGAATGACCTTATGTCATGTTTTTAAATTGAGTTAAATAATGAACTTATGAAAATGTGTACAAAATCATATGAAAATAGCAGCATCTTAGAATGATTAATATGATTGAATGTCCATCATGTAGTCCAATAATCCTGGTTCTGGTTAGTCAGGCAACAGATTATGATGGAAAGAGGGTGGTGCTGGGTGTGCCAGGACAGCCAAACGTCAAGAATTTGTTCTCTCTTCTTTGTCCTGAAGCATTAATTTCTCCATCTTAAATTGCCTTTGTTCTTTGCTCTTTGTTCTTTTTAGTGTGCTTTGTATGGAAATGATTAGAGAAGTGTTACGCTTCTATTTTTTTTTTTTTTTGTTTTGTTTCAATGAGCCTTTTTTTTTCCCTTTTTTTTATTGGCATAATTTGGTAATTTTATGTGCATTGCTACACAGCAGGAAGCATGACTTTCCATCCAAGGCAGGAACCTTCTCCCGCCCTGTTTTCCCCGCAGCAGGAATGGACCAGCACTTGAGGCAGCAAGGTTTTGTTGTGACAATTCTGAGACCTCTTGATTGAGCTCTGTTGAAAGTTGTGTGATACAGAGTTAAAAGAGAATTGAAAATGTTTACAGTGCTGTAGCTTTTCAGCTCTGTCAATGAGCAAGTAGATTGGAGAGAGAGTGCAGGGATATTTTTGAATCTGCTTCTACACTAGAGTAATTACATTTCAGGAAGAAGGTAGGAGGTTGATAAGATCTTGGCCAGAATCAGATAATACTAAAGGAGAAAATCAACATGCAATTGTTATGGTCTACTATAAATTAGAGGATGAATGATCCTAATAACCATACAGCCAAATATTTCCCTGGGGCAAACAACTTCTTAAACAATTACTGACTTGTGAACAGTCAGTGTTATTTTAAAATTGGGTTTGGAGGGACTACGGACGTCAGAGAGAGTTAGTCATCACTCTTCTTATGATCCAAAATGAACAGAAAATAATCTTTAAGGTTTTCTTAACCTGAAGTGCAACATAAGTTTAGGGAAACTAGATAGTGACTGAAGAGCTCAAGCATTTGGATGTGGTGGCATTTTCCTAGTAAAAAAATGCAACAATCTTTCTAGAACTCCCATCTCAAGCACGGGTGGCTTTTAGTGGTGAAGTCCAGACCTAACTTACTGACTAACAACATTAAGAATAAACAGAGTTTGAAAGGAATGAGTAAAAGGGGAATAATCTTAGAGGTCAGAAGTGGTCAGATGAAATAGAATTTGCCAGAAGTCAAGCTGAGTTAAGCTCTTCCAAGGAAACTGAAACAAGGAATAAAAATGTGTTTATCTATATGAATATAAAATAATTAAAAGTAAGGATGAAGTAGGAATTAAATATCATATGGGTATGCTCAAGATTTTAGACAGGATTGTGTGCTTCAGTTTTGAATCAGGGCAATGGTATTAAACACAGAGACAAAGGCTAAAGTACCACCTGGGAAAAAGGTTGGAAAAAGAAAACCTACTGTATGTGAGGAAGAAGTAAGACCCAAGGAGTTTAAATGTTAAAGTTTTAAAAAACTGCATAATCTCCCTCCTAAACCTGAGTGTGATACCCTAAATTGAAGAATGAAAATATTAGCTCAAATACAGAAAATAAGGGGAAATGCTCTTGCATGAGAACACTTGTGATATGAACTCCTGTGAACTTGTATTTTTTCAAATTTTGGAGTATATTCATAAGAGAAGAATAAATAAATATCTTGAGGTTACTGGAAAAAAGAGATTAAATGAAAATGTCTGTTCTAAAATGGAGTTGTGCTAAGCAACCTAGATAATACTTTGGTAAGGTTGATTCAGATTGAGTCCCAAGAAGCTGATGCTAATGTACACAAGTAAGAAAAAAACAATACATCTCATATATCTTAAAATAGATTTCCTACTTTTTCAGTCTGCAAAGAGAAACCATCATTTTGGATTTGGATTTGAGGAGAAGGACTTTTTGGGTTAAATGGGGTTGCTGGCACACCATCTAGAAACTGTGTATTCATGGTGGACCAGAGATAGTTTTCTAGGTTTCAGGCTTCTAATGAACAGAGTGAACCTAAAGACCCATCTAACTTCAAAGTGGGATATAATGCTTTTATGAACCAGAATATATCCTGTGATGATGGAAGTAGAATAACCCAGCTGATGCCTCTAAACCCACATTACTGAAATCACTTGCCCAATGTATCCAGAAAACCTGTATATAAATGGTAAGAGTCAGATGGTTTGTTGAGGTTTTCTGTCCATGTTTTGAGTAGTTTGGGGAGGGTTATTTGGTTTATTTTACATTAGGCTGAATTAACAATTGCCAACTTGAAACTGTCTGGTGGTTTGGTTATGGAGATGGACAATGTTGGAAGATTTGGAGCATTACTGTGGTCATCAGAACTGTTTTCAAGTGTTCAACAGTCAGAAGAACTGCATATTTTCTTAGAGGATTATGATTTGGTTTGGAAAACAAAAGAGTAAGAAGAATATCAAACACATTTTGGGCCTTCCTATTCTCATCTCTCATACTCCTTTATGTTAAACAACCAAGTTTATCATGCTTTCTTGCAGGAAGGGTACAAAAATCCAGTAAACTATTAGGTACATTTTTTTTATTATTATGGCTGACCTGTAGGTGAGAGGAATTCCAATAAAATCACTGTAGTTTTTCAAAAGCAGTGCAGCTGTTCCCATTCACTCCAATTCTATTGCCTTGTTTGAAGGCAGTCACACTACAGTGAGTCACATCCTGAATCTACTACAGCAGATGATGTCTGAAGCATTAAGGAGTAAGCCTTTGACTGTATTAGACAGCAAGACAGGTGGTGGCATTAGCTTGACTTTTCATTGCAGTGTCTTGGCACTAGCTTTTTGCTATGAATTACTCTCTGGAAGTACCAGAATTTGTCCACTGAGGTAGACACTATTCAAAATTCATACGTAATTTATTTTTCTTCTGTGTTTTCTCTTCTCATTCGACCTTATTTCAAATAGGCTCTTGTCAGCAAGAGATTTGCTCCTCAAGTTAAGTGCTAAGCATGGATTTTATTTTCTTTTACTGTGAATTTCATCCTCACACATGGAAAAGTATGTACTTTTGACAGGAGCTTATTATGACAGAAAAGAATACTGCCTTTAGAGCACAGTAATTGGTAGATATTAGGCCTCTTTTATCAGATGTCATAGCTAAGCCTGACTTCCTGTGGATGCTCCTATGTCTGTAATGGATTTGAATGCAGAGTCTGCATCCCCAGGAATTTGGGAAGCCTAAAGTAGAAATCTAGATTGGTGTTAATTCTTTGCAGATCAGCACTGTACTTCCATGTCCTAGTGAGCCTCAGAGACAATCTCCACTATAAGAATACTGAATCCTCATATTTTTATTTCCTTCTCTTGAAATCATCTACCTTCCTTTCCATTTGTTAGTTGTATGATTTAACAGGTCTTTTTTGTTGTA
Source organism: Vidua chalybeata (assembly GCF_026979565.1). NCBI lineage: Eukaryota > Metazoa > Chordata > Aves > Passeriformes > Viduidae > Vidua > Vidua chalybeata. The sequence goes on from NC_071530.1 coordinate 101,179,408, forward strand.
ACCTGATCTGTGCTCCAACTGCTTTGATCCTTTCACAAGCACAGAGCTACCCTTGCTAAGTGGCTGAACAAGAAACTAGGAGGGTGTGACACATAGACACTGTTTATGATTTTTTTTTTTCAAAGGGTTCAAGAGTTAAAGGAGAACTAGGTAGCAAAGTCTTGATTGTTCATCAGTTGTATTTCTGATTGTTCTGAGAAATCTTTTGGTGCTGCAGTGATACAGGCCCTGGCATCTTTAAGCACATCTAGACAAATGTCTATGTAGTTTGTGTAGATGTGGTGCTCCACTCAGCCCAAGGACTTGTCATGCCTTCATGGGTGAAGAAAAAATGCTGGACTTGGAACCCATTCCTGAAGACAGGAATGTGGAGCTGCTGTTATCATGGAATCATTTAAGTTTGAACAAACATTTAAGATCTTCTTGGATCTTAAATAATCCTGCTTCTAGTGCCTGTAGGGCACAGCTATCCATCATCTGACTGGAAAGTGCTTCTCTTAATTTCCCTGGTTTTTGCAGTACTGGTCACCAACAGAGGCACAACTGACAAGGAAGGTTTTCAAATCATTGGCAACCCGGTAGGTGAAAGAAGAATGTCCCCTCCTCCTGCTGTCTCCATTGTCTGAAACATATGCAAGCTGTCTGGAGTTGCAATCACAAGGGCTGAATTGTCAGCAAGAAAACTGCTCATTTATAAACTCTTACAAAGCCTGGATTAAATTTTTCATGATAATGGCTTTTGTCACTACTGTTTGTATTTGAATGACAGTAATGTGAGTTGGATATTTTTCATCAAATAAATAAATAGTGTTCAGCAGGCTGCTCAGGGCTGGGAGTGGGGAGACCATGTGTATGTGGAGCAGGAGGCAGGAACAAGATGCTGATTCATTTATCTTTCCATGCCAAGAGCAGCACCTAACTGACAGACTGACAGTAAGCAAGAGGTTGTCCATCAAATATTTAGGATGTGGACATTTCAAAGGGCTTTTAAAGACCCCCACAAACATCACTGATCTGACAGAGGACAAAAGGTTTTGGAATGTTTTCTTTTTTCTTTCTAATGATTTGTGTGTGAGGGCTTATCCTGCTATTTCAATTGCAGCTCACTGCCATTATGTTGAGAGAGAGATGCCACAAATACTTGAAATTGAGTAGGCTTTTTTGTCAACACAGAAGAATAAAATGTGCCTTCATAGAAAGCACCCCTTTTTCAGTTCAAGGATATTTAGCGGGTCATATTTTGCTCACTGCTTTGATTTCTGCAACTTCCGTGGATCTGGTTTATTGCATCTGTCTTAACTAAAGAAATGTTTTCTGGGAAATAAATAGTTCCATTACAAAGATGTATTCTTGTGAGCAGCTGTTTCACTGTAATGGGAGCCTTAATTGAAAGGATTATTGCAGCAAAATGTTTCCTAGTTGTTTGTCTTGGATGATGATCCTTGGATAAAGATACGATATAGTAGCAAATTCTAAAGACGAATGATATCTGGTTTGCTTTCTGCTAGATTTTCAGGGTAGCTAAGCCTGAAGATCAGTTCACTCCCCTGGGACCAAATCTGCTGACCTTATTTAGGGAAAACTCCCACTAGCAATGGGAAATTTGCTTCTGTAAGCAGTGCAGGAAGTGCCCTGTAATATATTAAGAAACCAAGTAGGCCCATAAGAAACCAAACAAAAGGCATTTAAAAGCATTCCCATTACTCTCGGAGAGAAGGAAGCAGAAAATTAATATGCACATGCTCCCTAATTAGCATTTAAACCCTGGTCTTAATGTGATTTAGAGGGAGCTGTGAACTCTTCAAAATGAAGCTGTTGGTGCAGATGCAGAGCTAGGTGTGCAGTTTCTCATTACTCAAATGTTTCTGTTCTGCCTCCGGATGAAGCAGAGAACTTTAAAACACATCCTCCTCCCCACCAGCAAATTTGTTAACATCCTGTTCTAATTCAGAGCAGAGACCTAAATGTAGCTCTCCTGTATCCCAAGTGCTCTTGGCTAACGGCGCCTTTTTGTTATCCCTACTTTTCTTCAAACCCCTCTCCCTAAATTTTTGTTTATTCTTGCAAAATGGAGCTGCTACAGTACTTGGTGCCCTCCAAGAATCCCCACAGTCATGGCCTTCATCCAAGGGAGTTTGATAATCTTGAGCTGCTCAAGGTTTTCTTGAGTTGTGTGACAGTGTCATGTAAGAGGCTTGTGAATCTTGTGAAATAGTAGCAGCAACTTCATAGATACGTAGCTCTTCCCAACCCAATCTCCAATGCCCTAGCTTTCCATTATTCCTCATGAAATGTTCATCATCATCATCGTTATCATCATCACCACAGTCAGTACAAAGACAGTGTCACTTAAATAGAATAATTTTGCTTTGAAGAAGTTAAAAAACTCATTCAGGTGCAAAATATCAACTTTGAATGTTCTAACCCACAAAGCTTATTTTGTTATCTTGTTTTCATATGTAACATACATGACTCAGTTTGGTGCTTTTTGTCATTGTAAGAAAAACCAACATGCCTCATTTAGTGGTTTTCTTATTATTATTTTAAATATTATTTAAATAACAGGGTAAGCTTCAGAAATCCTCACTTTTTCAGACCGTTTCAGTATAATCTTGCTTCATGTATTGGCCAGGAAAATAAGTTAAATCTCTTCTAAAATCTCTCAGTAAAGAAGAGCTTTTTACAGAACAAAACCCAGAAAGACAGGGAATGAAATTTTCATCACAGCTGTTCAGTACTTGTCTGGTATATATTCTGTACATTTGTGCAGAAGAACAAAATTAACAAGTAAAAAATCAGATTCAGTAAGTTTGATAAGCGAAACCATTTAAGAACTGAGAAAACAGTTTTTAGCATTTTATTGCTATTTTCATTCAGTTTATGAAAAAAGATTGATTGTAGAAAGCAAGAAGTGGGAATCACATAGGTTTCATTGTGTTAAGCTAGGAGAAAAAAAAAGCTTGAAAATGAGTGAAAGGACAAAGGAAATCATAGATTTTTTTGTCCAAAAACTTCATTTTTCTTTTTAATAAATGTTGTTAGGAGAATTTTAATAAGTGGTTTGGGCTTTTTTAGGGGGAGTACTTGTGAAGAGGAATTCTCTACTGTTCATTCTGATAATGTAATATGATTCTTGAAAGAAGAATCTAAATAAATTTATGCCTACTCTGATTTTTTTTCCCTTTTTATTGAGGGAGATATAAAAGAAGATGCAGCAAAAAATAGTGGAGCAATTAAAGTCACACACAGAATGGTCTCATGTAAATGAAGCTGTAAAATAAACAGTAGCTACAACACACAATCCTTCAATTTTTACTTCATTTAAAAAACTCGGTCCTTTGTAAAAACAATGAATGGGTCTGCAAGGAAACACAAGATTAGTTAAACTTACCTTTTAAATCCTTTCTTTGTTAATTCATAAAATTCTGTGGCAAAGCTGCTGAGGTCATTGCCTTCCCCTGTCTCACACAGGGCTCTAACAAATTCTGAGCCTGTTCTTTAATTGATCTTTCTGGGTGCCCCGTGATTAAATTCTGGGAAATTACTGAACTATGAGTCACGTCATAAAAACTAATTAGTGGTTGGTTGACAGTTTGTCTCCCAGCTGAAGCCTCCAAGTTTCTCTTAATACCACATCAATATATAGGTTATTGCTGGCAAATGGCTTAAGTTTATTTTGTAGAAGAATGTTGTACAAAGTCACAAAGTTTATGTTGGATAGTGCTGCCACTAAAACAGCTTTGTTTGAATGGGGCATACTGTCCCTCTTGGCATCATTTCACTGGCCCTAATGCATTGAAGCATTTGGGTTAGTGGGGAAAACAAACTTTTGAAATTAAGACTTTTTAAAAAGAAATAATTTGCTATTGAGTTTTGGTGTTGATGCAGCTTTGTCCTTCAGCAGCTGCCTTTTGCCAGGATCAGAAGCATGGTAGAGGAATTACTTCTGCAAGGTGGCACTGTTGTGTGCTCGTTCAGTGCAGTCCCTTTTTCTCCTCTCCATGAGGACAAATGACAGGAGACATGCTGCACGGATCCTTTGGGATCAGGTTCTAGTACACAGCAAGCGGAACTCCAAGCTGGGGAAGGAGGGCTCTTATCCTGGATGGGTCTTTGACTTTTAGGTAAATGATACTGTGGTCCAATAGGTTTGAGTATTGCCTGGCCTGATACTGCAGGTGGTGTCCAGGTATTAGCACTCTAGTGGGGTGACCTTTGCTGTGTTAAGTGTGTATCTTTCAACAGAGAAACAGGACTAGAGAGTTTGCAGTGGGAAACAACTTCAAACCTGAATAAATAGCAAAAATTTTCAGGTGAAGGGGGTGGGCAATTGAAGACTTCTTTTTTTTTTCCCCCTCCAGAAAGTGAGGTCTGTACTTAAATAATTACTAGTGGCATATTCCTGAGCACAGCACCTTTCTAGAGGAACATTTTTAAAAATTCCCTCTGGAAAAAAAAAATAAAGGCAAAGAACTTCTGCATTTGAGGATTCAGTTTTAAATATAGTAGATTTTTAAATCATACTATATGTAAACATAACAATATAATTTATAGATAAATTATTAATGTATAGATCAATATTTTTATGATAAAATTGCAGAATCCTCAGTTTACAGACAGTGCTATAGAAGCCAGTGTCCTAGGAGAGTTGGTCCATTATTGTTACTAGAGCAAGTCCAGTTCAGAAAGACAAGGGGCTGTGATGGCAATGAGTTATGTAAGCATAAAGCTGATCATATGTCACCTAATGCCTCCCATTATGTAAGTTTATAACACAGAATGAAACCTTCTTTTAAAGTGCTTTCATTTGAAATAGTTGTGCTGAATGTTATTTCTCACACTGGCCATGAGAAAATAATGTGACTGTCTTTGCAGCTTTTCTCTGAAATTTAGCTATACAATTCTTTGCAATACAGAGAATGCTGATATAAATAATATAAATTTTAGCTACAATATTCTCTGCAGTACAGACACTCCAAGGTAGAGAGGGGTTGCCATTCACCATTCACATTGCACGGGAACCAAGGAGAAACCTCACACTGCAGGGCTTGGGAGAGCAGAGAATATCTCCATCAATTGTTTTAGCTGTGAATCCCCTGAGTAGTCACTAAACTAAATTACTTTGTACTTGTAGAAATGGTCTCATTATGATATGATCTCCAGCTCCTCATCTGAAGCAGGCCTTAATAGTGTTTTGGTTTGCTGTGGCTGCTCAACATGCTCTTGTCCAGCTGCTGGATATGTCGGACTGTTCCAGAGAGTGTAGTACACCCATCACTACCACTCTACTTGCACTTAGTCCTATGTATTTGTTTGGGTTGGTCATATATATTTTAGATTGGAAAAAACACTAAGCTATTACAGCTCATTATTATTCATAACAGAGTTATTACAAAAATATGTAAGGTGCTGTGCGGTCTCGTAGGCCAATATACTTTCCGCTACAGTCAGTTTAGTAATGAGATATGGTTGAGAACATCAAATTCATCACTTAAAGGGGTGTTTTAAATTCATCACTTAGAAAGGTTGCTTTTTGTTGCTTTGGTGCTTCCAACTGGATGTTTATGGATGGTATGCATTTAGGCTTTTAGGTTGTTTGCATCAAGTGCCCTGGAGGAAAGGCACAAGACATCTTTATTGGCACACCTGCATGGTTGTGGGACATCTGTAATGCCATAATATAGCCAGAAGTGATGATCACATAGATAGGTACAGATGCTTTCCTGTAACTTCCAATTCCATATTCCTTGCATAAATATAGAAAACTATAAGCATATTCTTACATGTGGTATCTGTGCAATAAAATTTGAAGAACTTAATGAAAGAAACTAGTTAGTAAACCAGTAATGAAAACCTGAATGGCTGCACAACAAATAAGATCCATGTGAGGAAGAGCATTGCTGCATGCTTGGAGGATGCTGCTTGCTCCAAAACAAAAATTGTCATTGTTCTGACTGTGCCACAGGGTTGCAGATGAGCTAATTTAGGGAATCAATGAGGCTGGTTTCAGATAGTCTTCTGAGGTGAAGCTACTAAGCAGTGTTTCATTGTCTGCAGATGCTTTGCTGAACAAAGTATCAGTCTTCGTGTATGTAAAAGGGTGATTGCATAGGTTTAATGTTCTACCAGAAGAATTTCACCTAGGTGTTTGTGTGAGGGTTTTTCCTAATAAACAAATTCCCAAGAAAAATCCTTATTCCTTTTATTTCCAAATTCTTTAGGATACATGGATTATTCTGTAGTCATTCCACTCTGGAAAGTTCTTCCACTTAAAATCACAAATGTGGAGCCACACGTGAGAGAAGGGACTATAGAAAGTGCTTTGAATTTCTCTCTCAGTGGCTGTTCTGCTCCTTGGGTTGTGTGACTCTAGTATGTTTTACAGAGGGTCATCGAATTGGGAGGTCTGTGTTGGTTGGTTTTAGTCTCTTATTCTAGGTAAAAAATATAATAGAATCAAGCTGAAGTTCTCTGTAAATACTTTGGGACCAGTAGCAAAAGTTAGAGTTGCTTGCAGTCCACTGATGTTTAGAATATGTGTTTTTGCTGGTCACAAACCAAGCCTCACATGTTTGTCTTGGTTCACAAGATGCTCCTGTTAAAAAAAAAAGAGAAAAGAAAATAAAACCAAGTCTCAGTAGGAGATTCAGATTTGTTTTTAATATTAGCAGCTTCTCTACTTAGTAGAAAAGAAACAATTTGCCTCTGTTTGCAAGGCAAACGTAAAGGAAGTGCTGCATAAAACAACAAATTCCCTCAGAGCCTCCTTCACAGCCCCATTCATTACAGAAGTATTTCTTGTGGCATGGGTTAGGCAAGTGGCATTGGGCAGAGTGCTCTGGGTCACGAAGAGCTTCTCAGTAGGGTTGGACAGGCCACATCTGTCACCTTGTGTTCCTGTCTCCGTGCAGGAGGGGTCCAAGGAGGTGTGTGTACTGCACACTGGGGAGGGATAGAGCCTGCAGGGCTGCAGGGGAGGAAGGGCAGTGAGCTGGTAAGGAAATAGTTTTAGGACATTTTGAATTCCATGTTGCTCCCTGCTAGAGGCCAACTTCACATGGGCACAGCTTCTGCAGTTTTGCCTTAGCCTTTGGTGCTTCTGTGCTGCAGTAATTACCACTGCAGTAATAATCAGAGGTAATGGTAACTTGTCTCACCCAGCTCAGTGGCCTCTTGTGTGCTTCGGGGCAGATCATCAGGTTAAAGAAACCTTCCAGGGACACTTGGTGGTCTGTGGTGAAAGGCAGCAAGGTCACAAAGTTTTCTTCCTTTTCTGGTTTACTAATTACCGCAAGCAAAATATCTGGTTTGAAGAGATTTTTATGTGAATACCTTCTTTTTTTTTTTTTTTTTTAATTTTGATTATAAAAATTTCCTCAGACTATAAAAGCAATGTGAAAGTATTTTGTTATGTGTATTTAGTGCTGTGTCTTCTGTGGTATATAATTTGTGACGGAGCCTGGTTTCAGTAAATTGTACTTATTTTGACATTTGGGTTGATGCAAATAAAGTAATATAAACACCGGAGCTGACCTCGATGAGTCAGATTTTTGTCGTGGACTACTCATAACAAGCAAGTGCAGCCTTGTTGTCAAAACCTGCAGCATAGTAACAATTTGCCCGACAAATAAACATAGTGATAAATACCTGCCACTGTTCACTAATGTAAGCATGACCCTGGGATTTCATCCAGACTCTTGTATTTGTAGCTGACTGGTCAGGAAACATCAGCTTTATTCTTTTTTATTCTTTACTATATCCCAGTTGTCTCCCCCATCCTGTATTTCAAAACCATCTCTAGTTTCATGTAGTCCTTCATGATGATGGATTGTAGTAAGATGGGAATGAAGGCTAGCTTGTGGGCGTCGCCTTGAATTTAGTCACTCTCCTAGTCCTAAAGAATGAAAGTAGGGAAGACTGACTGCATTAGAAGACTCATGAGTTGGTTTCCATAGAAAAAATAGTCCTGGCATTTTAAAATTCTATTCTGGAGCCTCAGGTTTTTTTTTTTTTTTTTTTTTTTTTTAATCTTATCATTTATAAATCAGTTTTATTAACTGTTCTTGCTGACCTTAAAGAGCAATCAGAAGGAGGTTGAAAAGATTCCTAGGAAACACTCAGATGCTCGACATGGGTTTTTGAGTTCATGGAAAGCATTTTCATGACATCCAGTTAGTACAGCATCGGGCACATTGTAAATATCAAGTTGAATTAGAAATGGCTGAAGAAAAAAATGCACTTTAAGATAAGAAAATGGGGGAATTTTTTATACAGCACTATAGTCCAAACAGTTTTTTGATTTATATTTGTGGAGGCTCTGAACCTATACCATGTAGTAGTATCTCCTGGGTTCTTCACTTTGTTTGTGGAAAGCTTCAATGCTAATGATATATCTTTGTCATTTTATTTCACAAGAAATTATGCGTTCTCTTGGGTTTGAGTCTAGATCAAGAAAACAGAAGCTGCTATAATGTCTCTTCAGACTTGTGGAAAGGCATAGAAACTTGCAGTTTCTGAGGAAAGGGGCAGGCTTAGCCTGTTTACAGCTAACATGAATGCCACATTTTTTGTCCATGAGGCAGTAGCAGGCATAAAACCAGAAGCAAGGACCTTAAAATTCCGCTTACTCCAGAAAAAAAATCACATTATTTGTATCTTCTTTAATGACATAACCCCCAGTTCAGTGAAGCAGGTGATTTTGAAAAAGGCATCCAAGGCTTGGAAACCATGGGATTTGCCTGCCAGCTCATGATTTCAAGTATCTCTTAAATACCCTAGAGTCAGATCTCTTGGTTAGAGGTGTTTAATGTGCACGCATTCACACACAGCTATGGGCAGAGAGTTTGGTGCTTGGGCAATTTGATCTCTGCTTTCTCCCTTACTCTCCATACCCCCTCATGTTTTTGTACAGCTTCAGATAATGCAAAGGCAAGGTTAGGCTGTTATCTCTGTTCATATATCAGAAATTCACCTTTGGTTGTGCACTAGAGGTGCTGCTAGCAGCACTGCAGAGGGAGGTGTTGCTGACGTATTGCGGAAGGAACTTGGGTAGACTCCCTAATGCAATGTTCAGGCTCTGTCTCTGTCTTTACCATAGTTTCTGTTGTCTGGAAAGCTGTGGTTTTCAGTCAGGGTGTTCAAAACTGTTTTGCTGTTAACTTTTGCTCAGTGGATTGTTCACATTCTTATTCAGTTTCTTGATTTGAATATACTGAATATACCTATTTATTGATCTCTCTTAAATAAAACACTTAGGGGTAGTTCTAATTCTGTCATTAGGAATGTAATAACCTTTAGACTGAGTAGATTTTTACTCCAAAAACGACTGAGAAATGTTATTAAATGTAGCTATTAGATCTTGAGGGCAGGAAGGATGCTACACAATTTTGTGAGAGACCACTGAATCCATTCCATCTTCCTAACTGCATAATTATGTGTTTTTAGGGTTTTGTCTGTTACTGAGATAACTTATTTTTCAAGTCAGTTCCTATCTCACTGCTGATCTAAGTAGATTGGCTGGCTTTTCTTCTGCAATCATTCCAGTGGTGAATTTCTTTATAGTTAAATCAATTACAAATATTTAAATGAAATTTTTTAGTGAATTTCATAGTATGTATATTACATCTGTTTAGCACTTGCTTAAGTGCTTGACATAAGCCAAATTTATCCTTGTCAACCAAAATTCATTCTGTTACCCTAAATATCCTGGAACCATGATAATTTTGTTTTGGGTGTGTTGATGGTAAGGAATGAATTTTTGAGTACAGAGCTAGAAGTTTCCCTTGGTCTTGGTCTATACTGTGCTCACAGGAGAGATAATTTGTGCAGTGTGTCCAGCTTCTGTATCTGTGAGCTTGTAATTCTTATCTACTTGATAAATGGTATTGGGAAACATAATTTCATACAGCCCTGTTCAGACCTGCTAATTTTGGTGCCTAAGTTTGGAGACTGGTCTCACACCACTAACCACTGTCTGGGTTTCATCTGGGTGTGAACGTGGTCCTGACGTCAGGGAGCCAAAGAAGGATCAGAGCAGGTGAGCACAAAGTCAACTGGGTGTAAACAGGCAGTGTCTCTAAAATTATTTGCTTATTTACTCGGGTTCTCCTCAGAAAAAAGAACAAACACTGGGGAAAAAAATTGTTCACTGAAGAGGTGCAGACTCTGGCACTATAGGAGAGTGATTTTAGTATTTTTATTTCCATAGTCTGAGGCTGCATGTGCAGATAATTGCCATTTGGCAAATCCGGATGTGAAAAATGATTCTTTGTCAAGGGCTATTAATTAACATGGATCTCTCTTATACAGGTCTAGATTATTTTTTTTTTTTCATATATATTCTCTGTAGAAAAATCTGTCTGTTAAATGGAGCAGTTTGATGTTTCAGTGTTTTATTCTGTGACACGTGGTTTTTCTCAGACAATATGCCAGGTGTGGGAGCTCAGAAAAGTGCTTTTGGATTGGGGCTCTGTAGTAAAAAAAGCACAAGCACTACCCTTTTTTATATAGCAGTATAACTTATGTTTGATAAAAAAAAAAAGCGAAGTAGAGCATCTGCATGATTCTTTAGTCACGGGTTTAAGAATTTATTAGGCCTGATGTCCGTCAAATGGTTCCACATGTGCTGAACATGGCATGCAGAGAACTGCTCTTAGGAGACCATTTACAGGACACAAAAAGTTTCACAGAACTGACAAAGAATGGTGAACAAGTCTATTGATTGCTTCAGGTGAACAAGTCTATTGATTGCCTGTTTGGTTAGTAATTATGTGCATGCAGACATCTCTTGTATGGAGTGTTCCTAATTACCCTGATCAGAATAATCTTTGTAGATAAAATTGTCATTTTGTGATAAAAAGCAATCCATAGAACACTTGTCAGGGTTTTGTTACTAGATTTTTTAGTAAGGCTTTTATGGTTTTGGCCCAAAACTGAGGATTTGACATTCAGGGTGAAAACAGTAGGATTTTGGCTTTCCAGTGAAATGTGTCCTGAAGAAAGCAGACACCATGAAAGGTTTTCATCTCAAAGGTATCTTCTGTATGAAAGTTTTATTAGAGAACAGGCATAGGCAGACATATTTTAGGCAGCAGTTTTACTCTAGCAGAGCTCTGCACAAATGGATCAATGTTGGCATTATTTTATGTGTTGACTGTGGTGTATATTTCTTCTATATATTTTTAGTTCCTGTCCACATGCTTGATGGAAGAAAGCTTACTTTGTCTCACAGGTGAAACCAAAGATGATGTAATTTATGAGAAAAGCAGCATAAGCATGTGTGCTTGCTGAAGATCAATATCTAGGAGAACTGAAGTCTGTCCTGCATCACGCTGGACACTGGTGGTGTCTGCACTGTGGAAAGATGGGTTTAGTGATGTAGTCCTTCAACCTCACCCCCAGTCATACAGCCTGGGAAATCTATTAGAGACCATTGCAGCTCCTTCCTTCTATTTCATCTTCACATGCTCTGGGTTTTTTTCCAAAGGAAACCCATGGAATGTGACAAGGATGGCACCTTCCTTGTACTTCAGGCACAGCTACTGGAGCATGAGAGGGTAAAGGGCTGTTAGGAGGCTTAATCTGTCTCTACAGAACAGTTTGCCATGGAAAAAGCTGCATAAATGGAAAAATCATAGAAGAAGATGTGCTCTGCCCTCCCCACAGGATCCTCAAGTGATAGGGAATGTAGGAATGGAGTTGAAAATGTGACCCTTACATAGTCATTTGTAGCTGATCTCCTGCTGCTTGAGTCTGGCTCCTCAGGGCCAGCTGGTCAGTGGTAGGTTAAGGCTGGCCAGTGAGTACAGTGTATATACACCTCCAGGGAATGCTCAGTCTGGTGAGTGAAATGATCATGATCCAATAATTCAGGTTAATTTACCTTCCATTGTTAAGCATGTGTGTTTTGTTAGCACAAAATGGCTATAAACTGCTATTTATAATCCTTAAATTGAGTTGTGTTTGTTCTTCTTCTGTGTAATTAATCCCACAAGTCTTGTTTGAAGAAAAGAGATGATATTTAAAATTATTACTGAGACTGTGATGCCCAATGCTCTTGGTAGACCACTCTCCACCCTGGTATTTGGACCATATCTAAATCTTGTTGGTGGTTGTGGAGCAGATGGGGTAAGGGGTGACCATTTTTAAAAAGCTTCTACCTATATGATAGTATCTTTTCATATTATTTATCTGAAGTTTTTTGGGTTTTTTAAACCATTATACTCTGGGATGATGAATTCTGAGAAATATGTAAAGCTATCTCATTTGTGTCCCACTCCTTTTCTTCAGATTGTGCATATTCCACGCAATTCCATGGCTCTGTGATTCTAGGTAGAAAATACAATAAGCTTCACTGTGTTTTTTCCTTAATTGGGCATTTTAATAGGCTGTGTTGCTTGTGTACACCTGCATTCATCACTTGTGAGCCATGGCATGGAGAGAGATCCTCTCTGCTTTTTTTGCCTTTTTTCCCTTTTCTCCCCCCCGACTTTTTTTTGTTATTGTTGTTTTGTTTGTGTTTTTGTTTGTTTGTTTGGGTTTTTTTGTGATACCCTACCCCTTTAGCGACAGGGTGTCTGTGCCTATGATTCCTTTCCATTTCTGTGTGACAGCCAGTTTGAAAGCTCTGAGGTGCATGGGGCAATGTCTCATGAAGAGCAGACTGAAGAAATGTGCCTGGTTTAAACCTGTGCAGGGACTGGCAGGAATGCCCTGTTCTTTACACGTGCAAACAGCACCAACCTGGATCACCATTGTGGGAATGCTCAATACACCCTAATGTTACTGGGATAGAAACACATACAGTAACCACAACAGAAAGGAATTGCTTTCTGGCTTTAATTTTGAGGAGTTTACTCCAAGTCTTGACCTGGTGATTTGGACATATGCACTTTGTAAAGTCAAGATGTGTGCAGTACATATTGCTGGCACCTTCAGGCATTTCGTATGCATGCGGTGCAGTGTTACAGGCCTTGGCCTATTTTTCAGAGCCAATTTCTATATACTCAGCTGGCCATGAACAAAAAAATGTGCTTTGGCAGATTGCATTTTGGCATAGGCATTCTGAAGCCCCAGAATTTCAACTCTTGGAGTTGTAACAAAAAATGTTTAATTAAACTGGCAGCTTAGACCAATAAATGTTTAAACTAATTCTAAAAGGAAAACTTCACTGCCATGTAGAAGAGGTATAGACCTGACACGTCTGTTCCTTACTGAAGGAGTTCAGTTGTTTTCACAGCGGTCTTTGCTTGGAAGCAGTGGTCTGGAGCTGGAGATCAAAGGGGCAGAAAAGCTGAGTGGTGGATAGGTCAGAGACAGTGTGCTTCAGCTACTGCACATCTCACAATGTTATTTCAGAATCAGTTTTAAATAAGAGGGTTTTTGTGTGTGGGCAGGAAATAGAAGAGTGCAGAGAAAGTCAGAGAGAGAGTTAGAGGCCAGTTAGATTTAAAGGCAAAGTTTGGGTTTATCGTGTGTCTTCCACAGTACCTGAATATTAACTTAGTAAGGGAGGGACTTTAGAATAAAAAAGTCACACACAGATTCCTGAACATTATTAAAATCTGTGGGCAATTATTTTTAAGTACATCCATTAGTCCCTTTTTTCCCCTAATTAAATGTATTGGCTAGATTTCAAGTTTGACAATTACAGCTAAGATCTTGTGAATATCTGCAAGGAGGAAACCATTAGGGCTCAAGAACAAGACCAATCTGTTGATACAAAGCAATTTTTTTGGAATGTTACTTAGTGGCTACTTCTCAATTAATGGAATATTTGCATGTACTTAAAATTATCATTTAGAGGGCACTCTGGGATAGGTTTATATTTACTTTATTGGCTGTAGAGTTTCCTCAGTAAGGTTCAGTTGATCTGGCATTCTCTAACTCTGGCATAGAGAGTTGTGTAGTGCTGCTTTGATTTGCAAGATAACTGTGGTATTCCATTCTGGAGGCAATCACATTTCAGCTAGGGGAAACTTAGCTCAGGATCTGGAGTCTTTGTAAGATCTTCATAAAAGTTTGAGATACTTGGGCAAGCTAGTAAGCGCAGCACTGGGATTTGTATTAATAAGATGATTTCACTTTAAGAAATTATTGCCTCATTATTGCCTTTAATAATATATTAGTTTAGTTTGCGAGACTTAGTTTTACAAAAAACTCAAAAGAGATGAGTCCAACCCCTTAGACTCTCAACTATGAAGTTACTGGCTTGAATCCCCACTTCAAACCCCTAACTATAGCTTGGCTCCAAAGCAACTCCAAAACAAAGATTTTGTTTTGTGATTTAAATCTGTAAATCCCTACATGAACACTCTGATTTCATATCTGAGAGGCTTGTTTTGGATTGCTCTGAACGGATTGAGAACTTTCCTGCTAAGCTGCACAAGACATTTTCAAATTAGTTAAACATGCCCATACAGAAGATTTAGATGCCATAACTTTTGATTTTAATTTCTTGTTATTGGAGGAGGGGAGGTTCAGCTTTTCTGGGTAGATAGAAGTGTGATGAGTAGGTGCTCATCTTTGGGCAAGACAGTGAAGGCTTTGCAGAGCAAGTAAAGTACTGACAGAATATTCCCTTGCTATTCAAATGGACAGGCACTGGAAACATACCTAGGCATCTGTTTAAGAAGTCAGAGGAGACTGTGTAAAATGTACAAATGTGTTGTTTTTGTGCACAGTCTCTATTCTAACTGATGTTTAAAGGTGAATGAGAGCAGCAAAAGCATTTTAATTTTGGCAGTTTCAAGAGTTTTCTTAAGAATTATTGGCCAATATGGATAGCTTTGCATTCCTTTGTGCTTTCCCCTGGCCCTCCCTGCTTCCACCTCTGCAGTGGGAAGACTATACTCTATCAAAATCAGGATTTCAGTTCATCTGATTTGTCTGTAAAATGTGCAAATCAGCTGCTAATTTTGAGTGTTATATTGACTCAATGATAAGAAGTAATTATGCTAAAGGGCTAGATCAGGGTAAGCCAAATAAAAATGTTATTACTGGAAGTAGTTTTGGGAAGACTGTTGCATCAGCAAAAGAAGTGTAACCTGATAATGGCAGTCTATGTTTTAGACCATTAAATGTAGAACAGTTACAAGGTCAAGGCAAAGTATTGAAATCCACATTTCAAATATATCCAATATTACAAAAGACTGATTAGAATATAGGACAAGCCAAAGACTGACTGATTTATTATCATCTTTGGCTTTTTGTTTGTTTGTTGGTTTGGAGCTTTTGCTTACCAGATCCTGACATTAATGCAATAATAATCTTTTGAAAACAAGTATTTCCTGGTGGAAACCTTACATTAATAAAATGAGCCAGACAGTAAATAGCTGGAAGCCTCAGTGACACTTTAAAACACTGTTTTATCTTTTCTAAAATTCTATCCTCTTTCCTTACTATTTTCTGTCTAGTTTTGTTGTAACTGGTCTTGTGGGTTTTGGTTTTTTTTGGGGGGGGAGATATGTTGTTTTTGTTGTTTTTGTTGTTTTGGGTTTTTTGTGGAGGAGGTGCTGTTGTGTTCTGCTTAACAGCTGAAATAAAGTTTAATTAGATTGTTAGAAAATTTAGATTTACTGTAATTGAACAGTGGACAGGTTCTCATTCCTGTGTTGCAGTGGTATAAGTCATGTTCACTTGCAACTATCTAAAATACTTGGATTTTTTTCAGAAATTTCTTAGTACTGTTAATATCTTTATGAATGTTTCCATCAGTTTCTTCACTCAAGTTTTCCTAAACACCTCTGCAGTTATATGACATCTCACCTCAGCAGCAAGTAAGCACTTTGGGCAGATCTTGGATAGGAGGTTAATGATAACCTTTCCTTGTACATCCGTATAAAAGCTAAGGGTCAAGGTTCTTCCATTTCCTTTTATTGAGGGCATTAGAAGGTCTCATGGAATAAGATCTTTTATTGTACTGCCTGGAAAATACTTGGCTTGACTGTTCTTAAGCAAGCTATCTCTGCATTCAGATATGTGACCAAGAAAATATATTCCTGAAGAAATATATTTGTGAAGAAAAATCTCCATTTTGTAAAGATGGGATCAGTTTTGGCTAGATGTTTTCCTGTGGCAGATCAGCCAAATTGTAGTTGGCCTCCACTGATACTCAAAAACAGCAATGGTCTGGACCTGAAACCAAGTGGAGTGCAACATGTTTTAGAATTATTTGCTTTCTCTGGGGACTGTAAAATCAGTCATTAACTTTACCAAATGTGTAACTTTTTTTTACAGTTGAATGCCTCTAATGATTAGTCTAAATCTTGAGCCAAAAACATCAGCATCACTGAGCACCAGGGAAGCCACTTCTTATTACATATACCCCTATGCTTGACTGTTGCAGGAAAATGATGATTGGAAAGAATAGTTCCTAAGGCAGGGTCCATTTTGTTACTACAAGTAATGGTGCTCATCAGCATCATAAGCACTTTGCAAGCCATATGAGGTAATTTATGGTGTTATGTGCTTAAATCAACAAGGTTCATTATGCAAAAAAAACTAGTTTGAGGTTTTGCTGCCTCCTTTGCTTCTTCTGACAGACTGAGTTTCTGTACAGGAGAAATACTGTGTAGGCAGTACAAATATGCTTTATCTGCTATTAAGATGATCTATTGTGTCCTAAACTTGAAGTTTTCTTCTACAAGCCTTTAGTTTCACTTCAGCACAAAAATATGACTGTTTAGAGGAAACCATTTTTAACCTCAGCTTCTTTATTTGGTGGTTTAACCTTTTCCAAATCTGCAAAACACAAATGACAGATGTGTAGCTGGAGACAATGTTCTGATTATGAAATAAGGACTTGGGCGAGGTTTGGCAGCCAAACCCAGGACGTGCACTCTTTAGTGACCTTTGGGGATTCTTTTTTTCATGGGCATATGGGAAGGAATAAGTTACTGGAATATGACATAAAAATCACGCATTTTAAACAATATTGAAAAAACATTTTACATATAATTGTGTAAAAGCTTGTCTTAATATTATTGTTGTGAGAATATTCAGATGGCTAGATGAGTACTTCCTTGTGCTGTTGTATATGTAAACAAAAAAATGAATAATAGAAATAAATAAGATGATTCTGGAAACTAGATGTCACTATGAAAGATGCAGGACAGTCTAGAGATAAGCCAGGTACAGGATTTACCATGGGAAAACACACATTTTTTATTCAATACCTACAATTCACATTTTAACTAAAACCCTCCTGTGCCCTCCAGACTGCTTGAAAAGTGCTTCAGTGATTATTTGTAAGCTAAGCAGTAGACCACTTTAGTAAAATGATATAAATGTCTCTCACAGCCTTACAAATAACAAAGTTTAAAATTTTGCTGACTTCCTCCTCCACCCAGTAAAACACATTGCTTTTTATTAAGACATATCTTCAAAGAAGAGTATTAGATTTGGAAGCTGAAAAATGGGTTTAGGCTGTGTCTTTGTCTGCTTGCTTTTAGATACTTAACTCTCACTTGAAGTATATAACTAGATGTATGAGAGATCATAATAATTGAGATTCAGCAATAAAACTCATTATGTTGCTAGATAAAATCTTTTGTGAATGCTCTGATGGATGTAATATTTGATGTAGGAATTAGGAAAATACATGGGGATTTTCCCCTATGATATTTGTTTGTTAAGGTTTCATGTACGCATGTCGATTTTTAATGCTGAATTCTTGTGACTGCTATGATGGCTTGGAATAGGTACCGCCAATTTTACTTTCTCAAATAGATGGTAGTTTTTGAAAAGCATTTTTCCACATGCACATATATCCTACCCTTTAAGTGTTGTGAGCAGATACTTTGTTTGACCTTCCAAATCTGGGGGAAAGTTGCACCTGGGAAATGGTAGCCTGCAAGGCTGATACTCACATGGCACTGAATATCACGAGGTTCATGAGTTGGTGCCCAATGCAGATTTGGAGATTGTTTCTCATACATTTCTTCTCTGAATGCTTCACCTTTCTTGAATTGACTGTGCTGGCTTAGACTCATTCTTAGCCCTTTGTCCTTGTGAAAAAAAGCAAATTTCATGCTTCCATCCATATTTAAAGAGGAGAAATCTATGTGGCCTTAATTTAAAACTGCAGTCAAAAATTCATCTGAGTAGAAATGCATGGAGTGCTTCATTGTGGGCTTGTATTCTACTTCTAGCTTGAAAATTTGAAGCAGAATTAAAAAAAAAAAAAAAAAGAAGGGTCCTGAGCAAATCTAAAATAATTCAAGCCCAATCATTTTCTTTATCTGTGGAACTCTTAAGTTATTTTTCTGGCACAATAACATTGTTTGTGTTTTGTACATATACAACACATTGCAATGGCAGACATTTGAAAAAAAAAGAAATTTAGAGGAAAGATTTGAGATGCAGTGCCATTTAAAAACAAGCATAAATTTTCAGTACAGTGCTGTGCAATAAAATTACATTGTATGTGAGACTTTGGTAGCAGCTGAATTTTTAGAATAGCTTGGTCTTACTTTAAAATACATATTGGGTTCCCTAAAATATTGTTAAGCTCACTTTTAAACATCAATTCATTTTGACTATGGTGATTTTCAGATGACTCACATTTAAAACAGTTTTGCTTATACATGGGAGATAGTCTCTTTAGTTAAAATGTTGCCAGGATTCATTATAAACTCTACTGTAAGCCAAACAAAATTGAGTAAAAAAATTGGCCTGGCTCGAAAATTGCCGTGTTTGCTCAAGTTTACAGGAAGTGTGTGAACCATGAATGCTTTTTGGATGATACCTATCTTCTCAAAAGTTAATACACTCAAAACACCCAAACTAAAAAACTTCACCTACAGTCTGTCACAAAAGTAAGTACTTAAATAACCCTAACGTTCTTATTTTAAAATTTCACCTTGAAGTTAACACTGTCTGTTATTTCATGTTGGAGAGTACAGAGGTAGTCAGTAATACCAATTATGTTCCTGATGTCTTCAGTTCAAGCTATGCAATGTTTGAGGTCAGTTATTTACTGTCTGCCACAGAACCATGCCAGTACATTTCTTGACTGGTGCTCAGCATTATGAATGCCACGTTGCTGGGAGCACTGCAGTCAGCAGGCCCTTGTCAAGTACTGGAAAACACAACCAAGCAGTACAGCAGAGCATTAAACCAGATCTACTTCTTTCCCCACTACCTGAGACATTTTGGATACGTGATTTTAGCTTAGTAAGTCATTTATCTCCCCTTGCACGTCATAGAAAATTAGCACAAGTGAATTATTTTCTGCTTTGATAACCTAGTGCTGCATTGTAATTCAAGAAGGGCCTAAAAAGGGGAGATGGCAACATGGCTATGTGTGTTGGCAATAAAGGAATTAATTTTTAGTTTTTTTAAATTTTTGTTAATGGAGGGAAAAGTCCATCAAGTGTACGTACATGCAGATGAAGGCATCATTCCTGTTACAGTGATATTCATAAATTATAACTGTATTGCCAGCAACCTCTTTGCGTATCTTTGTCCATCCTTTGCCAGTTTTGATCAAAAACTCTTTTAGGCCAGGTTTGTCTTGACAGGGACCTTGCTACTGAGGTCTGTATCTTTTCTTGAAATCTATATACCTTACCCAAGCTACTACTACCAATAAAACAAACACCCCACTTCTCCCCACGCCAAAAACATATTAGACAAGGCAGTGAGGAACATGGTCACAGAGCAAGAATTATTTTTCAGAAATGCAGAGAGAATGAGAATACTTAACTCTGTGGAGACTCTGGTTCTCAGGGAATGAGTCACACTTCTACCAGGTTATAGCCAAGTCAAACAAATGATGTCCAACAGATGACAAAAACGAAAATGAGTTTCTCATCCAGAGACCAAACCCATGATTATTATTCATAAATTAGCCAGGTCTGACCAATTAATCTTCTAAGTACTTTGAGATAATTGCGTGTTTTTAGTAGTACAGGAAATAACAGTAAGTGTCTGAAAAAGTATTTCATTAATTTTAAGCAGAGGAAAATCCTCACAGCAAATCCTGTGAAGTGGTTGGTGCTTTAAGAAATATATAAAAGTGATTATGGAGGGTAGACACCAAACTGACTCCAGTCAGTTTTAGTCTGAATCTGACAGATGATAAGGCATCCTATAACCAGGCCAGTTACTTCAGCCCTTTGGCAAACCGTGCCTCAGATAATTCCATGACAGTTTTCTGACCTCCCTCTCACCCTGTAACTTTTTTTCCACTCTAGGGAAAAGTGGAAAAGTAGACCAAAATCAAACCAGCACTGCAAGTGATCAGGCTTTTCTGAAGACAATTCAGTGCCATATTTTTGTGTTCATTTTGACTCCTAGGTTTGATTTCTGACTGTGCAGTGACACTCATCCTAGGATATATACCTAAAACAAAAGCCCACCTGTATTTCAGTGGTATATTCTGCCACAGCATTTGTGTTTTTTTTTCTTTTCATGTACTCGTAAGGGTGGAACAGCATTGTGTTTTAATCTAAAACGCACACTACTGCTCTCTCATTGTAATGCATCACCCCACCCTCCAGTAGGGAGGAGAATTGAGCAAAAAGGTAAACTTTGTGGATTGAGATAAGAACAGTTTAATATCTGAAATTAAGTGAAGTTTAATAATAATTACTGTCATTTTAATAATAATAATAATGACAGTAATAATAATAGTAATAATAATAGTAGTAGTAGTAGCAGTAGGAAAGGAATAAAACCCAAGAGAAACAAGTGATGCATAAAACAATTGCTTGCCATCTGCTGATTGATTCCCAGCCTGTCCCCAAGCAGCAATCTGTGTCTTCTGGCCAATTCCCTCTACTTTATAAACTAAGCATGACATTCTGTGGTATGGAACATCCTTGGGGCCAGTTTGGGTCAGCTGTCCTGGCTGTGCTTACCCTCTGAAATTTCTTGTGCACCTGCTCACTGGTGCACTAAATCCAAAATGCTGCTACTTAGCAGAAAATGACCTATCCCAGCCAAACCCAGGAGAAACAGCATGGGGTGTTTTGAACTGTACTGTTATTCACAGTAGAGTGCCCTGAAACCTCAGCTGAAACTGATGCTACTTCCTTAGGCAGGAAGCCTACTCACACAAAGGCATATTCAAAGCTCCAAGCTGCTTCCTTACAAATAGGAGGGACAAAGCGTGGGGTAGGAAGCAGAAGGTTAAGCACCATGTCACAAGTCAGTGACCTGCTCGGATGTGTGTGCTGTACCTAGCTGACTCTCAGCAAGCCTAAGTTAGGGAAATCATTAAAACTGTTGTGGTTCACAAGGGAATCAAGGAATAAGAAAGAACGTGGTAGTTATTGTACTGTGATGAGCATTACAGGAAATATGAAAGGGAAGCTTGTAAACACACACAGGCAGCCAAGAATATAGGCACATTCAATGAAAGAGGGTTGCTAAGTATTTGGGAACAATACTACTTTAAAAATGTGCACCCAATTTTGTCCTTGCACTCAGCTACTCACAAAAACATTTTCAGAGATGCCATCCCTTAGCTCTTGGAAACAAGAGATTAAGTGAGAGAAACGGTCTGCTCTCACCTGCAGCTAACACTTGAGTTTATTCTTCCTCCTCTCCTGCTGCCCTGTTGAGGCTCTTGATTGTCCCTCTGTGCTCCCCTGTTCCAGAGTGCTCTCCTGTCTGTTGTGGTCATGATGTGGATCAGAGATTGAGTCCTGCTTTTGGCACCGCTCTCCTGCTGGTTGTGTTTGCAGGACTTTGTATATTCTATTTAATAGCATAAGTAGTTATTGCCTGACAGGAAAATAGGATAATTATAGATTTTATATTTTTTAAAAATTATTAGAATTGGTGAGAGAAGCTAGGTCATTTGCAATCCTGGCCACATTTATTTTTTTGCCAAGACTGGACCTGTGCAATTCAAAACCTGACCCTGGTTCCCAAGCTGTTAATGGTGGGAGCAGGAGATTTGCTATTCTTCTAAGCAGTGACAGTATGAACCTCTTGGACTCAGGGCACACCTGTTAGGACTCGGAAAGGAAGGAGGCCGTTGAAGTTACAAATGTATTTGCTTTTAGAGGTATTTTACTAGTTAGTTTCTCCTTATCTGAATGTCCTGAAGTTTAAAGGCAAGCTGAAGGAAATGCTTCCCTGCAAAAACCTAAAGAAACTCTTAAAACTAGGTTTTTTTTAAGTGAAAGTGTTCCCCTTTTTAAAATCCTACTGAAGTCTGAGAAAAGGAGCATACAGAATGGTAATGAGATGGACATAAAATAGGGCATTCCATCTCCATTACAGAATTCATCCATCTTTCCGGAGTCCATCTGGTAGTTAAAGATAAATCAGTTTTTTCAGTGGAAAAGAAACAATATTTTTGAGCCCACATTGGATGTTTGCAGAAGGCTTCCTGCTGCCAAATTTTGTCTTCATGTTACCAATAGAGAGCTGTACAGAGTAATTTCATTTATGCTCTTAGACTGGAGGTGAGAAATGCAGTCTGACTGGGATGTAAAATTTCAGCAGAACATTGGGTATGTTTGCTAATGCTTCTTTACGTAAAACAGAGCATTGATTCTCATCCTCTTTGAACAGCATAGTGCAGTTGACTTCAGTGGAACAATGCTGATTCACACCAGCTCAAGCGTTCACCCTTCACATTCAGCTTTACAGTTCATTTTGGAAGAGCTGTGCCTCTTAAATCTTAAATTAATATATTGAGGTGCTTCAGTCTAGATTAGCTGGCTGATTTCCTAAGCCAATATATTATGTTTTATTTATAATATTCAGATTTTACAGACTGTGGATGTTTTCTCTTTCAGAAGGTAATAGATTTCAGTAAGAGAAAGAGCATTTAAGTTCTAGAAAATAATAAGGTAGTGTTATGTCTCATTCTTTTTGTATGGTTAAGCAAGCAACATTGTATGATGACTCAAAGTTTCTCTTAATTGTCTGTCATCTCTTCAAAGTAATTTTGGATGGCAGACAACACCTGTTCTGGTTTTTAGGCCCTTTAACCTTATTTCAAATTCCAAAATGTTTCCCTTCTGCGTTTAGTAGCCTGTAATTTCCATGTAAAAAAAAGATCCTTTTAATTTACGATGCCATTTCTTCTGCATGACACAGATCTGTTTTTACCTTCCTTTCAAAAAAATATTTATTTAAATACTGTGTTTTTATTCAGAACTGGTTTCTAGTACTTAATTCACCTTTCCAAAAATGACTTAGAGTCATTAGCTACTGTTGGTTACTCCATCTTTCTCCTACATTATTTCTGCTGCTGGAATCTGGGGGGGAGGAGGAGATAAGCACACATACATGTGCATGAAAGATTTTCCTCCTTGTCTTGCAATCCTTGAACCTGAAATACACTTCTGCAGTGAATGACTGCATTCCTGGAATCTTTTCACAGCCTACTTCTGTACAGACCCTTTTTAAACTGTGAACATCACTGACTTTTAACAGCACCATGCCAGGTTGCTTAACATACCCTCTTAACATGCCTGCTGGTACATTTGCACCAGACAGAATCTTTCCTAAGTCTCTTCTGCACTTCCATTGACCTTGAGACTTGGGATCTCTTCTGAATGCATAAAACCCTACAGTTATGGTAATACTTCAATTAGTATGTTGTTTGTGATCAGACAATACACTAAGGATGTTCATGGTATCCCTAATAATCCATTTGAGAAGGGCTGAGGTTATTAAAGGAAGAATTATGATTTTTTTACTGGCCTTAGTAAGACTTTGGGAACTATTTAGGTGACTGGGAGTAATTGAGAGACAGATTGTAGATAATGATTGCTGAATATTTTTCAAAATATGAAATAATTTCTTTATTATTCCTCTCCCTTTGTCCAGATGCCAGCTCTAGAAATTTCTAAGCTAATACAAGGCTTATGGATTCAAAGAAGAGTTTGTGCATTAGAGATATAAGCATAAATAAGAGTAGCCGTGAAAGGAAACATGTGAAGTGCTAGACCTTTCTGAAGGAGTTTGTGGAGAGAAGGTAGAATTCCAAGAGTAATTAGATGCCTAGTACTGCCTAACCTCCATATTAGATGTCCAAATAAAAACACTGATCCTCAAAATCTATGACCAGCTGCCAGCTGACCTCAAGTATCTCAAATTCCCAATACGTGAGCCATCTCCAGCAACGTTCCCTGTTTGGCTTGGCAAGGTTGTCAGGTATCAGTGTCACAGCTGTTGAAAGACATGGATTTGTACCCCTTGGGCTGTGCCCCCCAAGGACAGAAGCCAGTAGGTTCAAAGACAATGACTTGGGTAAGTGGTTACTGCATGAGGAAGTGAGGACAGCTGTGATCCAGGACTGTGGTTCATCTGGCCATTGGAGGGTGTCTGCTGGATCTGAGCAGGCACCTGGGTCTGGGCAGGCTCAGCCTGCAGCCTCTGATGGTGGTGCAGTGGGTAATGGGATATGAATCCCCTTAAGCAAGGGAAAAAGGTGACACTGAGTTGCCATGAACAAAGAGCTGGATGCTCTGATGTCCCAGAGAATATTCCTGAGCACTGGCAGTAGGTGGAAGCCTTGCCTGAGAGCCCTTGCACAGTTTAGTTTGTCATCTTCTTGTGGAGCATCCTCTATGAACTTATTTGTCCTCACAGTGTTATTCTCCCTTTTTGCATATTCTTACCATTGTCTTACTGTCAGCAGCAGAGGGGAAAAAACTAAAAATTGCATGACAGCACCCTGACATGTAAATATGATCACTGAAACACTTACAAATAAATATTATGGAGGATTGAAATGACTAAATGAGGGTGGTACTCTCAGTGCAATTGTCCCAGACACCTGCGCTTTCGTAAAGAAATCCACAAAAGATTGTTGGTTGAGGTGCATCACTGCTGTACCATCTTGCAATACATTTGCAATTATTACCAGTATTCTCTGGAAAATTTCTGTATTGCCAAAATCACCAAAATTCCCTGTAGAGATCTTTGGGTCTCTAAAAATGTCATCCTCAGAATACTGCTAACAGGAACTTTTTACTGTGCTCCAGTCTATTATCATTTGTGTTTTAGTAATTAGGTATTAAATCAGTCTAGGAAATTAATATTGGTTGAACTGATACTGTTTTGTACTAGATTTCTTTTCATTTTTCCTAAGCAAGAGATAATGGTAATGTGAAAGTTAAGCCAGAATTGTACTAATTATGTAAATCTCAAAATCATGAATTCAAAATTAAAATTTAAAGGAGGCTCCTTTAGCTTAAAGACAGAGAAAAGTTTGGCCAAATATTATTCATACCTAACGGAGATTTACTCAGCTGTAATTAAAATAACTAATGTACTTCAATCTAAGCCAAAGTTTGTTGTAATGACTTAAATATGTGGGATCATGTCTTGCTGATATGTTCATAATAATTTCATTACAAGATGGCTAGGATATGCTACCATGAGCTGGCTACATAGAAATGTGTTCACATATGAGCAGACAAGGTTGTAAATAAAAATGTTCATTCCTTCTGGGAGTCACTGTAAAATGCTTTTAAAAAATAAATAAAATTTACTCATTTTCTGAAGATTCATTACACTTGTCTGGAAAGAGTACAGTTTTCTGTAACTAAGGAACAGTTGACATACACAAGGAAACGTGGTATAATAATAAAGGAGAATACTGCTTCTCCCAGTGTCTGAGGAGGGCAGAAACCCAGAGAGCTGTTCAACTACTGTCATGGCAGGCTGTCTCACTCCCAGTGTTTGTGTTGGGCAGCAGTGGAGGGTCAGGGAGAGAAATATCCGTATTACACTGCTGGAAACTCAGCTCCTGTTGACAGTGAAGCAGAGCCAAGCTTCCAGGGGAGGGCATGCGTGTCCTTCGTGGGATGCCGAGGCAGAGCAGGCTGGTCTGTCCATCCTCACCAGTGCTGGGCAGCGTGGGCAGCAGGCAGGAGTCGCATGTCTCCCTGCAGGGTGCCCGGTGCAGTGGTTCTGCACTGGAGCCAAGGTGGGGCGGTGTTTAGGTTTTAATACCCCAGTGTTTGGGTGTGGCTCAGCACACACCTGAGGTGGTGCTGATGCAACTGTGCATCCCTGAGCGTGCTCAGACATCCATACAGACAGAGCTGTCCATTACACAGAGAGATCAAATGTTGCCGTGGTGGTGTTTGAACACAAACATGGTTATTTTAGCACGTGTTTGCAGGGTTGCATCACGTATATGTGGCAAAAAGCCCTGAATGTGCTCCAGGGGTTGTCCCCAGCAAACGGCCCTGAAGCATTTGTAGCAGGATTTTCTGTCATCTATTACACAAACTCCATGCTTGTATGAAATCAGTCAGTTTAGTCCTCCTTTGAAGTGTCACTAGCACTTCAGAGGATGCATGCTGATGCTGTGTGTTGTTGCTGTTCTTTCCCAACTTCCTTTCTCTTCCTGCTATTTGGTAATTTTCTATGAAAAAATCATAGTGAATAGTTTTTAATTCAGAGGAGTATGTGCTGTAACAAAATCAGATGCTTTTTTTTCCATGAGGAAATGTTGATATTTGCCAATGTGGAAATTCTTCACTGTAACATGTGGAAAAAAATATAAAGAAAATACCTAAGCTTTGGTAAGTTCAAACTAAATAGTTTTATTTTTGATTTCTTGAGCTGTACAGTGGCATTTCATCCTTCTTGCCAAGTGTTGTAAAAGTTCCTTTAGCGATGTGAATTTCAGCCTGAATTTTTTAACACTGGCAATCAAGAATAGAATCAGACTTCCACTTTCATGAGCTTTGTGAACATTGCTTCATATTAAATATTTTTAGTATGTTGTAGATTAAGAAAAGGTCTGAATTTGTCTGACTGGAAAATAGCTTAGGCTACTGACTGTACTGAAAACAGATGTGTTTTATTACAGGAGTATATATCTGTAAGTTTGTAGGGCTGGTTTTCTTTTTTTGGTTTTTTTTTTTTTTTTTTTGATTACACTGTATGTCAGGGTTTTAGTTAGGATGCTGGAGTACATCATCAAATACACATTTTCCTCCTCATTAACAAGTAAACAGTTTTTGAATTCTAATAATCCTGCAAAATTCACAGAAGTATGATCTTTTTTGACACCTCACTTTATTATACACTAACACATCATGTTGGAATCTGAATTATTTCTTTGTAAACACAGTTATACTTTAGTCTTACAGACCAGTAGCAAAATATTATGTATGAGAAAATTGAAAACAGGAAAATATTTAAAAACAAGACTAAATTTTAAAGTGTTTTAAATTTATGTTAAGTATGTGAAACAGCCATATACAGCCATATACAAACAGACATATACATTTGATTCTGATTGTGATATAGAGGTAATGCTGTATGAAGCAAAATCTTTCCTTTTCCAGTGTCCAAAATATGCCATGCTGGAGCTGTAGAAGGAAAAGTGTTTTCTTATAAATCTAAATCTAGATGACAAAATGGATTTGGTGTAGTTTTCCCTCTCAGCATACCAGTAAGACTATTAACTGTACTGTGGGCTGAGAAAAAATTGTCTGCTTCACCTGTATTTATGTGACCAATATATGTTTTTTACTTCTGTATGTACACAACTTTGTAAATACATATATGCTGCTAAACTGAAGCATGCCCATTTTTGTCTCCATACAAATTTCAAAAGCAAGCTTTGTTTCTTATTTCATAACAGTATTTTTGAGATTATCCAAAAGTAAAACCAATCTATATGAGTGAACATGCTTCAATTTCTTTCATATTAAAAAAGTACTCAATCTCTCCTTATCCTAAAAATAATTGTATTAAGAACTCTTAGGAATTTTTTTGGAGTCTTTCCAGTTTTTTTATAACAAGAGTAGTGACAATGAGATTATGCTAATTGCAGATTAGACTTTACTTCAGTGATGTCAGTGCTGTGACTTAGAGGACATTCAGAGGTCACATAGCCAAACAGGTTTTCTTCTTGCTTTCCCCACTTGAATCTCCATATATGACAGATAAAAATTAATTCTTTGATTGCTTTTCTTTTTGGAGAGATAGACAGACATAACTCACATTGGACCCAAGCTCAGGCTATCGGGGACGTTTGAAGACTGAAGTTTCTAGTTCCCTTTAACATTCAACAAAAGCTACAAAGTGCAGGATCACAAGGATCTTTTTGCTCACACTCCATAGCAAAGACCTGAAACTACTTGCTATAAAGTTGTAAAGAGAAAAGGAATATCTTCACACTTTATATCAGGCATAGTCTCCACATTTTATACCTCTTAATCATCCCTTTGTTCATTTGGGAGGTTTGTTTCTTTGTTGTTTGTTTTTAATATTTTGTCTGCAAAGACAACACCAGTGACCATTTAAAAATCATGAAACCATTTTAAAACCATGAAAACAGCAAGCTATTCTGCTGCACTTCCTTGCTTTGCAGAATGCTAAAGCTATACTGTGTAAAACATGGTAGTATATACATTCCAATCAATCTTACATACCCTTTCCATATTGTTACTCTCCCTAAGTGTTGACTTTCTAGTTCTACACCTAGGTTTCCTACCACAGGGAAAATTATTTAAAAGTGGTCCAGTAGCAACCCTTTCTAAAAAGCAGCTACAAGAAGAGGTGTAAATGGTGCAGCCTTCTATTCTAGTCCCTAGTGATTCTTGCAAGAGTTGTCTGAGTTTGTTGTCCCTCCTTCTGTCCAGGGGATGATTCCAAATCCTTCTACCAGAAAGGCAGATGTGTGAGAAATCCCAGCTGAATTGCAGTGATGTCTCATATACCACTATAGAGGCCTCTTGGATCCTGAAATGCTGCTTGGACAACAACTGAGCTACATGTGTGCAGAGCATAGATGCCAAATTCAGCTTCAGTGTTGAAGCAGTTTTACTACATTTGGCTGCTGGGTTCCCATAATTTTTGCTGTACGTGAAAGAATGAAACTACTGATCCTTTTATATCTACCCCAGTGAACAAAATGCCAGACATATAAGATCTAGTTGGACACAAGCATTAGTTAGCCAAGGTCTTGCAGTGAATGCTTGGTAATTGGTTAGCCTTTGAAAAAAAACTTGATAAAATCCCAGAGGACTGTAGAGAAGAACTCGAGTATTTATCTTAAAAGACTGCACATACTTTCTTTTGGGTAGTTTTTAATGTGTGGATTAAATAAGTTCATCTATGACAAACTTGATTCGTTACACAGTCTTTCTTACTGTAAGTTCCAGGTACTAGAATAGATAAATTGTGTTTTGAGATAATTTATTTATTCAGAAGCAAGCAGATAAAACTTCCAGTCTTTGAAAGTATCTGATATGACAAGAAAATTTTGAAGGTTATTTCCTGTAGTGGAGATAGCTGGAATTTCCAGATAACTATCACGTGTTTAAGAGGGCATGCATCTGGTAACCTTTATACTTTCAGTTGCATCTCTGAGGAAAAAAAAAATTGATCCTTTTAGTCAGCGAATGCACTGGTTTCCTTTTACCCCACTGGCATTCTTGTGGGACAAGTGTATATAAAAGTAAAATTTAAAAGAAAAATAATCAAATGTAGAAAAAACTACTGATCACTGAGCTGACACAGGCCCTTAGGAAATGCAATCGAGGGCTTGTGATATGTGAATCTGTGGAAACATTACTTCAGAGCCTCAGCAGATATTGAGAAAATAGATGGGAACATAAAGGAATGAAACGGAGAGTGAATTGATCTTTGTACTTCTGTATAAAGCCAAAAGCTGTCTGTATTTTGTAGTGGTGCCCTATCCCAAAGGGACTGTAGCAGAACTGGAAAAGAGTTTAGAGATGGTTGACAGGGGTAACTAAAGTACATGCAACAGCATCTGAGGAAGAGCTAAGCATGATGGGGAGCTTAGCATGATCCTAGCTAAGAAAATATGCACATGGAAGACTGTATGATTGATAGATACAAATTGATGGGTGATGGGGAAAGGATGAATAGTGACCAGTTTCTCTTTTTCTCATAATGTGAGAACTGGGAAGCAAAAGGATGTTTTTCATAGAGTGAGCCATTGACCTGTGGCAATACACACATTGTGCGTGCTGAAAATTCACATGATTGAGAAAGGCACTGGGGAAGTTCACATGGGAGATGTTTACTGAAAAGATCTGGTTCAAGCAATCTGAAAAAGATTAGAGACTTGGAGGGAGTGTTAATCTTCTTGTATGCTTACTCTGGACAACTTTTTACACTGCTGCTGATCACTTGGTGATAATAGACTTTTGGTTTGTACAGGTATCAATACAGATGTTCTTAGCTTCTTTTATGTTCACAGTTTCTAACATTTTCATAGTGGGCTGCAGGATGATGGATATTTCAGATTATGAGTTAGTTCCATGCCTGGCTTGGTTTTCTTCCCATTTTGACATGTCACTCTTTTTAGTTTCCTTTTAGTTTTCTCAGAAACTGATTTTTTATTACCTACTTAAAAATAATTATGAAAATTTTAAGGTAAACTTTCTCCCTTTTATTCTAGAGTTAGTTACATCCATATAATTAATAAAGTCAATAAATTTCTTAATCCAAATTTGTGTATTAATGTGTAACTCTTATCTTTCCTTTCCTCCCTTTGTAGTATCAAGAATTCATTTTATTCACAGAAGCAATTTAAGATTTCATAGTGTCATTGCCTGGTATGGATTCTATCTTTTATCCTGTAAGTGTCTGGACAATTGCCACTAAATGCCTGGCCCATGGTACCAACCATCCTAAGAGGGAAGAGCATCACTGTTCATTTATTACACAACTGTACATTTATCTGAAAGTCAGCTTACAGGCATGGGCTCGATTTACTGTAATGTTGGCCACTTTTTTTCTTTATGAGAAACAGAGTATTAGGGTCAAAATGGACTGTTTGATTCCCTCTGCAGTCATTGTCCAAAAACTGCAGCTGTTACTTTAATATGGAAATATGATGGTTCATTTATGGTCCTGAACTGTAGCCTTGTAAGGAAATTCATAGGTAACATTTTTGAGTTGAATGTGGTGGATTATTTCTGAAAAATTGCTTTGTCTGATCTACCTAGCACCCAACAGACTGTATTACAGCTATGTTTTTACACACAGAGATATTAAGAGAGGGGAACTGTTGGGTATGCATACATGGAATTGATATAATAGTGATAATACAGATGTAGTTGTTCTCTGCCTGGTTTGCAGGATGTTCAATGAATGGCTTTTGCATAGCTTTTGAAAGAAAACACTAGTGGTGCCACTTAGGAGTTCAGTGTTTCACTGAGCCTCACTCTTCCTTAGTAGAAGCCTTTTGTGAAATATTGAACAATGCTGTGATTTCTCCTCATGAAGACATCCAGTATTTATGTAAGCACAGTTGAGTTCTTTGTTGTCTAGATTACATGTGTATTTATAGACCACTCTCATGGTTTAACCCTGGCAGGCAGCTAAGCCACACCCAGCCACTCACTCACTTCCCCAGTGTGGCATGGGGCAGAAAGAAGAATAAAAGTGAGAAAACTTGTGGGTTGAGATAGTTTCACAGTAAAGCAAAAGCAATGTGCACAAGAAAAGCAAAACAAGGAATTCATTTAAATGGGCAGGCAGGTGTTCAGTCACCTTCAGGAAAACAGGGTTCCATCACATGAAACTGTGACTTGGGCAGAAACACTTTTAACTCCAAACTCTTCATCCCCCAGCTCCATATGTTGAGCATGACACCATTCAGTGTGGGTGGCCACTTTGGTCAGTTCAGGTCAGCTGCCATGGCTGTCCTCCCCTCCAGCTCCCAGACTTCTTGCAACTGGGCTGAAAAATAAATTAAAGTTATTATCAGCCAAAACTGATACACCCCAAGATGATGATTCCTCTGTTCCCATGACAGAATGTTTCCTGTAAACCTTTGTCAGAAGGTTGTTCCTCTGAAATTCCTCCATTTCATTGAAAACTAAATTTCTTGCATTGCCTAAAATTTCCTTCTACACATTTTCTCTGGTTTCCATAAAAATTTCCAAGCTTTGGTAGGCCTTACTATTTTCTATGGTAACTACCTGGACAGTCTTGTGCATGTAGTCCGTACGTGACTATCAGCCGTGTCTTAGTTTTTACCAATTTGCCAAGCATGTGAGTCAGATCTATTGGTCTGTGGTTCTCTTACTTCCTGCAACCTCATTCTCTGCGGAATTTTACAGAATATACAACATAGTTAGACTCTTAGGAAGTTTGTATTTTTTCTTAGAAAAACACACAATTTTGGTGAAAGGAAAAAAATTATGAAAAACTATCAGGTTCTCTTCCATTTGCCCACTGGAACAAGCATTTTGAAGGTAATTTTATTTTTTTCAGAGAGAAGAAAGTGTCAGTGGCTCGGGTGGCATTCAGGCATCACAGAATGTTCTCAAACACCAGGAAACTTTTAGAACCAAATCTCTTAGAGAAGTAATTTGCTTTTCTATCTTTCTGCTTCCCTGAAGCATCTGTGATAAAGGGAGGCAATGATGCTATGCCCTTGCATAGGTTACTTCAGCTCTATGTTGACAAGAGGGCTTAACATTTTTGAATGCAAAGCTGAAGTTGAAATGCCAATGCAGTTCAACTCAGGGACTCTTTAACTGGGTCATGAGCTCCTTTATGTCATGCTAGAGATACTGATGTTAAATTATTTGCAAAGCTCCTTTCTGAGCTGAAGCAACCACTAGAGCTTCTGGGAGAAGTTCTGCCAAAGGTAGAAATTCATACCACAGCTTCCAGTCCTTTGGGAAAACATCATGGTGTAGGGTTTGATTTGCCATAGTTGTATCAGCCCTATTTGCATAATTTTCTAGCCTTCCTCTCTCACTCCACCCTGCACCACATTTGTTTACTGCTTATGAACATGTGTTGGTAGGTATTCAAGAGAGAAAAATACTCTCCTCCTAGTAAATACAGATTTTTTTTGAAAATGTGGTTAACCTCTATAGCACATGCCCTGCTGCCATCTCCCATTGTCTGGGAGCTCTTTGGCCTCTCTGTTGTTGAAGGAACTTACTGCAGGATAATTGCCTGCTCTTTATGACACCGATAGAGGAATGAAGAAACTAAGTTGCAAGCACTGCTTCTAACAGACAATAATGACTGAATTAATTTGAATTCAAAATAAATATTATCTGGTAGTGGTTAACATGGAGATGCTTGTTCCACAAGGGAAGGAACTGGAACTCTGCATTAAAATTCTCAAATCCTCTTGTGAAAGAACAGGTCTGATTTAAAATTTCTCAGTTCATAGGCAGTAGTATCTGAGATCATGTTTGTTTCCTGTATTTAGCTTGGTGCAACCACCTGTCAAGTTATGAAGCAGACATCAAGTAGCTGTTATTTGCTTTGAAAGCTTATGAGTATCATCTGGAAAAAAAAAATGAATGGCCTAGTCCTGAGTCTTGTCTGAAAAAATATTTTATTAAGAAAATGGGTAAATTGCCTGTGTAAACTTGCAACTCAGAGATTATGAGTAGCTTGAACGATGGTATTGTCTATTGATGCAGAGGATACAGCTCAGTTCTAGTAGAATTCTGGGCATGAAAACTTCTAGGAAAAACAGGAAATCCTGCAAGAAGTTAGAGTAAGGAGACATTTATTATGCTATGCAGCACTTTTATGTTTTCATTTCTAAATATTTTTTTTAATTACACATAGCATTTTTGACTGTTTACCCAAGTCTGGTTGGCACTCCTGTGAAGTGTCTATCTCTAGAATAACTTTTTTTCCTTCTTAGAACTCTGTAGTATTTTTAAGAGAGAGAGAAGCGAAAAGAGAAATGTGAGGAAACTGGTTAGTGTATGAATAGGTCAACTGAACCTGCATTTTGTGTGATAATACACAGCCTGGAAAAATGTATCTTATTTTACTTTTCAAAGGTAAAATTTCAGTTAATTACATATCTTGTGATAAACTGTTGCAAATTCATGTGGCTCTATCATCTATGTAATATTCCAGTTTGAAATGCAACTAAATACATGATACTACAAAGAGCTGTTTGAAATTAAGGAATCAATCTTTTTTGTAAATTTATTAGAAAAGTTTTCTATTGGTCACAGTTGTACATTGTGACATTTGGCTACACATGGGAATAAGCGATACGTTCAGGAAAGCATGGACAAAACTGTTCAACCATTGCAAAGCTTTTGCTGAAAATTCTGAATCTAGAACTTGTAATTCTGTGGTCTGGATTTCAGTGTGGCTGATTGAACACACACATTTAAACATAGCTAAAATAATTGCATGAAGTCTTGAGCTGTTTGTGGATACGCATTTTGAGGTTTGGGTCTGGATAGCTACAGAATAGATGATAGCATTAGTTGCTTGATATTTTTGTCTTGCTGCTGAAAATCCAGTGAGTAAACCAAGTGGGTTTGTATTTTTACAGTGCTGTCTGCCCACTTTTAAGGCTTTGGTAAGCTGACATCCTCTGGGTAGAAGATGATATAAGATAGTCTTTGGGGGGAAAGGGAAATATTAATGCATTTTCTATTAAGCTAAATATAGATGTACTGCTAACTGTGCAGTTGAAGGATGGCATCGCTTTCAGTAGCACTTTTTTAACCATTCAGATAATTCCTGGCAGCTTCAGGATGATTTAAGCATTATCTTTTTAGAGTCTACTTAAGGTGTTCATGTAAGACTTTAGTCTTAATAGGAGCTGATATGCAGATACTTCGCTTGGTGGATCAATGACTTGACATTGCACAGTATAATTGCACAGTGTACAAGGCACACCATTATCAAATTTTATTCTTAGAATAGTCCTTCCAAAAAATTGCCTTCCTCTATCCATTGTTGATAGCTTTATCCCATTGCTTCAGCACCAAAGAGGCCAAAATTCTCAGCACAGCTGCCTTGTGCATGTAGAAATACAATGGATAATTTACATCTGGGAACCATTGTTTAATAATAGGTATAACTGCCACTGGCAAACATTTAGCATTGTTCTTACAGAATGTCAAACTGGAAGGCATTGTCTGTCTTCACATCCAAAAGTGCATGAGGAGGTGAAAACAATGAGATTATGCCTACCTGTAAGGAGAACTAGAGAAAATTAGCCATTAGAGGTGTCTAAAAGTATTTGGCTTCCACTGACTTGCAAGCTTGTACTTTAAGGCTGGGTCACATCAAGTATCGATACTCTAAGAGTGAAGCACTCAGCCTTATTTTGTGAACCTTTTATGCAACACTGAGAGCCCTTCAGTCCCTGTCCACATGCTCAAAGATGTGTATGTGTTTAAGTGCTTTCTAGGACAGGGCTAAATTGCTTTGTGCCTTGCAAATGTGACCCTGTAGTCATCTGGAAATCTCAGCTGAGTTTAGAACTCATAATTGATCCATTTTTTCATCTTGCATGGTCATCAGGAGGCGTCCTGCTGTGTTAAGTGTCAATTAGTATGCAATAGTAGTAGTGAATTCAGGAAAGGGAACTGGCCCACATTCTTTGGTGTTGCTGACTGCCCATACTGAAATACAAAGTTTTCCTGTTCAATGGAGGATGGATATAGCTTGTTTCATTCTTGTAAACTTCCCTTGGTGTGTAAATTTAAATGTGTAAAGTTGTGTTTGACACTTGTGGACAAAGTGGCTGATGTCCATGCTGAACTTAGTGATGACATTTTCCTCATGATTGTCTGGAACCAACAGTATTTTTATTGCCTCTGGACCTTTGGCAGAAACCAACTTCAAATCAGAACTCTTTTCTTGCATTTATGTCAATAAGGTAGTTGTGGTATCTTGGAACACTTAAAACAGAGCTAGCCAAGAGTGGGATTTCTTTATATGGGAAATTATGATGATTTGATTTTTTTTTTTCTTGCAGATCATATTACTCCAAAACTTCCAGATTTTTCCAAAAGACAAATATTGTGAATTAAATGTTTTCTTAATTTACCACCCCCAGCTGTGCCAATCTATAGTTCAGACGATGTTGGCAGATTCCTATTTGGAATCATGGAGCAGGAGATTTTTCTCTGGAACCTGGTTCCAGCTGGGCTCTGAGGTGATGTTAGGTTTCCTGATGGAAAGTCAAGAAGTTAAAATCAGTTGCTAGCTGAAATAAATTCTTTGGGACTGAGTCTGTGTGTGCTGCAAAGGTTTGAGCTCTATAGTTTTATGTTTATCACTTACTGATGAAGAGGCTTATGGAAAAATGTCCTGAATGGCTGAAATAGAGTATTTTTATTAGGTGAAGTGTCACTAGTTCAGAAGATAAATGCACATTAATATTTATCATTCACTGTGTGCTATCAGAGATTGTTATATGAAAAATGACTTTTGCTTTAGTATTTCATCTACTGTGATCTGAATAGATAGTGTTGTGTAAAAAAAATCCCAAACATAGCTATTCAAGAAGAATTGAGAGTGTTATAACAGTCTGGAGTACAGTATATGGCTAAAGAGATGTTGGAAATATCCCCAGATGAACAAACTTCAGAAAATGCAAAACTAAGGTTGCATTAAAAAAAAAAAAAACAACTATGAAAAGTAATAAAAACTTCAAATAAGATACTGAAGCACTTAAATATGCCATTTAGGTGAAGCCATGCAGCATATGTATGATTGTGATGATGGAATTACACTGTTGGAATAGTAAACAGTCTTTAATTAATTTTTAAATTCCATTTTGTCCTCCTTTATTCTCCCTTTTCTGATAACATTACAGCATTCAAATGGATACAGACCCTTTGAACTTACCAGCTTTGCATAGAGATACATCTATTAAAAATTACAAGATAAATTGTTAGCAGTATTATTCACTTTCTTAGAGATTCAAAAAATTCTTTGTCATGTCCCATAAATAGATCAGAATGAGGAAAAAAAGCAGTGTGGTATGAAAATGCACCTTGCAAAGAGTTGCCATATGATATGATATGATGTAATATATCAATCATGTATAATAGCTATCATATCATATCATATCATATCATATCATATCATATCATATCATATCAATCATATCATATCCTTTGTAATAGCCTAAGGCTCATGGTCATGTAAGACCTAATATATGTGATTTTTAAGCAGGTCTCAGGGACAACTGGTCATTCAGTTATTCCATGTCCCATTAGCACATCCTTGTGGTAGAAACTCTGAAGAAGTTCCAGGTGTACAAAAAAATTCTGACATACTTTTGCTGTTTTAGGGAAGAGGGTAGCAAAAAAAAATCAGAGGGCTACCTGCCTAGACATGATTGCACAAGAATTTTTCATTGTTGTTGGAAACAATGTGAGTAGCGTGCTCCAGCTTTGTGTTTGTCAATCACGTGTCAAGAGGTGCATGTGTGTGTTGGAGGCAGCAGTCCAATTAGAACACATTCAAATAATTGTACTGAGGTTACATGCCTGTGGCTGGGGGGACGTGCCATTACTAATCCAGCTCTTGGCTGGATTACCTTTGAAAAATAAGAAATTGATTCCTCTTCCACGTTTGAAAAGCTTTTGGCCCTCTTGAGTTCAGTTTAATGTTGCATCTGGGCTGAAGAGAAAGAGGGTAATGAAGCCTTCACATCCTGTCTGGCTTCCTGCAGGCTTGATCAGAGAGGAGAAAACCCTTTGCCAGGAGCTTTGAGATGTGCTGGGGTACATTTCTAGAGCTATATGCCAGGTTTTGGTCCCGCTGGGTACCATTAGAAATGACACCTGCAGTGACACCTGAAAGCAAGCCCACTTTTCTCAGTCCTTCAGCCCAGTTCTGAGACAAATGTTCTCTCTCCTTTCTAGCCTCCATAGTTTTGTCAGAAGTTGTTGGTGGAGTGAAATCAGAACCCAGTGCTCAAGCTTCAAACCGAGGTGTTTTGTCATGAGTTTTTTCTTTTTTTAGTCTTGTTGGACATACAGAAGCCTATACATTTAGGACATAAATGAAGGAATTGATATTGTGAATCCTGCTATTCGGCTGAGGCAATGTTCTCTTGCACATCTGTTCTGTCCACACAGCTTTCTGAACAATATATAACTCATTCTCTGTGGGATGTTCAGCTTCCATTCATGTCGCA
Organism: Vidua chalybeata; assembly: GCF_026979565.1. NCBI lineage: Eukaryota > Metazoa > Chordata > Aves > Passeriformes > Viduidae > Vidua > Vidua chalybeata. The sequence continues at coordinate 101,217,266 of NC_071530.1, forward strand.
AGGATTTTTACATTAGGGCAACTGAACAACTGAGGTATGTTTTAGCAAAGGAATTGTAAAGTTGAGAGTGAATTAGAATTTTAAAAAATCCGAGGAAGAAAAAGAAAATCTTTCTGCCTCATTGTAAGAAGCTCTATTTTATTTCAGCTGTCTCTTTTCTCACCATCTCAATTCTGTGTGCATGTGATTAATTTTTCCTTTGTGCCATTTAGAACCAAGTTTCCAGTAGAAAGAGAGAAATGTAAGTAAAAACATAGTTAAGTGGGTTTACCCAAACCCCACTATGAATTGAAACTCATCCCTTTTCCAAATCTGTCACTTCTTCTTCCTTAACATAAATTACGTATTCAGTAATTCACTTATTTTAGCACTCCCATTTCTCCCAAGTTGTTGATGTAGCTCCAAACTTTTGAAATCCGGGTCATAATATTTCTTACTTTTCTCCAAATACTTCTAGTTTCCAGTTTCTAGTTTCTGCTGGCACAGATGAATGTGGTGCAAGCAAAGTGCTCCTGCTCAGTAGAATCTGATGGTGGTCCTGTCCCACTGGTGGCTGTGAAGGGAGTGGCCCTTGAGGAATGCTGTAACCTGCTCTGAGCATACTCAGCTGCCTTTCAGATGTGTGTTTATCCTGCCATGTTTACCAGTACACTGAGAGACTATTTATTATCCTGAGTGTTAATAGTACTTTACATTTTTTTCCTAGCTTTGTGCAGAAGGAGATCTTTTTTCAACATTTCAGCATTTGAAGAAAATATTTTTGGCTTTTCTACAATTCTTAAAAGGATGACAGTTGTAAAAGACTTTTTTAAAAGAAATGGTTTGCTCAATTTACATTCAAAGATGTTTGTTTTCAAACTTGTAAGAAGTGAAGTCTGAAACTGAGATATATTTTGAAGTGATACAGAAATACTGAAAGATAGTCCTGATATTTTGGAAATTGAATATGCATTGACTAGTTGTATTGCATTTTTTCACATTTGGATGCTGACTCAGACCATTCTATCAAAAAAATTCAAATCTACTTCCACATGAAAAATTTGTTGCTTGATATCTATTAACTCCCAAGCACTGAGAAGAGTTTGTAACTTAGAACTTCATAAATCACCAGACTGTCTTTGAAATCTGTATATTTCGACACATTTCTAAAGTCCACAAAATTTGTATTGTCGAACTGTCTTTCTCCAGCTTTGGGACAGTTTTTTTTAGTTATATTTAGTTGTATTCTGAGGGCGTGGTGCTTGTTATACCATGAGCCTGGGATCTGGCAATGAAGAAGAGAAGCATCAAATATTGAAGCTTGCAAAAGAATTATAAAATACAGCAGTCCTTGAACTACTTTACATATGACATAATGTCAAACAAATTGTTTAATAATATGTAGCTTGTCATATGTTTGTTCTTCTAAAGCTTTTGAAAATATTACCTATTTTATTGTTTCTGCTTTTATAGTGCTTAGAAGTTGTTGTCCTAAGACAGAACACCAGGCCAGCTTCTGCAGAAGAAGAACAAAAAGTGGCCCAAAGATTTTAATATCCAGTCTTTTTGATGTAATGCTCTGGCACCCAGTTGTCTCTTTCCTGTGTGAAAACTGGTGACAAGTGAATAGTTCATACAAAGAGTGTATCTTGCAAATGTATCTTCCTTTTCGGACTGCAGGAAATTCATCCATGGGCTCATTCATACCATTTTAATTATTTTTGTAAAAATTACTTACTGTATTTAAAAAAAGAAGAGGGAAGTTTGTTACAGACATTTGTTATTCAAAATCTACACTCAGGATAGTGTTCTGGCAAAAATTTGGAGTCGGATGGAGGGAGATAGTCTATTACTTTCTAAAATTGTTGAATCATGCTTATCTCATTCTTTGCTTTATAAACTACTGTTTTGGCCATTGATGACCTATGCTTGAACTACAAAAAATCTAAATTTAAAATCTGGTTTATTGTCTAGATACAGAATGTGAACCACCATCTTCTTTCTAGTAGTTGTTCATAAAAATTGCTTGCAGAATAAGTATGAACAGAACAGGCTGCATGTGGCGTGAGCATTTCCTAGGTATATTCTGCTAGTTCTGCCCTCCATAGCCTTGGATGAGAATTTACAGCCTTGGATAAGAATTTCAGTAGTACTGTTTTTTAATCTGTAAACTAAAAAATTAAACTCAAATGCATGGAGCAGGTGGTATAAAATCTAGGTATAAAAAGCTTTAGAAGTAGAACTGTTACTGCAGATAGGTCAGGTAGGGTGATATTTAATGTTCTCTTTTATCAGCAATTCAATTTTGTCTTGAAGATGCATATTTCCTGAAATGCTGATGGTTTACTTTATTTATTTATACCTTGCAATTTTGGCTGCCTGTGATTAAGCCAAGTGTTTCCTAGAAGATTTATAAGGCATTTCTAAATCTTCATCAAACATTTTCTGTTGGCTTATGAATAGACATCCAGTAAATCACAGAGGAACTATGACCAAATCTGTCTGGCACAGGGTTCTTTAGTGTATACTGAAAATTATGTTTAAAACTTTTGAAGGAAGAAGGCAGTTGGCATAAAGCAAAGTATTCATTGGAAGTATGTCTATACTCCTGAGCCAGACTGAGATTTGTGTCTTGTTATGCCCTCTGCCATGTAATAATTTTGTAAAGAGTAATAAGGTGAACAGGCTTTTATGTTCTCAAAAGTAGAAGTATCATTCATGTTTTGTCTAAGTACCAGGTAATGTGTTGGTAAGCATTGTGATCTTATTATTATTTATGTAAAATTGCTCTATGGAGACTTAAAAAACTTAAAAAACTTTTTTCTTTAATTAAAAAAAATAAAAGAAAAAATTTGGCAATAGCAGTCATTGTGGTCTGTGATTAAAGAGTACTGAAAGAAACTATAATTGAAGTGTGATTTTTACTATAACATCGACCATAGGGAACAATCATGATTAATGTGGAACTGTCTAATAGAAATATCCTTGGTCAGGATATTTTTATGGTTTTATACTGAAAAAATTAAGCAATGTTTGGAAAGTCACCTATTATATGCATGTATATTTTGTCTTTTAGGGCATACAGGACGATTATTGAAATCTCTATGTTTCACCAGTCTATCATTTCTGCTGCTGCACATCATCTTTCAGATTACAATAAACAGTCTTGAAGCTGCAAAAACTATTGAACCTGGATTTAACTGTGAGTAAAACATTTTAGATTTTATTAGCATTTTAAATGTCCAAATGCTTCAGTGGTTTGAAAGGCAAAGGGTTGATAAGAAGGCACTTAGCTTTGTGCTCCTGTGGGTTTGCAGCTTGCTCTTGTTTTCTAGCTTTTTACCTTAAAAATTACTGTGTGTAAGGTAGGAAGACTAGAAGGGCTTAAGAAACAAAAGAAATTTATATATAACTATTATATGTATATATATATATATATATAAAACTATTTTTTCCCACCAGAGATGCATTTCCTTTGAGTTTACCACTGCCTATTGTTATGACTTCATCTTTTAGGCTTTCTAAAAGTCACCTCAGAACCTGAGGAAACTACTCATTTCTGTCATTAGATATTAATTCAGTGAATTAAGAGTAAAATGAAATAAAGCAACAAACCTCCCTCTATCCATGTATTATGCCTCCCTCTGGCATAACTCTCTTTAGTTTTTAATTTAATTTAACTTTAAATATTGATTCCAAAACTTATATTTCTAAACAATATTTGTCTGTTTATTGCCTGTGTTGTATGGGAGGAAGGATATTCAATTATTCATTTATGTGTAAGCTCGATTTAAAATATATTGCATGACATTTTGTATCTTCCTCTCTCAGGAAATGTTGTTCAATACTTCAGAAAGCAAACATTCTTTATTGTGCTGAAGTTAATTAAAATATCTATCCTGTGATTTATATCTGTAACCTCCAGGTAGAAACTATTTGTACTTGTCTTACCATGCTTACATTTAACATTTAAACCTGTCAACTTACCTTTGATAAATGTCCATTTAATTTATCACAAGGTATGCTGCTGCCACTTGAGTAAACACCTGCACTACAATTCAACACAAGAAACCTTATGTGATGTAAAAGATTTGACTTAAATAATAAAATCCTAAGAAAGCTTGAAGTGAGCATTACCATTTCACCTTTAGCTTAAACCATTTCCTAAAGTAAACAGCATAATTGTGTTCATGAAATACCAGCTTCACTTGGAATATCTTGGGCTCTGTTGGTTCCAATCAGGCCTTCAGAGTCTAAAAACATACTTTCTTCTTTTTTTTTTTTTTCAAAAATGAATATAACATTGAGTGAGCAGGATTAATTGTTTTCCGTACGTGTTTAATGTTCTTATGACTATAAAGACACAATTTTTACTTAGTTTGGAGGAATTGCATCTAGACAACCATTTGTATGAGTAAAGAGTTCCAAGACAGAGTTGCACCCACTGACTTTTTCCTCCTTTTATGGTGGGAACCAGGTTCTGCAGTGGGAATTAAAATAATTATTTCATCCTGAAAAGTCCACTCTTTAAGATGAAATGTACCATTTTTACTATTTATTCACATTTGTTGTGTAGCAGCTCCTCTTTCAGCTGCCATTAGTAATGATCTCCTTACTTGGGGCCTCACAGGGTGGTGGGTATAGCTGTAGGAGTGCATTAAATGTTATCAGACTGCTCTCTGACACCAAGGCCACTTGACATGACATTCCCACACATTCACCATTAAGTCTTTTTTGCCTCCTGAGTGCAAAGGCTGGTTTGAAGTTGCCTCTTGGGAATGTTATTTGTCCCAGAGGAACACCCAAACTGTGCCCAAGTTGTCTGGAAGAGAAGTTGGTTGACCAAAGTTGTTCCAAGAATTTTTAAACTGCTTAACAAGATGACATATTCAGCTGTTGAATTTCAGTGCCTGAATACTGAGTAAACTGGCACCATTTTGTTTACTTTACAGTTGGTGAGATCCAGGTGAAGACAATAGAAAGGGCAATCTAATTGCTGGACCCCCAAGGTGCTGAAGGAGAAGTTAAAGACTGTTGTAAATGTAGGAGCTAGAAAAGGCCAAAGCATTTGCTAGGTCAGGGAATAAGGTCAATTATTATCATTTAATGACACCCAAACTTAGATGTTCCTGTGTGGGTGAGGAGTGGACAGAATTCCCACTCCAGAGAGCACCTTGGTAGTATTTCTGCTTGTAACAATACAGTGACACAGCCCCACTGTGGTTTCCTGTTCCCCAGCCATATGAAGAGTGCTGTACAAAACTGACTGCAGATGTGGGCTAAGCCATAGCTGGAGAAATGACAGCGCTTCGCCCATGGCGTCTTCACAATGTTATGATCTCTGCATTTTAGACTTGCTGTTAATGTTTTTCCAACTCTTTGCTCAATAAGAAATTCAGAAGTGTAGACTGGAAGACTGATGTGTTCTGTTTCTCCAGCCAGACCCAGATCCACTATTAATAAAACATTTTTTTACAGCTACAGTCTTTTCTGATGCTTATCATTAGGAAATTTTTCTTCCATTAGTCAAAATATCCTGTCTTCATCCTTCAGCCTGATGTGGAAATGAAGAAAAACTTTCCATTAGTCTTTATGGTTACCCATTTTGTATTTGAAGGCTGCAGTCATATTTGTCATATGTACTCTTTTCTGTCATTCTCTTCTATTTACACAACCTCAGCCCCTTCAAACTTTCTTCATGCATCACAATTTCTAGGAAGGGGATTATTGTTATTGTTGTTGGTCTACTTCTGTTTTCTCTAAGTTTTTCAGGTATTTCTTGAAGCTCAGTGCCCAAAACTAGGCACTATTTCAGCTGAGAATTCAGCTGAAATATAACAATTACCCAAGTGTCTGCAATTCATACTCCCTATTTATGAATTGCTCTATGGTGCTTTTTGCAATGGTCTCACTTTTTATTTCTAATTCACTGAAACCCACAAATTCTTTTCTTGAAAACAGACAATTTTTTTTCAAGCCCATGTTTATGTAGGTGAGTGTTCTTACAGTACAGTGGAAGTTGATGTTTGCCCCGTTTTTTTCCAGAAAGTTTTATTTATCAAGACTGCTCTATCTCCTTGCTTGGTAGTGGCTTCTCTGTTAGGGGCCTTCTGCAATAACACCTTTAAGGGGTTTTGGATAAATAAATTTTTTGTTTTCCTTTAGTATTTGTTTTGCTTTTCTGGAATTGTAGTATGTCCCCAAGTTTAAGTAAATCAAACCATAAAAGGAGCTAGTGGATGCTATGACAGGTCCCCTCTTAATTATCTACCAAAGGTCATGGGAGTCTGGGGAGGTCCTTGCTGACTGGAAGCCAGACAGTGTTATTCCAGTTTACAAAAATGGCATGAAGGAAGGTTCAGGAATCTACAGACCTGTTATTCTAACCTCAGATCCTGAAAAAAGTATTTTAAAAGATTATATTAGGTACTATTTAAGGGCATTTAAAGGACAATGCAGTCATCAGGCATGATCAACACAGGTTCACAAAGGGAAACTCCTTTTACCTAATTTGATATCCTTCTATAGTAAAGTCACCTGCCCATTGGATGAAAGGAAGGTGGTGGATGTGTTTTTCCTGTACTTTAGTAAGGCTTTTGATACTGTCCTCCCGGAAAAAAATTGTTCAGTAGGTTCAAGATGTGCTTGGTTGATGAACTGGCTGAAGGGCAGGGCTTGAAGGGAGCTCAATTCTTGGCCCAGTCTTGTTTTCAATGTATTTGTCTCTTTCAAATCGATCTGGATGAAGGAGATGAATGCACCATTAGGAAATTTGATACCAACAATAATCAAAGTGGGAGGTGTTGTCTGGGACTGGATGCCTTGCAGAGGTCTTTGTGTAGTTAATCTAACTCCTGGCAATTTCAGAAGTAGGTGAGAGGGCAGGATAATACTGTCTGCAAATTCTGTAGTTTAGTTTGTCTCAATATTTTCAAATGCCAATTTTCTGAATCAAAAGATCATTTTCTGGTTTTAGTTTTTCTTTTCACACTGCTATATTAAAACCTCTGATAATATTTTCATTTTGGTAATAGAAACACATGACAAATGTTTAGATTAGAGGTGTGATAAAGACTACTGCCTCTTAAACCTTATACAGTTATAGTTTCATTTTGGAAGTGAAAAACAACCATCCTTTTATCTTTTATATCTAGAAGCAGTTTTAGTTGAGCCATCTGCAAACACAAACCAGACATCTAGAATTTTGGGTTCATTTCAAAACATTCTGCTATTATCCTGGACTTAGGTAATTCAAAATCAGTTTAGGATAATTCCTGGAACGTTTAACTCCGTTGGTTTGTTATCTTTTTCGTCCCCTTCCTCTTTGAAAGTTCATATACCTTCTTTTTCAGGATGGCTACAAAATGCTACAGCATTCTCTAAATTATGTGTGCCTGTTCACAGAGATGTTTAAAAACGTTTGGGCAACAGAAGGTTCTTGTTTCTTAAGAGCCTTGTGACTATTGCCTAGCACTAATAAAATTTTGCTGTTAGTAGTCTTTATTTAGCTTAATGAAAGATTTCTGGTTAGCCACAACTTCAGGGTGTGGAACTAACATTGAATATCTCCCAGATATAGAAAGGAAAAGAATTAATACAGAATGGGTGAACTGGGCTAATCTTAAGGCATCAAGAGCTACGTAATTAAGCTTGTTTCACTGATATCTCCATATAATAGCATGATTTTGAAATATACCAGTATTCATGCAGTAATATAATTCCATTATTAAGTTTGTATTTCTGATAGAATAAAATTCTGATTATTAGATTAGCTAACATCTTTTGAGTATGGAATCCATTAGGCAGGCAAATGAAGATTAAACCACAAGGTAATAGTTGTATTCTCCAGTATGTACAGTATGGTTCTTTCCTAGGACTAGTTTTAAACATCTTTAAAAATGGCAGTATCACTAGCAGGAATGTTTTCCATAATGTTAATTTTAAACTTTACTTCCAATAAATTAGTGCAATTATTCATAGTTTGTATATAATAATATGTTGTATTTTCTTGTGTTTAGTCAGCCTTTAAAATAAGTCTGGTTTCTTTCTCTCTTAATTGTACTGATGTACGTCCATTTCTTATTTTGTGCTCCTCTATCATCTTTTGGTCTTGACTTCTGTGAGTGAATCTACTGAAATGCTTATTCACTGGAACAGTATTTTTGTTCATGAGAAATGCAACTTAGACTACTTCAACTACTCACTAATTAAGTTTGTAGTCAATGTTTGTAAGAATACCAAAAAGAGCATTTAAGATATTTCTGGATATTTTTCTTATACATCACAGAAATGAAGTGATGGAATTTAAATAGATACCTTTAATTCCTTCTACAGACTTTCTATGAATCTTTGTTTATTGTGCCTACTTGGAGTGCTTTTTTTACAAAATGGTTATATGTAGAAAAGGGGAGAATAGATTTAAAGCACCAAGTTGCCTAGATAGCTTCTCTGTTAGATCATGGGAACTAAAATCAGATAATTCTCTGTCTCTGGTATGCCATGGTGAATGTCAAACAAATGCATGCCACCATTGTGGAATCATAATAACTTTCTGCTTTAGATAAATTTTGAAATTATTTCTTGGCTTAAAAGACCATCCTGTGTTTGCATTACTACCAGCATGTCCCTGAGGTATTTTGTTATATTAGGAAGCAGCAATACCCAGTACAAATAAATTATGTCTCACCATTTATTGAAAGCTCAGGCTCAGGACTGAAGCTGACCTTTCATAGGAATGAATAATTACTCTTTCCTATATACCTGGTGAGATTTCATGCCTTTTATAACTTCCTGAGTATACTCCTAAGGTTGTGCTGATTTTGTAAAGTTCTGCTTTGGTAAAGGGTGTTTTTGTTGCTGGATTAATTAACTCATTGGAAATAAAGATGCTACTTTTGTTTATAAGGGAAAAAAAGTTTAAAAGATTTCATACAGAGTTTCATATTTCTATTTCAAAGGTAGCTGAATGCCAGTCTTTCAAATATCATGATTTATTGGCCCATCTCCTGTCTGAGGTATGAGTGTATCTCATGGCCCTTTGTTGGCTGTTCTGACACATCATTTCATGGGAGACTGCCTTGAAAACACATATTTTTAAAATATTGGAAATTTGAAATACTATGTTATGAAAAAATATTCTGAAAAATTCCTATTAGTTGTCTTGATAATTTTGGCAATTTTACTTTCAAAAATATTGCTTCATATGAAACGAAATTAATCTAAATGGCATTAAGAAAATGAGTAAGTTTATTGTAAGAAGCTTCTGAGCAGAAGTCGTAGTAAAGTAAGCATCTTATACTGAAAAAGTTATTATGTCCTCTCCAATGGTTTTGCTTACCAAAATAAAAGCTAACAGGTGCCTTCATTAAAGAGTGCTCAAGCACTTACACCCCAGGCAAAACAGCTCATTCTTCCCTAACAAACACATCCATATCTCAACCAGGCAAATGCTTAAGGTGCTTTCCAAACAACTGGTTTAATTGCAAATTTGAGATCTTCAGTGACCTCCAGTGAGTATGTGCATCATACACTTTCTTTTTTGCTCAGTGAAATCTATATTTCATTTTTTTTCCAATAAAAGTGGGCCTTGTCTTACAGGACATCTACATTTTAATCGTATTTTTGTGGGTCATCTAAAAGATTATAATCTTGGCCAAAACCTGAGAAAAAAATAAATGCCCTTAAACATCTAAGAAAGAAGGTTCAGAAATGAGCTCTTGTTTCAAGAACAGCTGTGGAAGGTCCAGTTTAGCAAAATTATTATAGGATGTAACAACCAGCTGTAGCACTGCAGAAGAATCAGAGTAACCTTGCATTGAGACTCCTCTTTATATATTTTAAACTCGAAGTTGTCTGAGCCTGTGATGTCTATGACAGCCAATATAGCATAAATTTAGTCCAGACTTTTAGCTAGATGAGTTCCAGAGTGGTGAGTGGTGCCTCAATGGTAAAAACAAATTTCAAAACAATATTTTAATAGAAGAGATTATACACATTCTTCATGCTGCCAGCAAGACTGATAATACCAAATTCCATAATATAAAAGTCTATTTTTAATGGAATTTAGATGCCTACATATTTTTGAAGTCCTGAACTACAGTTGTTATTAATTGTTAAATCAGCACAGACAGACAGTGGCCTGGAAAGCCTATTTGTTCAGGTTTTATGAAAGATGAGTGCTGTGATTTAACCTCAAATGACAAGTAAGTACCACACAGCTGCTTGCTGCCCCTAACTCCCAGTGGGATAGGGAGGAAAATCAGGAAAAAAAAAGGTAAGGAAAAGCTCAAAGCTCATAGGTTGAGGTAAGAACAGTTTAATAATTTAAAGAAAGTAAACTACTACTACTACTACTGCTGCTTCTTACGAATTTTCATGGGGAAAAAAAAAAGAAAAAAAGAGAAAAATAAAACTCAAGACACACAAGTGACACACACAAAATAGAATTGCTCATCACTTGCTGACCAGTGTTCAGCCTGTCCTGAGCAGCAAACAGTCCCTTCCAGCCAACTCCCCAGTTTGTATACTGGGTATGACAGTCAAGGGTATGGAATATCCCTTTGGTCAGTTTGGGTCAGCTGTCCCTCCCAGCTTCTTGTAGACTTCCTCACTGGCAGAACATGAGACACTGAAAAGTCCTTTATTTAGGGCAAGCACTACTTAGCAACTACCAAAACATCAGTGTGTTATCAACATTATTTTCAAAATAAACCCAAAACACAGCACTGTACCAGCTACTAGGAATAAAATTAACTCTATCCCAGAAAAGCTAGGACAGTCAGTTACTTCTTGTGGTTTGGCTTTGTGTTATGTCCTCAGCAAACTATGTGAAGCTTCATTGCTTATATTACTAGCAGGATGCTAAAGCTTAAGCACATGAGAAGCTGAAAATGTTTGCAGAAGGCAGGTTAATAGAATTTTATAAAAATCAAAGCTAACATTCTTTTCCAAAGCCGTTAAGGTGACATCTGCCCAATGCCATGTGGATCGAAAAAAAAAAACCTGCTTTGACTTGTGAATTCCTCTAAGAAGAAGCTTTTTCTCTTCTGTTGTTTGTACCCCACAACGTGTGGCAGGAGTCAGCTGGGTGGCTGGGGGGCTTGTGGAAGTACCACCGTTTACAGAAAAAGGAGAATAGGATTTCTTCAGAGCTTCCCTCTTATATCAGCCACTATGCCTGCAGAATAATGAGCTAGAAAGCAGCAAATGGCCATTTGTCCAGATCTCCACTGAGAGACAGAAAATCTCAGAATCTCTGCAGAGATTAGTAACAGTGGTGCTTATGAGGACTGAAGGAGAGCTGAAGCTCCTGTTATGCTATTTCACATGGCAAATACCTTGAAAACCTAGGAAATGACAGAAAGGCGGGAGATTTGACTTCAAGGAAATAATATTTGCTATCACACTCTGGTTTCATCATATACTGTTTCTTGCATAGGTGATATGCAGTGTCTGAGTCAAGAAATATGAAAATAATAATAATGAACTTCTCTATGGAGTCATGAAGAGCTTGGGACTAAAAAGAATGCTTAGCTGTAAAAACTGCAGTGAGATCCAGCTGTGGTGGCACAAATATGGTCATTATATTGGGTCCTAGAAAGGTGTGTGATTGCACAGTATTACCAATGACCATTTCTGACTGTCACTTCAATGATTCCAAGAGTCAAAAATGTTTAACACGTGGAACACATCCAATGAGAAACTTTTAATTAGTCAAAGGTGTTAGCATGCCTTTTTTGTCTCAACAGAAAACTTAGAACAATAGCTTATTCTGTATATGAAAGTTAATTTTATTTTAATTCAGTGCACATTGGATGCTAATGTTTTTTCAACACCTTCCATGCAGCTTTATGTAGCCAGGAAATTTATAAATGGGGAAACAGAAGCTTCTGTAATTGCTTCTTAGGCATGTATGATAAGTCCTGCTTAATTTCTTGCTAGGTGTTATTACTTAGCAGTTTAGTTCATTGTACTTATGGAGTCTTTATTTCTGGACTCACAGGCTGCCATGTGAAAACTGAGCAATATTCTAGGGAGTCACTTTGAGGCATGGTACATGACTCCATTGTATAATGTATGTGATTCTGCTGTAATGATGCTGGCACACCCACTTGTGTTTGACCGTTCAAGAGAACCTGACGTAGGGGATCACCCTTCTCACTGCCACTCACTGTTTGTATTTTTGACAGTCAGAATTGCATTGGAGAGAAGGCCTGGGAAACTGCTGGGTGGCCCATGGGGATGTACAGCTTCTTTCTGAAGTTGGTAGACTTTGTAAGGTATTCCCAAGGTGCACCCAAGGAAGCACCCAGTGTACCTGCTGATGCTGGGATGCAAATTGGGACAGTTCTCTTTTTAGAGTCCCAGTTGTAGCTAGGATGACTGCAGGGTAATAGAATAGAAGTGTGACCATCACTGTCAGCTTGTTTTAGGGCTGTTTGTAGGAGAGATAGAACAGCTGTTTTCTGTCTCCCTCTGTCCTCTTAAAGGAAGAAGCAGAAGTAGCAAACACAAGGAAGAAATCAAGGCCAGCTGTGAAGGAGAAGGCACTCAATAAAACTTGAATAGATGAGATGAGAGCAGAATGTATGTGTGAAGGAAATAAAAGCAGTTTGTTGATTTATACTCGAGGTTAGTGCTGTTAGTACATTAAGAACCAAATGTGCAGAGTAAGCTTCTACTCTGCACTTCTATTCTACTCTCTACTTCTATTTTTGTTGGTAGCCACTTGCCTGCTTGTCCCCTGGTTGTATGTTTAACCTTTGTGCGAAAAGCTTATCAGCGTACATTGCCAACTGCTTTTGAGTTACTACAAAACCTGTTCTCTATATTGTGGAAAGTCCTTGAAGACCAGCAAAATCAGAAACTGGCTGCTCAGATGATTACAGTAAAAAAACTTGTCTACAGGGTCAGACCCTTACTCTGACCCAGGTTATCATGGCTCATTTGGCCGTGTTTGGCTGTAGCAGAATGAGGTATGTAAGGACAGCACTAGAGTGCTTTAGCAACCAGCATGTCTGGGTTGGTGTAGGGACCATGTTGAAATGTTCACTTGTTAATCATTCAAATCACTGTAATATAAATATTATACTGGGGAGTCTTACTGCAGTATTACTATTTGGGAGTAGGAAACTATATATTTGTGTGTTGGACACTGTTTAGACAAATACTTTCCACTGAGAATAAATATTTCACTTTATTTCTGGGGATCTGTCTCTTCTGTTTGGCTGTTTACATCGTTAAGGATTGCTCTTCATCATGTAATCGTGTTGAGTATTTTTAGAAAACCTGATTCGTTAGTGTGATGCTGAGAGCATTTGCATGTGCTCGTGCCCACATTGCAAGTTTGAGAGGGGTTGGTCCCTGGGTCAGAGCCCTTAGGCTTCATCCTTCTATGCTTCTTGGTGATTTACATCAGCAGCTGGAAAGCAAACAGCAAATCCGAGTTGTCATGATGACAGCTGCTCACCACAGCCACTCTGCCATGGCTGGACCACCAGCTGGGCATCTCAGCTGCAAGGACAGGTGAGGTGTTGTGTCTTGGGGTGGCAGCTCTGATGGGCCATCCCTGGCAGTGCAGCACCCCAGTGGGTGGGCTTCCCTGGGCACTGTGGGCTAGAGGCTGCTCTGGACAAAAATGAGGTCTTGAGTTGAGGTTAACCTCTAATTGAAAGGGCTGAGTTCACTGAGCCCTTTATGGAAGCTATGACGTAAAACAAATCACCCTGTAAAACAAAGCAAAAAGCGTTGCTCACATAAATAGGGCTTGGAGCCATCAGGAAAGAAGTGTTTTCTTAATCGGATTGGACTTGAAATGCTTTGGTGGGCTCTCCTGCATCAGTGTGTTAGAACATAGTCCTAAACCTGGGTCAAATACAATTGGAACTTGCATGCTTTGAGTTTACTTCCAAGAGGAAAGTCTGTCTCAAAATTCCCTTGAAGTTCTGCCAGAAATAAAAGTCTAAATCAGTAACCACACAGGATGCCAGAAAGTGCTGTACCTTACACCTTTTGCATAAACAGTGTGCAGCACATCTGTCAATGCTTACTCTTAACAAAGAACAAAAGAACTAACAGTTCCATAACACTCACAAAGGGTGAAAAAGTATCCTTTACACCTCTAGAAGGAGAGGAACTCTGAATTTTGAATGGTAGACTTGATTTCCAAAGTCATAAACATCCCCCTTTTGTTTCATGTCAACTCTTGCATTTTTCCTAATATCTAGTTCTTTAACATATACCTATATGAATCCAGATATACAGTGTTTACTGCTGAATTTAATCATACTACATTTCTTTAGGGGTTTGTTTAAAGCAATCAAGAAATTGTATTTCAGAGATGTTATAGTCATCATCTAGACTAAAACCATGAAGATTTTCAATAGCATCAATGAAAGATGTAGTAAATGAAAAATATTTCATGAAAAAACTATGTGTCTAGAAATAGGGAGAATAAAACACAGTATCTTTCAAATGGTTAAGAGAATGAAGTTGATTTTTATCTGTCATCAGATATCATTGAATGCAGATTTTAAAACTGTAAGCAAGTTAAACACAGTTTTCAAACTGAAGTAGTGTAAAGCACTCAAAAGCATGCACTCCAGCCAGTGGCTGTCAAAACCTTTACCAAGCTTTTTTTTGTTCTTATACAAGAACAGTGAATGGAAGTAGCTCCTGGAGGAAATCCTGAAGAGTAATGTAGATCAGAGTACATTAATTAGTCATTAATACCTATATAATTGTATATTTAAGTATATAGTCCTGCATTTTAAAAGAAGATAGCCAGCCCCCAGTTCAGAGGACACAGTGATAAGAACTGATAGCATATTATGTTTTTTCATATATCACCTTACCTACAGTCACTATGTCAGAAAATAAATAGCAAATTGTTTTTCATGGTGGCAGACAAATTCTTTTTGGCACACAAATTCAGAATGTTGAAATGTAAAAGGATGATTTTTAACTCATCCTTTAGAGCCAGCAGACTTTGACCTCGTCATGGGATTAAGTCTATGGGGTTTGATGCCATGGTTGGTTACATAGCAGGTTCCAGGAAATTCCTGCTTTTTCTAGACCGCACAAAATTGTCTGTAAATAATATAATATTTCATGAGAAATATTCATGTTCTTACCTTCACTGTAGACATGACTAAAGACTCAAATTACACCCAGGATAGGTCCCATTGTAGAGTCTAGCAAATTACTATAATTCTTAAAAATACAGTCTTTAATTTAGGTGCCAAACTGGATTTTAATCCTAAAAAATCTTACATACACCTGGAGGGTGTGGTGGTCTAGTGGTAATTAAACACAGATGCAGTGTGAAACTTGTGGAATTGAAAAGACATACTGGTAAAAGTCCTATAAGCACCATCCCTGGAAGAGTTAAAAAAAACATGTGGGTATAGCACTTGAGATGTGGTTTGGTGGTGAACATGCTGGTAGTGCTGATGGTTGGACTTGGTAATCTTAGAGGTCTTTTCTAACCTTATTGATTCTATGAATCTGTGATTCTATGATATCCCAGACAGACAGCACAAGAATAAAAAATAATTGGAGCTGATGCTGTTGTGCTGGCAACAATTCCAGCTTCGTAAAAGTTATTGGTCTCCCAGTTCTCATTATTTCAGAGATGAATATTTACATAGTTGTCCTTATTCTTGACTATCTGATGTTTTATGTTTGACTAAGAATAAAGTACAAGACTGGCAGAAACACTAACAATCAGTGCTGTGTGAAGGGGACAAGAGATGCCTTTATCAGATTGTGCTCTCTCTGTTTATATAAACACACATGCACATTTTCATCTTGAGGGGCCTCATTCATTACAGCAGGAACTTTTTGTGATTATTGAGTTTTAGTACTGCACAGCAACCTGTACAATTTCAGGAGTCAGGCTGATTGAATTACCCAATTAGACAACCTTGCTAAGTGGGGGAAGAGGACATTTCAGCACCATTTTTTCAATAATACAATTCCATGAAATTGTCCAAGATTTAGAAAGTTGTAAGTACCAACGAGGAAGGAAAATGTGCTCTAGTGGCCAATGGAATAGAAGCTCAACTTCTTTGACTCCAAATAGGGGGCTTCCAAAAATATGCACAGACCAGGCAAGATTAGAGGTGATATAATACTTTGCGATCTAACAGGAAAAAAAAAAAAAAGAAAAAAAGCCAGGGGTCTTATTAGCAAAATGGAAATAATGTTAGTATTGTTATCCTCAATACATGGATTGATCACACAGTAAATAACTATTTTCTGCAGAATGGAGATAGGAAGCAAGGGTGATTTGTTGAAATTGCACTTCTTGGTCAGATGCTCAAGAAATATGCAGGAGAAGTAGATACATGACAGCAGAAGGGAAGGTCAGCAGATGGACATGGATGTTCAGAGTCCATGACTTGGACTTGCTTTTCTGAAGTCCCTGAGGCTGCTACTCATGCAGTTGTTGTCTCAGCAAGATTTTGGGGGAGGGAATAAATAATTTTTATCCAATGCACTGAATTAAGTAAAATTTTCAATTTCCAGTAGTACTTGTAAGTGCCATTAAAAATTTTGATGCAGCTTTTAAATGAAAACTTCTGGGAATTGGCAGAGATCAGGTTTGTCTTGCTGACATGTAGGTGTGAGCCATGGTTCTGACTGGTGTAGCAGTTCTACAGCCATGCTGGACTGGACCTCTCTTCTGCTACTCTACTCTCATCAGATCATAATTTTATGAAGGTTTATAACCAAAATGAATTTCAGCTCATGAAACTGCATTGCCTTGGGAGTGAAATACCACCTGTTCATTACAATCCTGTTCTCTCAACAGCCTCTACACAAGTTAGATAACACAACACCTACGACACATGCATTTTGAGATTGTTTTTATGACTTTTCATATCCCCACTGAAACATTGTCAGAATTTGCTAATATATATGATAAAAAGGAAAACCCTGAGCAAGGAAGTTCACAGAATCCATATCCACATAAAACAAAGGCTGGAATGCTCATAGAGTTCCATGAACATCTGGAAAAAGTCAAAGATTAGTTTCCATATCTAGTCTATGTCTTTCTGGATAACAGTAAGAAAATGATATCACATTTCCCTCCATAGTTCACAGTTCCTGTTCATTTATTTTTTTAGCTATAATAAAGAGTGGAAGGTTCTATAACAGCTGCAGGATAATAAATATTGCATTTTATTGGTGGCTGATGTATTAAGTCAGAAGGCAAAAAATCAGCTTCTGTGTTTTGCTATGTAATTTTCTCAGAAAAAAGCAAAAGATTTCACATTTTAGGTAGTGGCAGCTCTTGATTTCAGAGATTTCTCAAAACTTGTTTGCAAATTGTTGTTTTATTTTGTAACTATAATGCTGAGGGCCAGCAATATAAAATTCACTTATTTTTTTCGCAAGAACTAAATTTTGTTTTACAGTAATACATATATTGTAAACACCATTAAATATTTATACTTTACTAGGCTATTAATTTAAGTAAAGAATATTTAATTTTAAATAAACATTTCATTAGCAGGGATTCATGTGTCCTGGAAGCCATAAAAGTGATGCTGTATATATCACTGTTGGTGCAACAACAACACACTGCAATGATGTACCACCAGTGCTGGGTTAACGAGAGAGAATTGCTTACAGGGTAGCTCCATGTTTCCTAAATTAAATTAAATTTTTCCTCTTTTTTCCCTTTCTAAATCTTTTACATATGTAACAGCTGTTCTCTTTTACATGAGCAGGTAGAAGGTGCATTTTTAGGCTGCTCTGTGGAGCTGGGTGTCTGCCCATGTGCTAATGCAAGGAGAATTTAGCAAAACCAATCACAAAACCTTGCTTTCAGTCCTCACTTAAGAACAGGTGTAAGATCTAGTTCTGAGAATAAAGAAAGGTTAAATATGTGGCTTACATGACATTATGCTTGGTCTCCTAGGATTTGTCAATAGGATTTTGGTGTTTAAAATAATATAAAAGCCTACTAGATTATGGAAAATGGGATAAATATTTCTCACTTTCTCTGCTTCCCTCTCTGTCTTCTGCATGTCACACAGTGACTGCATTTATCTAAAACTTTCACTGTCGTGTTTCCTTTTCTGAGTTAGGATCATTGCCAAAGTGATCTCATGTTTGTAGAGGGTTGGTTTTTTTTTTGTTGTTTATGTTACTGTTTGTGGTACAAATAGCTACTTTCACCTTGGAGTTGTACCTTTTTTGGCTGTGTTTGATTCTGACGTAGTATCCTCTATATTTGGGTCAATGATCACAAAATTTGGCTGCTGTAATTTTCCATTAATATTAATAAAACCACCCATCCCCCTAGCATATGGGATGCAGAAGACACTGCTCAGTAAGCTGTTATAAATTTCAAAAAGGTTTATGAGCTGAAAAAACTATGTTTGGAGAGGGGAATGTAGACTTTGCAATTTCCAAATGATGATGCTAAATCCATTCAGATGTAAATCAAACCCATCAGGAGCACTCTGCTCTTTAGATACTTTATCCTAACATGTGTTTGCTCATTATTCCTTCCTCAGCTGGAGCTTCTATATGAAAGCTGTTTAAATGAAATAAATAATGTATTTCTATGAAGAAGATTAGTGTAGTTTGGAACTCAGAAATGGAAAAAAAAGGTAATATTTCAGCATAAATAACAATGTGAGTAGTTTTCTGGGGGGCGGGGGGGAATGAAATGCTTAGTCCAGGATGTGGATAGTTAGGTCATACTCTCTCTGGATATTTCCCACTGTTTGGCTAGGCTTTGAATGATCTCTCTAACTGGAAATCTTCTGCTTCTTTGTGTAGAGTAGAGTCAAATAATCTTGGCTTTGAAATGAACAGTGTTCACATATGCTTACATATGTTCAAATATAGTTCATATGTTTTTATATGTTCACATACCTTTCACCTGGAGATTTGTTTTAATTGATGTGACAGCATCCCACTTGATGTCTCTGTTTTAAAATTTATTACATTTGTTGCATTACATTGTAAACTTCATTACATTGTTGAAAGTACCTTATGTTAGAAGATGAATCCATCTACCCTTTGCTGTTTTGGGAGACCTCTGTGGCTGGTCTGTCTCTGCTGTTGCTCTGTCTTGGGAATTCAGTGTTGCTTTTCTGTTAAATCATTGGAATTCAGTCAAGATATACCCATTTGTAATTCTGGTTCTTGGGGTTTGTGACAATTCAACTTCCTTGCTATCAGGCCTTTGTTGATACCTACAGTATCTGTATGGAAGTTCTAAAACACTGTAGCCTCTGTGGATTGCTGAAGATGAGTTGGAAATCTCTCATCAAATAATTTACTAAAATCATTATTAGAAGATTTCTTTTAACAAAGTGATAGTTAAATTCTGTTAAAAAGCCAAAGTCTAATATCATCTTACAAAAGTGACATAAAGAAGGACCAGGATCAGGTCTTATGTCATTATCCCAGCTCATAAGAAGTTAGACTGGATTTTGTCAGCAAATGTCATCATGGCTGTGCAGATACATCCCAGTGATGGAAGAATACGTTCAATTCAAGATTGATGTGCTTTGACTGTGGAGAGTTAAAACTTCTTGGTGCATGAGAAATTGAGCAGTTGCTGGGATAAAAAGAAGATTTTCTAGTTTTCTTGCATAGACAGCTTTTTTATATTGTGGTTCAGCAACCACCTACCCTTGAGCATACCTTGCCTGCCAGCCCTTGATAGGAAACTTTTCTGCATGTGAGTGTTTATTTCTTACTAAGACAAATTTAATGAGACAGTGATCTACTTTCTAACCAGTTTTCTTACCTTGATGTTTCTATTGGGGTCTGCAGGAGCAGATTTCATAGAGCTATTTTAGGGGCTTTCTTGGAGATTTCCTCTTCAATTTATCATGTCCTGATTCTCTGTCTTTCTCAGGGGTTGTTTTCTAGTAGAAAGTACAGTATTTCACCAGTGCAAAAGTCTAATAGGAAGTAAGACTCCAAAAGACATATGGTGATACATTAAAAAATCAAGCAGTAGGGTACCAATTATGTAAACATTTAATGACTTGAATAAACATTATAAAATTTTATCTGAAATATGTGTCTATCAGCAGATGTTCTCAGCTGTGAATATGCTTCTGATGTAGATTCTGCTTGTTCCTAAACAGGAGCTTCCTCTTTCACCAGGGTCACTTTCCAGTTCCTCAGTAAAGGCGGTGAAATGGCCTTTCTCAGCTTATTTGGTTTTTATCGGGTACAAACCTTGACAAAGGATTGTCTTTCAACATCCGTGTTCATTCACTGTAGGCAGTGCAGTGACAGATGTAAGAAGATGTACAGACTACATCAGGATCCGTTTCCTTTTCTATCTAAAATCACTTCCTTTTGTGTAATCTTGTACCATTATCACTACTTGTCGTTTAATGCAATTTTCTAAACTGCTTTATTTGTGTGCCAAACATAAGGCAACCTCCATGGAGGTGGCATTCAATAACTGTGTCTATGTTCAATTAGCCCAACATATCTTCACATGCTGTATTTGGGTTTCTTCTGAAGCTTTTCCTGTTACAGTGACAAATGTGTGCTGGGTACACCCTCCCTCATCCTTTGGCTTGTTGTAGTAATAAGATACCTTATTTTTCTCCCTTTGCTTGCATTTCTACCTATGATTCCTGGTTCCTGCTTCCTGAGAGCAGCAGGAGGCCTCTCAACATGAACACTTCTCTCTGAAATTCAAACGCTATTGCTAGCTTATTTGTCACATAAACATCTGTCCTGAGTATTTTTGTGGTCCCTTTCTGTTGACCCTGAAAGAATCTCTTGAAAATGAAGCAAATAAAATGATGTTAGTCTCATAATCTTATAGTCCTGATACCACTGCTTGGCAAATCTATTCTTCTCCAAGTGGCTCACTCTAAAGGCTCTCAGGACATTTCCAATGTTTTAGGTGTACACAGAGATTCTAAATGTCAGGTTTCAAGGCATTTGGAAACAGCAGTGAAAAAAATTATTTTCTTCTAGTACTAATGGGGAAAATAGCGTGGAGAGAGGGAGAGATGTATGCAGTAAATCAAGAAGTCATTATTTGTTTATTTTCTCACTTTAGACAAGATTTGAGCTCCTGGAGGATCTTCTCCAAGACACAGCCATCGTCCACAGCCATTCTGTTAGGCCAGCTTCAAAGAAGAAAGAATAAGAGAAAAGATTTGAGAAATGTGTGCATTTGTTGGGTCTGATACAAGAGGAAATGCACAGTGTCTCTGTCCTTATGGGCTACCTAAAGAGATTTTCTCCTGTCTAAAGAAAGATGAGAAGCTGCAGTAGCACATTACTGAGCGTCATGATTCAGTGTTGTGCCTCAGCTCCGTATAGCCTAGAGCCTCCTTGTTCTTAGCCCTTCATAAAATACTGAATTTTAGCATTTCCTCCAGCTTTTGTATCCTGTCTGGATTGCGTTTTTCAAGGCAATCACTGTGTACTTCTGTGTTTTTACACAGCCCTCAGCTCAGCTGGCTCCCACCATTTCCTGGCCGTTAGACAGTGCTGGTGCCAGCAAATCCCCCAGGAAAGATATTTTCCTTGAATTTAGAAAGAAAATTGAGAGAATTAAATTCTTGGCATAGGAATGCACAAAATGTGAGATATCTTAAGAGCAATGGTTTATATCTCTGATGAGCTTGTTCATAAATCAAAGTGTGGAATTTGTTTCTTGGCTTCCCTTTGACATGTGAGACAGCAACACATTAAAGCGACTCTTTATTTTCCTTTTTATACTTTTAATTTTTCATTGTCTCCTGTGAAATCCAGTATTTCTATTGGTTTAATGCATACTTTTCAGCATACAATGTAATAGGAAGTTATGTGCAGCTCTCAAAGCTAAGAGATAATTCTGCTCACAGCTCCCACATCACTCCATGGAAACTGCTAAGAGCAGCTGTGCAAGAGAAGAGGCCCTGAATTATTTAAGAGGGTTTAAAAAAAAACCTGATCTCCAATGTCAGCCCGTCTCTGTTTCCCTGTCAAAAGAGAGCCAGTAGAAGGTCGGGCTGTGTAACATCTTTCAGGGTCCATAGTTCATGTGCAAGAACCTATCAACACAAAGTCACTTGTTTGTGCCAAGTTTTTCTGTATGGAGTATGGGCTATTACTTTTGACATAGTGTATGTATTTATTTTTTCACTGTGGTGTACAAAAGAAGCCATCAGTTATTCCTGGTCGAGGTTTGACCCCCTCAGAGGAATCACTTGGGCTGGCTTGTTGCATTTGTTCTTAACTGGCAGCTCCCACCCTTTGACTTTTGGTTTCTGCAGGCTGGCTGCTGCACCCAGACAAGTCCTGCTGGATACTCTGCTTTTGGGACTGGTGCCATGATGCAGAGAAGCTGGATTCAGTAGGGTCACATTGGGAGTTAAGATACAATTTGTCCCACTGTTTTTGGCATGACTCACATTAAGTAGATAATTAGAACCTCATGCCAAACTTTTGCTATTCACATGCTGAAATGGAGCAGTAATTTGTTTTATATGTATTAACTGTAATTGCTTACTAGGCTTGACAAATGTATTACTAATTCAACAATTGCTGCGTTATGAGGCACTAATGGGAAAAAATCTACCTAAAGTCTATAATCTCTCTTGTGAACTAATCCTTAATTCTGTACATAATTTTGACTGAAGCAGTATTTATTTAAAGCTAGAAATTGCTTTAAAATCCCAAGTAATGTGAAACTAATGCCTGATGAGAAATAAGTCAGATTAATAACCTGTAATGTTGCTTCTTCTCCTTTTCTTTTTTTGTCCATAAGTAATTTTTAAGGGGCTTATTTGTTTGTTTTCTGTTTGGGTTTTTACCCTTACACTAGAGTGTGGCCAGTTTTTACCACTTGAAAGAGAACTAAAGTTCTTGAGCAGTTTGAATACAGTTTTTCTTCCACAACTGCAATGAATTCTTGGTGGTGGAACTGACCTAGTGCAGAGACTTTGATATGGTAATCTTTGTTCTTGGAAAGAGGTGGAGAACTGGGTTGTATAAAACAAATATCTCCTCTGTCTCTCTATCTGCACCTCCAGCCTCAGTGGTGTGAGGGATTTCCTTTGACATTTGTGGACTTGTGGACTCTTGGGATTCCCATGTGTTTTTCCTCTTAAAGGCTGGCCTTGCTTTCCTCAGAAATGTTGACTTTTTGGAGTTCTTGACATGACTAGTTCTTCAATTCAGGGTCATGAAGAGTCCAAATTTGCCCTCCCACTATAGAGGTGAAATATTAGGGTGGACTGAGGAGCACAGGAGGAGGAAAAGAGGGAGTGTAGTTCACTCATCTGTGGATTGAAGATGTGGCTACTAACATGTAATTAAGTTTCTGTAAGGGCAAACAACAGTAGCTGTAAAGATTTACTAGGCATGTGGCTCATTCAAGTTCTAGAAGATATATGGTAAATTTGAGTAAGTTTAAATAGTGAATAGGTTTCCCCTTGTAAGAGTCCCAAATGTTTGGATGATAAAATTGGTCGTGTTAGGTTGGGCAGTGACATTCGCTGCCTGTTTGAGGTGGCTTTTCTGGTATACACAGTTCATAGCAAAAATAAACTTTAACAAAATATGACACCAGCCAGAGAATGTTTCACAGAGACCTCCAAAATCTGTTAAGTAGTATTTGCTTTTGCTCACAACTTTTCTAGCTTGGAAGTTTTGCTATATTTGATATTTGCCAAGCCATCCACTGACCCTATTTTTATTTGTTGCCATTTTGTTAAGAATGAATGACATTACTATCAAATTGATGCTCAAGAAACCAAAAACTATGCAGATTTTGGAAGTTTGGTCCCTGTGAGGTTACAGATGTCTAAATCTTCTGAAGGGATTACATGTCCCAGAACTACTTTGTCTCTTTACTTTAAATTTTCTAAGTGTTTGTCCTGGTGATACAATTTTAATCACCAAACCTCCACTGATGTGCCGGTGGGTGCATATTTAGTTATGGATAGATGTGCCTAATGTTGGAGCTTTTCAGGTTTTCTCTGAGATGGAGTGAAATGTGAGATCTTGACTGTATTTCAGTATCATCTTGCTTTGCAGCCTGGTTTCAGAGACCAGATGTTATAAGGCAAACATCTATGAGCACCAACAATTTCAGCATTGTTTTGAAGTGAGTCCCTCTTGCATCTCCATGTGCTTTGTTAATAGTTCCTTTTTCTGAGGAGCTCTCTTCCCCCATAAGCAGAACCAATTAGGCATTTTGTCCTTCTGTCCTATGCAGATATGGTGATGACATCAAAAGTGTAAAAACCTGAGGAAATCTATCCTGAAAATATAATTCTTAAAGCTGGATGAAATATTACTGAGATTCCTGTGGAAGTCTTACTGCTTTGCATCCACTGGCTGTACACAACAAATGCACCGAAGTGTTGACATAAAATTTATTATTAGTAGTTGAATTTATTTATTAGCAGTAGTAGTATTACTATTATTAGTAGTATTACTATTACTATTATTTCCACATCTTAATTTCCTTTTCAAATTAGTAGTTAGATAGGGTGGTATGAAGGTTTTAGACTGTGAATTGTTTTTTTCTCATGCAAAGTGTCTTCAAAGAAATCTGCATATAAAAAGTGAATGACTGAAGTTTAGATTAATTTAGATCTAAATTAAGTTTAGATTTAATGCAAACATTTACATTCGCATCTCTTTTCAATAGAAGTCAACATTTTTATGTATGACTTGTTCTTTGTTAAAAATCTCTCTCTTTTATACTTTCCAGCCCCTTTTTCCTATAAATATATGTTTTTTCTCTCCTTTGTGTCTTTGCTTTCATTTCAGAATGTAACAGGTTCATTATCTCCCAATGCTGTGAATAGCTCACATTTGCAACTGCATAAAAAATACTCCATGCATTTCAGCTGGGAAAGACAGGAAATTTTAATAGCCTTTTTGCTTTGTGGAAAATGTTGCCAGGATGCCCAGAAGTGTATATTCAGGGTATTAGTTTTCTAAAATTGATGCAGAGGAAAGTTTGGGAAGAGACAGTTTTAGGAAGTGGGCCAATATCCTTTAGACAAGTTCTCTTGAACTTGTAGCATTTTTGTTGTATATTATTTTGAGCAGAACAAGAATGTTTCCAATAAGCTTTTTAATACACATTTGGAGGTGCTTTATAAACTGCTTATTCTCTAATACTCCACCTGCGTTCCATCCCTTGATATACTAATCCCACTGTGGGACCTTCCAGTTCTTCAGATTTGCTTGGACTGGAAAAAACTTGCCAACTGGCAGCAGCTTTGAAGTGTTGCTGTTGTTGGCCGTGCATCTTTGAAAAGAAGCAAACAATAAAGTGTTTATTCTTTTTCTATTAGGCCTGATGTAATATCACTTCTAATGAAGCAGCACGTGAATAAATAAAACACGTGATTTAAGAATGCATTTGAGAGTCACACATCTAAACAGCCCATGATTTCTGTAAAATGAAAATCCCTGCTGAGTAGAAAATTATTACTGCTCATCATTCTCTTCAGTGTTCACTCGAAAGGTATGATTCTGTTAATACCCTAATGAAGCACCCAAATTAAACACATTCCAGTGAGGACAAAATAACCACACTTGAAGTAAGTGTGAGAATACTCTTATCATCTAATAGCATGTGAGAATGGCAAAAGTTTCAGTGCTTTTATTGACTTTTTTGGCTAAGACTTAGCCAAGCAAACTAAATGGGGAGAAATTACTCTTAATACTCCTAATTAAGCCTGTAACCGTAGAAAGAGCAAACTATTTGTAAACTATTTAAAGTACACAGAAAAAAAAAAAAAACATGGAGTGCTTTTAAAAATGGAAATTATTAGGCAACCCAGTGCTTTCTTTAATTTGTTGGTAGTGCTTATGTTATTTGTGGCATACTAATTAAGTGTTGGGAAATGATCTCCAAGTACACTGAATGTAATCCTGCAGTCTGTTATAGATGAAACTAAAAGCAATCACATAGAGCTGGATCCCTATGAAACCTGGCTGGGTACTTCTAGTACAGGCTTCACCTTCTCCACAGGTCATGATCAAAGCATAGATCAGTCAAACTCACCTGTGGCTCTTGTCCCCAGCCAGTGGTAATGAAATTTAGCAGATGTTTCAGGCGTGCAGGGGAGCAGATTGCAGGTGGCAAAGTGTGTGACTCGTGTCTCTCCTAGCTTGGCAAGGGGTGCTGAAAGCTGTGTGCTTGTGAGTTGGAAAGGAGAGGTGTGGGTGTGGGGGGTCTCTCTGGTGTTGGTGTGTCTTGCCAGTTTCAGTTGCCCAAACTCCTCCTCACCACCCCCTTGTCAGTATGGACTCTTCTCCCAGTGAGTGGCAACAGTGTTTTCAGAACACTGATGTCTAGAAGCAAGGAATTGGGCTGAGCCTGTGACTGGCACCTCATTGCCTTCTGTTTTCCCTGGTTCTTTTGTCAGTTTTACTTTCTCTGAGCACCCTTATAGCTACACAGTCAGCTCTCTTGAATGAGAGGAATGGGAGCTGGAAAGCCAAAGAGCTTTGCTCTTTCTGATCTCACAGACTAGAGCTTTGTGAAAATTTGAGTGAAATTGCAGAATTGTAAACTCTGCAAAGAGAAAGAAAATTAAACCGAAAGAAACTCTTTGTTCGGCGCTTACATATTGATACTTGTCAGCTGAACTAGATAAAGCATCTTCATATTTTCTAGGGAGGAAAAATAACATCTGTTGCTATTGATGCCCTATCCTAGTTGTTTGAGTCTGTGTGCCTGCTTCACACTACTGCCCAGAGGAGCACGTCCTTCTGCATCCAGATTTTTGCTCTGAAGGGATCTCTGGGAGTGAGCCAGCTGCCATGCCCTGAATGTCTTGCTGCTGGATGCAGTCATTGCTGTCTTCTCTTAATGGCATGCAGACAGAAGGAGGGTTTGAAAGTGCTGCTTTCTGCTTCTGTGGAAGGTGGTGTGCTAAGTTTGTACACATCTCAAGCCTATTTTCTAAAGTTTATTCTAGATATCATCCTTCCCACAGCACTTGTGTCATTTTAATCACTGAAACAACTTTTTGGGTGGGGTTGGTTTTTTTTTTTTTTTTTTTTTTTTTCTTTTTTTTTTTTTTTGAAAGCTGAGAATGTGGGCAGGACCTTATGTCTAACAACAACGAAGTACTGTCTTCATTGTACTGTGCAAAAATTTCCTTAAACTCTGAGGGAAACAGTGTGAATGAAATGGTTCTTTAGTAACTTTAGGACAAAATAAAAAGTTAAAAAAAAAAGCAGAAAGAAATTTCAGAGGAAAAAAACATGGTTTACATGGTGTGCAGTATGTCAGTGGAGTCAAAGATGCCACCACACGAATGCTGGGGTTTGTTGTCATAATGTCCCTCCTGTTTCTATGCAAGATTGCCTAGTTTCCTATTCTTATTTATGTCATCCATAATTTCTTGTATATGGATGTGCTACAGCAGACACACTTCTTGTTTATTTCCCCCTTCCTGTGTGTTTATGCTGAAATATCCATAAAGAATTGTGTGTCCACTTCCCCTCCTTCAGATGAGACAAAAAGAGAACATAAGACAATGAAAAGCAAATTCCTTGTGCTGGTACACTGCACACATTCAACTCTGCAGGAAACTAGGACAATGTTATTATTCATAACAATATATTATGTTACAATAAAAGTAAGCAGAGGGTAGCTCTAGAGGTTGGAAGGATGCCTGTCACTTACACTCTGAAGTTAAGACCTTGCCTCTGAGATACCCTTTAGCAGACAGAGCAGTGTTGCTTGGGATAGGAGATAAGAGAATTTTTCTGCCAATAAAAATGGAGAAAAATTTTGTTTTCTTCAGGCCTATGAAAAATAAAAATTAATACAAGTTTTCTTTTACTTTGAAAACTGAAGCAAAGCCAGTCTGCCATATTTGAAAAAGAACTCATTAAATTATTATTTGTCCTGTTCAGGGGGTGTGGAGTGAACTTTGATCCTCTTAAACTCTGTGACTCTCTGGCTTAAGGTTGGCAATCCCCCATGACAGCAACAGGAAAAGTAGCATTCCTTTGAGGCTGCTTCCCAGAGCCCTGACACTGTTTTCTGCTGTAGAGAAGAATAAGAGATATCTAAGGACTATTTGACTTGTTACCCTTTATTCCCTTAGTGGGATTCTGTGCTGGTAACCTGCAATGTTCTGCTCTGCACATTGTTTCCTTTTCCTCATCCATTTTTGAAGTGGTCTGCAGTGATGGAGGAAGGGGGGTGGTTCTATTTCGAAAGGAAAAATAAAAGATAGCAGAACGAATTCAAATCTGAAGTATCCTTGGAAATTTGGGTTAAAACCCACTGACCAACCATTACAGCAAACAAATAGGTAAATAAAATATTAAACAAAAGCAAAAAAGCCCTTTCCATTAGCTAGCAGTCTTGGGTTTCATCTGGAATACATTCCCTGAGGATATTCTAGTGCTTTGGGTTTTGCTGTTTTGCTGCCTCATTGAGAAAATAAATTTGAAATTAAATGAGGTTAAAAGAAGAGTGGTTTTAAGCCTCTGTGTGCTGCAGGGGAAGATTGCCTGTAAGTGTTTCTGATATATCTAAGCAGATAAAAGAAGCCATTATTTTTACAAAAGTTATGGAAATTGTCATCCTTGTGAAAAAGCTGGTTAAAAAATACATGAAGCAATTCAGTAAATTTAAATTTGTTTTGTTACCTGTGTATCATTTTAAACAAATCTGTCATGGGATAAAAAAATGCATAAAGTACTTTCCCACGTTTTCTTTCTCCAAGTCATTATTTTTTCCACATATCTCTTCACTTACTGTTTAATTATCAGGTCATCTTCAGGTACAGAAAGCAATTTTTTTTTCCTGTTCCTTATTGCTATTTATTCCAGCAAACTATCAAAACCCATTAACTCAATGCAAGTCTTTCCAGTTATTTCTATAAGCTTTACATCAGGTTCAGAGACACAGCTTTTGCCATCAAGCAAAGTGAGCTGGGATCTGCCCCTGCCTCCAGCAAGATGCTGGATCAGTTATATCCCAGGTGCATTAAGGGGTGTTTCACATGGTGTTGTTACATGGTCAATTTTAGAAAACAATGCTCCCCCA